>NC_079191.1:172227025-172535239 GCF_029499605.1 Hyla sarda
TTTGCCAGAGAGTTCTATGATGACTGCAGACAAATATAAAGTGGTAATAACCTTGTGTGCTGTAAATAAAGAACCCAGAATAAGCCAATGTTTCTGCACTCTGAATGAAAAGTTTGCACTATAATACCAAAATGATGCATACAAACTAAAGCTGTTCTGCTCAGAGAAAAAATTCTACAGAATTCTGACAAGGAATTCTATAAATTCCAACAAATCACAGACTATTTACATACTCACAATCCCTCTGTCTTTTGCCTTTTTGCAAATGTCCTTTCATTTCTGACCCATACCTGCCCCAAGCCGAGATATCTTTTTCTATTACAACCTGCTGAATAACAAAAAGTGTTCTCCTCACCAGCTCCCTTACAGAAGTGGTCAGAGATCTATGTATCCAAATTTATCTAACCATATTTATTTTTCTGCAGAGTGGACTGTAGTGGCCCTGTGGGAGTTGTACCAGCTTCTATGCCACTACTGGGTAGCTGACCTATAATATAATATTATTTTCCTGCATTTCTTTAATAAAACATGCATACTATGAGTTACAGTTAGAGATGAGCGAATCGAAGCTGACGAACCCGAATTCGTTACGAATTTCATGAAATATTCGATTCGCAATGAATCGCTTCATTAAACTCCATTTTACAGCGTTCCAGGCTATTGGGGACCTAAGATGGTGAATCCACATGTGAGTACATGGGGCAGGGGATTATGGGAGGGCAGGAAACAGCGGCGGGAATGAAGGTAGGCGGGCTGACCCTGAATCACATGTGAGATGCAGCCTATCAGTCTTCACTGACCCCTGTGATGTCACAGCCCCTATATAATCGGCGGCCATCTTGCCTCTCTTCATTTCATCTATGCACTCAGATGGAGAGGACGGGACTGCGTGTGTGTGAATAGCTCCACAGCGTTACACTGCAACTGCTAGTCACATCAGCATTAGGGAAAGACAGGAGTGCAGAGTGTTGTGCTGTTACACTGAGAAGGATCATTGATTGCTAAACCTCCTATTCACGTTATTGAGCATTGCAGCAGAGAGTGGCAGATAGCTGTCAGCTGCCTCATACAGATCTCCTAGCTGCCTGAACTTTATCAACCATCTTACCACCTCATTTTTCAGCGCAATTCAGTATTTTTTTTTTGCTCCAGAAATCATCTGCTGCTCAGAATTGTGTGACAGAGTGTAATTTAGGGTTTAATCCCTGTATTTTTTTTATTGTGGTGCTGCACTGTTGGGTCCTGCTGCTCTTAACAAATACGTTATTTTTTAGCAGACTGTAGTGCATTTGTCTGCCCTCATATGTGCATAACACGTGCCTACATCAAAGCAGTCTACTATTCTATATCTGTAACAAGTCTAGATACAGGGAAAGTCCTGACTCCTGGCAAAAGTAATCAGCTGCTGGTGATTTTAAAAAATACTTATTTTTTCTGCGTATAGTTGCGCATATTACTGCCCTCATCAGTGCATACCGCATAGGTACATCCAAGTATTGTACCATTTTTTACCTGTTAAGCTGTCAAGGTGCTCCATACTGTCAAAGTCCAAACAATAGTATTCACCGGCTGGTGTTTTTAAAAAATACAGATTTTTTTCTGCGTATAGTTGCGCATATTACTGCCCTCATCAGTGCATACCGCATAGGTACATCCAAGTATTGTACCATTTAGTACCTGTTAATCTGTCAAGGGGCTCCATACAGTCAAAGTCCAAACAATAGTATTCACCGGCTGGTGTTTTGAAAAAATACAGAGTTTTTTCTGGGTATTGTTGCGCATATTACTGCCCTCATCAGTGCATACCGCATACGTACATAAAAGTATTGTACCATGTTTTTACATGTTAATCTGTCAAGTGGCTACATACTGTCAAAGTCCAAACCATAGTATTCAATGGCTGGTGTTTTTCAAAAATACAGAGTTTTGTCTGTGTATAGTTGCGCATATTAATGCCCTCATCAGTGCATACCGCATAGGTACATCCAAGTATTGTACCATTTAGTACCTGTTAATCTGTCAAGGTGCTCCATACTGTTAAAGTCCAAACAATAGTATTCACCGGCTGGTGTTTTAAAAAAATACAGAGTTTTTTCTGCGTATAGTTGCGCATATTACTGCCATGATCAGTGCATACCGCATAGGTACGTCCAAGCATTGTACCATTTTTTACCTGTTAATCTGTCAAGGGGCTCCATACTGTCAAAGTCCAAACAATAGTATTTTCCGGCTGGTGTTTTACAAAAATACAGAGTTTTTTTCTGCGTATAGTTGCGCATATTACTGCCCTCATCAGTGCATACCGCATCGGTTCATCCAAGTATTGTTCCATTTAGTACCTGTTAATCTGTCAAGGTTCTCCATACTGTCAAAGTCCAAACAATAGTATTCACCGGCTGCTGTTTTTCAAAAATACAGAATTTTTTCTGCGTATAGTTGCGCATATTACTGCCCTCATCAGTGCATACCGCATAGCTACATCCAAGTAGTGTACCATTTTGTACCGGTTAATCTGTCAAGGTGCTCCACACTGTCAAAGTCTAAACAATAGTATCCACTGGCTGGTGTTTTTCAAAAATACAGAGTTTTTTCTGCGTATAGTTGCACATATTATTGCCCTCATCAGTGCATACCACATAGGTACATCCAAGTATTGTACTATTTAGTACCTGTTAATCTGTCAAGGTGCTCCATACTGTCAAAGTCCAAACAATAGCATTCATCGGCTGGTGTTTTTCAAAAATACAGAATTTTTTCTGCATATAGTTGCGCATATTACTGCCCTCATCAGTGCATACGGCATAGGTACATACAAGTATTGTACCATTTTTTACCTTTTAATCTGTCAAGTGGCTACATACTGTCAAAGTCCAAACAATAGTATTCACCGGCTTGTGTTTTGCAAAAATTCTGAGTTTTTTCTGCGTATAGTTGCGCATATTACTGCCCTCATCAGTGCATACCACATAGGTACATCCAAGTATTGTACCATTTAGTACCTGTTAATCTGTCAAGGTACTCCATACTATCAAAGTCCAAACAATAGTATTCACCTGCTGGTGTTTTACAAAAATACAGAGTTTTTTCTGCATATAGTTACACATATTACTGCCCTCATCAGTGCATACTGCATGTGTACATCCAATTATTGTAACATTTAGTACCTGTTAATCTGTCTAGGTGCTCCATACTCTCAAAGTCCAAACAATAGTGTTCACCGGCTGGTGTTTTTTAAAAAATAGAGTTTTTTCTGCGTATATTTGCACATATTACTGCCCTCATCAGTGCATACCGCATAGGTACATCCAAGTATTGTACCATTTTGTACCGGTTAATCTGTCAAGGTGCTCCACACTGTCAAAATCTAAACAATAGTATCCACCGGCTGGTGTTTTACAAAAATACAGAGTTTTTTCTGCGTATAGTTGCGCATATTACTGCCCTCATCAGTGCATACCGCATTGGTACATCGAAGTATTGTACCATTTTGTACCGGTGAATCTGTCAAGGGGCAACATACTGTCAAAGTCCAAACAATAGTATTCACTGGCTGGTGTTTTTCAAAAATACAGAGTTTTTTCTGCGTATAGTTGCGCATATTACTGCCCTCATCAGTGCACACCACATAGGTGCATCCAAATATTGTACCATTTAGTACCTGTTAATCTGTCAAGGTGCTCCATACTTTCAAAGTCCAAACAATAGTATTCACCGGCTGGTGTTTTTAAAAAATACAGAGTTTTTTCTGCGTATATTTGCGCATATTACTGCCCTCATCAGTGCATACCGCATAGGTACATCCAAGTATTGTACCATTTAGTACCTGTTAATCTGTCAAGGTGCTCCATACTGTCAAAGTCCAAACAATAGTGCTCACCGGCCGTTGTTTTTCAAAAAATACAGATTTTTTTCTGCGTATAGTTGCGCATATTACTGCCCTCATCAGTGCATACCGCATAGGTACATCCAATAGTGTACCATTTTGTACCTGTTAATCTGTCAAGGTGCTCCATACTGTCAAAGTCCAAACAATAGTATTCACCGGCTGATGTTTTTCAAAAATACAGAGTTTTTTCTGCGTATAGTTGCGCATATTACTGCCCTCATCAGTGCATACCGCATAGGTACATCCAAGTATTGTACCATTTAGTACCTGTTAATCTGTCAAGGTGCTCCATACTATCAAAGTCCAAACAATAGTATTCACCTGCTGGTGTTTTACAAAAATACAGAGTTTTTTCTGCATATAGTTACACATATTACTGCCCTCATCAGTGCATACTGCATGTGTACATCCAAGTATTGTAACATTTAGTACCTGTTAATCTGTCTAGGTGCTCCATACTCTCCAAGTCCAAACAATAGTGTTCACCGGCTGGTGTTTTAAAAAAAATACAGAGTTTTTTCTGCGTATATTTGCGCATATTACTGCCCTCATCAGTGCATACCGCATAGGTACATCCAAGTAGTGTACCATTTTGTACCGGTTAATCTGTCAAGGTGCTCCATACTGTCAAAGTCCAAACAATAGTATTCACCGGCTGATGTTTTTCAAAAATACAGAGTTTTTTCTGCGTATAGTTGCGCATATTACTGCCCTCATCAGTGCATACCACATAGGTACATCCAAGTATTGTACCATTTAGTACCTGTTAATCTGTCAAGGTGCTCCATACTATCAAAGTCCAAACAATAGTATTCACCTGCTGGTGTTTTACAAAAATACAGAGTTTTTTCTGCATACAGTTACACATATTACTGCCCTCATCAGTGCATACTGCATGTGTACATCCAAGTATTGTAACATTGAGTACCTGTTAATCTGTCTAGGTGCTCCATACTCTCAAAGTCCAAACAATAGTGTTCACCGGCTGGTGTTTTTAAAAAAATAGAGTTTTTTCTGCGTATATTTGCACATATTACTGCCCTCATCAGTGCATACCGCAGAGGTACATCCAAGTATTGTACCATTTTGTACCGGTTAATCTGTCAAGGTGCTCCACACTGTCAAAATCTAAACAATAGTATCCACCGGCTGGTGTTTTACAAAAATACAGAGTTTTTTCTGCGTATAGTTGCGCATATTACTGCCCTCATCAGTGCATACCGCATTGGTACATCGAAGTATTGTACCATTTTGTACCGGTGAATCTGTCAAGGGGCTACATACTGTCAAAGTCCAAACAATAGTATTCACTGGCTGGTGTTTTTCAAAAATACAGAGTTTTTTCTGCGTATAGTTGCGCATATTACTGCCCTCATCAGTGCACACCACATAGGTGCATCCAAATATTGTACCATTTAGTACCTGTTAATCTGTCAAGGTGCTCCATACTTTCAAAGTCCAAACAATAGTATTCACCGGCTGGTGTTTTTCAAAAATACAGAGTTTTTTCTGCGTATATTTGCGCATATTACTGCCCTCATCAGTGCATACCGCATAGGTACATCCAAGTATTGTACCATTTAGTACCTGTTAATCTGTCAAGGTGCTCCATACTATCAAAGTCCAAACAATAGTATTCACCTGCTGGTGTTTTACAAAAATACAGAGTTTTTTCTGCATATAGTTACACATATTACTGCCCTCATCAGTGCACACTGCATGTGTACATCCAAGTATTGTAACATTTAGTACCTGTTAATCTGTCTAGGTGCTCCATACTCTCCAAGTCCAAACAATAGTGTTCACCGGCTGGTGTTTTTAAAAAAATACAGAGTTTTTTCTGCGTATATTTGCGCATATTACTGCCCTCATCAGTGCATACCGCATAGGTACATCCAAGTAGTGTACCATTTTGTACCGGTTAATCTGTCAAGGTGCTCCATACTGTCAAAGTCCAAACAATAGTATTCACCGGCTGATGTTTTTCAAAAATACAGAGTTTTTTCTGCGTATAGTTGCGCATATTACTGCCCTCATCAGTGCATACCACATAGGTACATCCAAGTATTGTACCATTTTGTACCTGTTAATCTGTCAAGGTGCTCCATACTATCAAAGTCCAAACAATAGTATTCACCTGCTGGTGTTTTACAAAAATACAGAGTTTTTTCTGCATACAGTTACACATATTACTGCCCTCATCAGTGCATACTGCATGTGTACATCCAAGTATTGTAACATTTAGTACCTGTTAATCTGTCTAGGTGCTCCATACTCTCAAAGTCCAAACAATAGTGTTCACCGGCTGGTGTTTTTAAAAAAATAGAGTTTTTTCTGCGTATATTTGCACATATTACTGCCCTCATCAGTGCATACCGCATAGGTACATCCAAGTATTGTACCATTTTGTACCGGTTAATCTGTCAAGGTGCTCCACACTGTCAAAATCTAAACAATAGTATCCACCGGCTGGTGTTTTACAAAAATACAGAGTTTTTTCTGCGTATAGTTGCGCATATTACTGCCCTCATCAGTGCATACCGCATTGGTACATCGAAGTATTGTACCATTTTGTACCGGTGAATCTGTCAAGGGGCTACATACTGTCAAAGTCCAAACAATAGTATTCACTGGCTGGTGTTTTTCAAAAATACAGAGTTTTTTCTGCGTATAGTTGCGCATATTACTGCCCTCATCAGTGCACACCACATAGGTGCATCCAAATATTGTACCATTTAGTACCTGTTAATCTGTCAAGGTGCTCCATACTTTCAAAGTCCAAACAATAGTATTCACCGGCTGGTGTTTTTCAAAAATACAGAGTTTTTTCTGCGTATATTTGCGCATATTACTGCCCTCATCAGTGCATACCGCATAGGTACATCCAAGTATTGTACCATATAGTACCTGTTAATCTGTCAAGGTGCTCCATAATATCAAAGTCCAAACAATAGTATTCACCTGCTGGTGTTTTACAAAAATACAGAGTTTTTTCTGCATATAGTTACACATATTACTGCCCTCATCAGTGCATACTGCATGTGTACATCCAAGTATTGTAACATTTAGTACCTGTTAATCTGTCTAGGTGCTCCATACTCTCCAAGTCCAAACAATAGTGTTCACCGGCTGGTGTTTTTAAAAAAATACAGAGTTTTTTCTGCGTATATTTGCGCATATTACTGCCCTCATCAGTGCATACCGCATAGGTACATCCAAGTAGTGTACCATTTTGTACCGGTTAATCTGTCAAGGTGCTCCATACTGTCAAAGTCCAAACAATAGTATTCACCGGCTGATGTTTTTCAAAAATACAGAGTTTTTTCTGCGTATAGTTGCGCATATTACTGCCCTCATCAGTGCATACCACATAGGTACATCCAAGTATTGTACCATTTTGTACCTGTTAATCTGTCAAGGTGCTCCATACTATCAAAGTCCAAACAATAGTATTCACCTGCTGGTGTTTTAGAAAAATACAGAGTTTTTTCTGCATATAGTTACACATATTACTGCCCTCATCAGTGCATACTGCATGTGTACATCCAAGTATTGTAACATTTAGTACCTGTTAATCTGTCAAGGTGCTCCATACTCTCAAAGTCCAAACAAAAGTGTTCACCGGTTGGTGTTTTTAAAAAAATACAGAGTTTTTTCTGCGTATATTAGCGCATATTACTGCCCTCATCAGTGCATACCGCATAGGTACATCCAAGTATTGTACCATTTAGTACCTGTTAATCTGTCAAGGTGCTCCATACTGTAAAAGTCCAAACAATAGTATTCACCTTCTGGTGTTTTTAAAAAATACAGAGTTTATTCTGTGTATAGTTGCGCATATTACTGCCCTCATCAGTGCATACCACATAGGTACATCCAAGTATTGTACCATTTAGTACCTGTTAAGCTGTCAAGGTGCTCAATACTGTCAAAGTCCAAACAATAGTATTCACCGGCTGGTGTTTTTCAAAAATACAGAGTTTTTTCTGCGTATAGTTGCGCATATTACTGCCCTCATCAGTGCATACCGCATAGGTACATCCAAGTATTGTACCATTTTGTACCTGTTAATCTGTCAAGGGCCTACATACTGTGAAAGGACAGCCATAAATTATCACCTGCTGCTGTTCTAGACAAATACTGTTTAAAGAGTAGTGTAGCGTATTGTATTACCCTCATATACACAATAAGTATGTCAGGCAGAGAAGTGCCAGGGCGTGCACAGAGGAGTGGCAGAGGCCTAAATACTTCAGGCAGAGTTGGCAGCAGACTAGGGGCGAGTGGCAGCAGGAGTCGCAGCAAGAGGCCTGAGCTCCCGTTATCAGCCAGCGGTCATGTCTCGACCAGCAACCCATCTGCCGACATCGATTGGTTAACACGCTCATCCACATCATCACAAGTGACATCTGACACCCCCAGTCAATAGCCGGTGGGTTCCTCAGACACAACTCTCAGTTGGCATGGCCCGGGAGCAGTCCCTGTCCTCCCATTGCCTTTGTCCTACGCTGTTCCCTCTCCTAGAGAAGTATCTTATGCTGTGGGTTCAGCTCCACTATTTACTGAGGACGATCTAATAGAGGACAGTCAGCAGCTACTGCCCAGCCAAGAAGGGGAAAAGACATGCGCCGCTTGCTCCGCTAGGCGGCCAAGTAGTGATGCGGAGAGTGACGTGGGAGGCGGTGTTGCAAGGGTTCAGGGTCCTGAAGCAGACACTGTTGGGGAACCTGAGGAGGACATCAGTGACGTGCACACACCTGTTGATGATGATGAAGCCAATCGCAATTGGGAGCCGGGTGCAGAAGGGGCTTCATCATCATCAGGAGAAGAGAGTTGCAGGTTGCCCTTGAGGCAGCATTGCTGTAGCACGGTTGGCAGTCAGCGTGGTGGCAGGAGTGGAAATTCAGGAGCCAAAACGTGCCCAAGGGAGACCACCTGCTTCGCGGCAGCCTACCTTTCCGGGAGGTAGTGGAAGAGGGGTTCCTGGAGACGGCGCCAGTAGCAGTCAATTAGTGCGGACTGCAGGTGGGAAAATCAGCTACTCAGTGGTGTGGCAGTTTTTCATCAGGCATCCGGAGGAGGTTCAGGTAGCCACATGCAAGATCTGTCGGCAGAAGGTGAAGAGTGGCCAGGGTCCCAATGTTGGCACCACGGCCATGCGTCAACACATGTTTCGCTACCATAAAGCGGCCTGGGAGAACCGTGGTCCGATGTAGGGGTCCAGCCTGCTGAATCACCCAGTGGCCATTCGCTCCCTCCTTCATCCAGCCAAGGCTCCACCACCTCAGCCGAAGGGAGCTGTAAGTCAAACCCTCCTTCTGTCGCTCCTGCTTCTCTCTTTTAGTCAGCTATTCAGCCAACAATCCATTGGCGAAGCCATGTCCAAGAGACAACAGTATGCGCCCACTCATCCAACGGAACAGAAGTTGAATGTGCGCCTGTCCAAGTTGCTGGTGTTGCAGTCCCTCCCTTTTCAAGTGGTGGACTCTGCACCTTTCAAGAATTGATGGCTTGTGCCGAGCCGAGGTGGAGAGTCCCAAGCCGTCATTTCTTTGCGAAGTAGGCAGTACCAGCCCTGCATAAGTTTGTACAAGAGAAGGTTGGCCAGTCCTTGAGCCTGTCGGTGTGTTCAAAAGTGCACGGCAGCGCCGACGTGTGGAGCTGTAACTATGGGCAGGGACAATACATGTCTTTTACGGCCCACTGGGTAAATGTGGTTCCTGCACAGCCACAACAGCAACATGGACAGGTCACACCGCTTCCTCCTCTACGCTCTCGGTCTCAGGCAGTTGGTCCTGTTACAGTGTGCGACGCCGCCTCCTCATCCTCCACCGTGTCCTCGGCCTCCACTGCACGTCCAAATCTCGGTGGCCCTTCATCGTACCATGTGTGTAGGGCACGGCGGTGTCAAGCTGTTCTTCACATGGTTTGCCTTGGCGAACTGAGTCACACAGGGGAGGAACTGCTAAAGTTCATTCGTAAAGAAATCCGAGTATGGCTAACTCCACGAAATCTGGAAATGGGAACCATGGTGACCGACAACGGGAAGAACATCGTGTCCACGCTGCGACAAGGAAGTGTGAAACATGCGCCCTGCATGGCACACATGTTGAATCTGGTTGTCAAGCACTTCCTCAAGTCTTCACCACATTTGCAATACATCCTGAAAATGGCAAGGAAACTGTGTATGCACTTCAGCCACTCGTACACCGCCAAGCACACCTTCCTTTGAGCTGCAGCGTCATAACGGTATCCCACAACATAGTCTTATTTGTGACATTGCCACACGTTGGAATTCCACCCTTCATATGTTGGACAGACTATACGAACAATGAAAAGCCATCACCGATTTCTTGATGATCCAAGCAGGAGTACTCCCCTGTGTAACTTCAATGTGAACCATTGACAGCTCATACGTGACACCTGCCGTTTGCTGAGGCCCTTTGAGGAAGCCACATTATTTGTAAGTCGCCTGGATTGCGCCATGAATGACGTAATTCCACTCCTACATTTCCTAAAACAAATGATTGAAACCATGGCTGGTCATGGCAATTAAGACGTTGTGCCTATATCTCAAGGCTATATGTGGGGGCTGAACTGGAGGAGGAGGATGATGAGGGGCAGAGCGGAGCACAGTTTAGGTTGGATGAGATGGCCGGTGTTTCTAGTCATCGGACAGGAGAGGAGGAGCAGGAGCAGCCAGAGGAGCTGGAGGGTTATGAGGAAGGCGAGACAGAGGACCCAGACACACCATGGCAGTATGCAGTGGAGATTGAGGCAGGTAGTCCCTCCGAGTCACTGGCGCAAATGGCATGATGCATGCTCAGTTGCTTGCGTAGTGACCCCCGAAATGTAAAAATTTGCCAGCGGGATGACTTCTGGATTCCCACCTTATTAGACCCTCGCTACCGTCCAAGAATGGGGGCCTTTTTTACACCCACTGAGAGGGAGGACAAACTGACCTACTACAAAGAGATTCTACGTAGTCATGTAGGCCACATGGTCCATCCACTCGCATGGATGGAAAAAAAATTTTTTGTATATGCTTATTTTCGCATATGCAAATTTTTGCTTATGCTAATTTTTGTATATGCAAATTTTCGCATATGTTCATTTTCGCATACGCAAATTTTCGCATATGCGAAAATAAAACGAGAATATTACGAATATGCGAATTTAGCAAATATATGACGAATATTCTCCATATATTCGCGAATATTCGCGAATTTGAATATGGCCTATGCCGCTCAACACTACTGATGAGTAACTTTCTTCACCCGCATAGTGAAGCAACTCATCAGCAGCAGGTTGACACGGAGCAGGACCTGAACCAGCAGGTGGTGGCATACCTTGACATGACCATGCCAAAACTCCTTGAAGATCCACTGGACTTCTGGGCAGCCAAACTTGATTTATGGCCGCAACTAGCAGAGTTTGCCCTGGAAAAGCTGTCCTGCCCGGCCAGTAGTGTACCATCAGAGCGGGTGTTTAGTGCGGCCGGGGCCATAGTCACCCCAAGGTGAACTCGTCTGTCCACTAAAAATGTGGAGAGACTGACGTTTGTCAAGATGTATCAAGGATGGATCAGCCAGGATTTCCAGCCACCAATGCCAGAGGCCTCAGAGTGGATTGACCATGCTGCTACACCAACACTTCCCAATTATGGTTGGTTATGAAACCCTCTTGGGTTATCAATTATGGTTATGAAACCCTCTTTGGTACTGCGATTGCCTGCTCCTGGCTCATCCTGTGTCTTTCAGGAACTACTTGCCTCACAGATGCTTCTGACCTTGAGCCTTTAATTTTTGGAAGTTAATGCAAATGTCAACATTGATCTTTAAATTTAAGGGGTTATGAAACCCTCTTGGGTACTGCGAATGCCTGCCCCTTACTCATCCTGTGTCTTTCAGGAACTATTTGCCTCCCTGATGCCTCAGGCCTTGGGCCTTTAATTTTTGGATGTTTAGCAGTAGCTAACTACATGCTTAATGCAAATTTCAACATTGATCTTTAAATGTAAGGGTTATGAAACCCTCTTGGGTACTGTGAATGCCTGTTCCTGACTCATCCTGTGTCTTTCAGGAACTACTTGCCTCTTGGATGTTTAGCAGTTGCTAAATATATGCTTAATGCAAATTTCAACATTGATCTTTAAATGTAAGGGTTTATGAAACCCTCTTGGGTACAGCTAATGCCTGCTCCTGACTCATCCTGTGTCTTTCAGGAACTTCTTGCCTCACTGATGCTTCTGGACTTGGGCCTTTAATTTTTGGAATTTTAGCAGTAGCTAATACATGCTTAATGCAAATTTCAACATTGATCTTTAAATTCTCGGCGATCTTCCAGGGCCTTCTCCTACCCCGCCGGGGCCGATTCGAGGACCTCACTAAACCAGCCAATAGGTAGTAGAGACATGCGGTGTGAACAAAGGGCAGGGACTTAATGAACCTGAGCTTATGACCCGCACTTAGTTGGGATTCTTCCTTCCTGGCAAATAACTGCAATCCCTGATCCCTATCAAGAACGGGGTTCAGTGGGTTATCCGCACCTGTCGGTGAAGGATAGACACACACTCTTCCGTTCAGTCTAGCGCGCGTGCAGCCCCAGACATCTGAGGGCATAACACACCTGTTATTGCTCGATCTCATGATTGATCACGCAATGTAAGGGGTTATGAAAGCCTCTTGGGTACTGCTGATGCCTACTCCTGACTGCTCCTGTGTCTTTCAGGAACTACTTGATTTCCTGATGCTTCTGGGCTTGGGCCTTTAATTTTAGGATTTTTGAAATACATACATACATTCTTAATTAAAATTTCAACATTTATGGTGCAATGTATGGGGTTATTAAACACTCTTTTTTCAAATTTTCTGATAATTTTCACAGTAATAAACTTGAATTTTCCAGAATAATAACCATTACACCATTGAACGCTTGTTGCGTGTGATTTTTTAATTAAAATTTTCAAAAATAATACGGAGAGGGATGAACTCTGCTTCTTTATTTCATCCCAAAAAAATTTTGAGAAGAATGTCTTTTGGTGGTCCACCGTCCTGCATTATAGAGTCTTCTGGACTCTTGGATATGCGCTTGTTCTTAAACAAAAGTACAAAACAAAAAATGGCTGGTCAGGGCTATGGAGACGTTGCGCCTACATCTCATGGCCACATGAGCCCTGTGGGTGCTTGTGAGATTAGGTCCTTTGTACCCACACAGCGGGGTCCGGGACACAAATTTTGATTTAAATTTCAAATAAAAAAATCAGACGATTCAATGGTCTCCTCATACTGCAGCCAACTCCAGGCTGCGTCATTCAGGTAATATATAGGTAGCACCCGCTGTCCTAAATTTTTGTCAAAATATTTAGTCAAAAATGTTTTTCTCATAGGTAGCACCCGCTATTCAAAAGTCTTCTTCATAAATTTCTACAATTGTTGTATTTTTTTGGTGGGATTGTGAAGCCCTGGTGTGTACTCATGCATCAGCCAACTCCAGGCTGTGTCATTCAGGCAATACATGGTTTACTGATGGCGCTGCTGGGCCTGGGTCTGGGAATTTCACATTTTCTCATAGGTAGAACCCGCTATCCAAAAGTCTTCTTCATAAATTTCTATAATTGTTGTGTTTTTTTGGTGGGATTGTGAAGCCCTGGTGTGTGCTCATGCATCAGCCAATTCCAGGCTGTGTCATTCAGGCAATATATGGTTTACTGATGCTGCTGCTGTGCCTGGGTCTGGGAATTTAACATTTTCTCATAGGTAGCACCCGCTATCCAAAATCTTCTTCAAAAATTTGTAAAATTGTTGTGTTTTTTCTTAGGGATTGTGAAGCCCTGGTGTGTACGCATGCATCAGCTAACTCCAGCCTTTGTCATTCAGGCAATATATGGTTTACTGATGTCGCTGCTGGGCCCGGGAAATTCAAATTTTATCATAGGTATGCAAAATCTTCGGTTTAAATTTCTTAATTTATTTTTTAATCTTAGGGATTGTGAAGGCCTAGTGCCTACTCATGCTGCTGGCAACTCTGGGCTTTGCCATTCATCCACTATATGGTCTCCTCATGCTGCCAACACCTCCACGCTGTGCCATTAAGCCACTATATGGTCTCCTCATGCTGCCAACACCTCCACGCTGTGTAATTGAGCCACTATATGGTCTCCTCATGCTGCCAACATGTCCGCACTGTGTCATTCAGCCACTATTTGGTGTCCTCATGCTGCCAACCCCTCCACGCTGTGCCATTCAGCCACTATATGGTCTCCTCATGCTGCCAACAGCTCCACACTGTGTCAATCAGTCACTATATGGTCTCTTGACACTGATGCCACCACCAGGCTCTGTCTGCTGTGCGGCAGTGATTCTAAAAGCGATGCCGGTAATCTGCATGTTATTCTGAATAACAGTATTATTTCACTACCCCAGCACACTCTATTTGCGTTTTAGAACACAGCAAAGTGTTCTATACCCCTATAGAGGCTGTGCGTAGGCTAGAAATAGCCTTTTTTAATATAGATTTGCCGCAAAAAAATTTGGATCAAAACAAACTTTTTGGGAAAATTCGTCGAATCGGCCGAATCAAATTTTTGAAAAGTTCTTCTTGATAGTTCTGCAGTGATGATAGGTGATTAAGTACCCTAATCTGTGGCTCTCCAGCTATTGCAAAACTACAACTTCTTTAATGCCTGAGGCTCTCCAGACATGATGGGAGTTATAGCTTTACAACAGGTGGAGAGCAACTGGAACAAAGGTGATATGTGGGGGTCCCAGCATTGGGACCCCCAGTAGAAAAATGGGCTGCTTATTCTTAAATGCCTGGGCATATGTTTTGTCTGTCCGGCCCTGCCTGTTAGTCACTTATATAGTTGTGTATTCTCTTGACTGTGTCTCATCAGTGCTGTAGTCACTGATATCTTTGAGTACGGGGTCGCTCGGGATTGGGGAAGCGGGTCATCAGGTGATAGGGGGGCCCTGGGCAAATTCTAGCTATGCCCCTGGGTACTCCTGTGGAAAGCATCTTTTTTTTAAATCAACTGGTGCCAGAAAGGTAAACAGATTTGTAAATTACTTCTATTAAAAAATCTTTACCCTTCTAGTACTTTTTAGCAGCTGTTTGCTACATTTCTTTTTTGTCTTGTACTGGATTTTTTAATAGAAGTCATTTACAAATCTGTTTAACTTTCTGGCACCAGTTGATTTAAAAATAAAAATTAATGTTTTCCACCGGAACACCCCTTTAACCCCTTAACCCCTTGGGTAGGGAGCCCATTATTACCCTAAGGACGGGAGCATTTTTTGCAAATCTGACCACTGTCACTTTAAGCATTAATAACTCTGGGATGCTTTTACTTATAAATTTGATTCCGAGATAGTTTTTTCGTGACATATTCTACTTTATGATAGTGGTAAATTTTCATTGATACTTGCATCATTTCTTGGTGAAAAATTCAAAAATTTGATGAATCATTTGAAAAATTTGCGTTTTTCTAATTTTGAAGCTCTCTGCTTGTAAGGAAAATAGACATTGCAAATAAATTATATATTGATTCACATATACAATATGTCTATTTTATGTTGGCATCATAAAGTTTACATGTTTTTCTTAGAGAGCTTCAAAGTTCAGCAGCAATTTTCCAATTTTTAGCAAAATTTTCAAAATCGGAATTTTTCAGGGACCAGTTCGGGTTTGAAGTGGATTTGAAGGGTCCTCGTATTAGAAATACCCCATTATAAAAACTGCACCCCTCAAAGTATTCCAAATTACATTCAGTAAATGTGTTAACCCTTTAGGTGTTTCATAGGAATAGTAGCAAAGTAAAGGAGAAAATTCTAAATCTTCATTTTTTACACTCGCATGTTCTTGTAGACCCAGCTTTTGAATTTTTACAAGGGGTAAAAGGAAAAATATCCTCTCAAAATTTGTAACCCAATTTCTCTTGAGTAAGAAAATACCTCATATGTGTATGTCAAGTGTTCGGCGGGCACAGTAGAGGGCACAGAAGGGAAGGAGCAACAATGGGATTTTGGAGAGTGAGTTTTTCTGAAATGGTTTTTGGGAGGCATGTCATATTTAGGAAGCCCCTATGGTGCCAGGACAGCAAACCCCCCCCCCCCCCACATCGCACACTATTATGGAAACTACACCACTCAAGGAACGTAACAAGGGGTACGATGAGCCTTAACACCCCACAGGTGTTTGACAACTTTTTGTTAAAGGGGTTGTGCGATGCCCAGCGTCCGGAAGGTCATTACTCCAAACGCTGTGTGCGGCCGCGAACTCAGAAGCCGGCACACAGCGTTCGGAGTAATGAACTTCCGGACGCTGTTAGCGGAGCTCCGAAGTGCAGGGCAGCGCACAACCCCTTTAAAGTTGGATGTGTAAATGAAAAAAAAAAGGGGTAATAAGAGAAAATGCCCCTCAAAATTTGTAACACCATTTCTTCTGAGTATGGAAATACCCCATGTGTGGACATCAAGTGCTCTGCTGGCGCACTACAATTCTCAGAAGAGAAGGAGCGCCATTGAGCTTTTAGAGAGAGAATTTGTTTGGAATGGAAGTCGGGGGCCATGTGCATTTACAAAGCCCCCTGTGGTGCCAGAACAGTGGACCCCCACATGTGACCCCATTTTGGAAACTACACCCCTCATGGAATGTAATAAGGGGTACAGTGAGCATTTACACCCTATTGGCGTTTGACAGATCTTTGGAACAGTGGGCTGTGCAAACAAAAAAATTACATTTTTCATTTTCACTGACCACTGTTCCAAAAATCTGTCAGACACCTTTGGGGCGTAAATGCTCACTGTACCCCTTGTTACATTCCGTGAGGGGTGCAGTTTCCAAAATGGGGTCACATGTGGGTATTCATTTTTTTGCATTTATGTCAGAACCGCTGTAAAATCGTCCACCCCTGTGCAAATCACCAATTTAGGCCTCAAATGTACATAGTGCGCTCTCACTCTTGAGCCTTGTTGTGTGCCCGCAGAGCATTTTACGCCCACATATGCGGTATTTCCGTACTCAGGAGAAATTGCTTTACAAATTTTGGGAGTCTTTTTTTCCTTTTACCTGTTTCCTTGAAATACGACAGGGCTCCGAAGTGAGAGAGCGCCATGCGCATTTGAGGACTAAATTAGGGATTGCATAGGGGTGGACATAGGGGTATTCTACGCCAGTGATTCCCAAACAGGGTGCCTCAAGCTGTTGCTAAACTCCCAGCATGCCTGGACAGTCAGTGGCTGTCAAGAAATGCGTGGAGTTGTTGTTTTGCAACAGCAGGAGGCTCCGTTTTAGAAATACTGCCGTACAGTACGTTTTTAATTTTTATTGGGGGGTGTTTATTTAGTGTTACAGTGTAAGGGGGTGTTTATGTAGTGTTGTACTCTTTATTAGGTGTTAGTGTAGTTTAGTGTAGTGTTTTTAGGGTACATTCACACTGGCGGGTTACGGTGAGTTTCCCGCTAGGAATTTGCGCTGCGGCAAAAAATTTGCCGCAGATCATACTTGAAGCAGGAAACTTACTGTATACCCCCCTGTGTGAATGTACCCTGTACGTTCACATGGGGGCAAACCTCCAGCTGTTTCAAAACTACAACTCCCAGCATGTACTGACAGACCGTGTATGCTGGGAGTTGTAGTTTAGCAACAGCTGGAGGCACACTGGTTGGAAAACCTTCAGTTAGGTTCTGTTACCTAACTCAGTATTTTCCAACCAGTGTGCCTCCAGCTGTTGCAAAACTACAATTCCCAGCATGTACTGATCACAGAAGGGCATGCTGGGAAATGTAGTTATGCAACAGCTGGAGGTACGCAACTACAGCTCCCAGCATGCCGAGACAGCTGTTTGCTGTTTGGGCATGCTGGGATTTGCAGTTTTGCAACATCTGGAGTGCTACAATTTAGAGACCACTGAACAGTGATCTCCAAACTGTGGACCTCCAGATGTTGCAAAACTACAACTCCCAGCATGCCAGGACAGCAAACAGCTGTGTGGGCATGCTAGGAGTTGTAGTTTTGCAAGATCTAGAGGGCAGTATAGAGATCACTGTGCAGTGGTCTCTAAACTGTAGACCTCCAGCTGTTGCAAAACTACAAATCCCAGCATGCCCACACAGCAAACAGCTGTCTGGACATGGTGGGAGTTGTAGTTTTGCAACATCAGGAGGGCTACAGTTTAGAGACCACTATAGTGGTCTCAGACTGTAGCCCTCTAGATGTTGCTAAGCAACTTACTGACTTCCGTCGCATCCAGGGAGCCGCCCGCAGATCTCCGTCGCCGCCCGCCGATCACCGTCGCTCCGCAGCCTCCGGACAAGTAAGTGGACGTCGGTGCCCGGTCCTCTTCGTTTTCCCCGTTCTGGCAAGCCTATTGTGGGTGGGCAAGATGGGGAAAACAAAAGTAAAGCCCCCCCCCCCCGATCTGCTATTGGTGGTCGCGTCTAGACCACCAATAGCAGGGATAGGAGGGGTGGTACCCCTACCACCTCACTCCTATCGCTTCAGGGGGATCGTGGATGTCTTAGACAACCGCAATCTCCCTTATATTCCGGGTCACCGGGTCACCATAGAACCGTAATGACCCGAAATCGGCGCAAATCACAAGTGTGAATTCACTTGCGATATGCGCTGATAGCCGACATAGGGGGGGGGGTCTAATGACCCCCCCTGGGCATTTGCACGGGGTGCCTACTGATAGATATCAGCAGTCACCCAGGTCCGGTCCCCGCCCGGCACGCGACGGGGATCAAAATTCCCACGGTCGTATGGATATGCCCTTCGTCCTTAACCCCTTAAGGACCAAGGGCATACAGGTACGCCTTTGCTCCCTGGTACTTAAAGACCAAGGGCGTACCTGTACGCCCGTGGGAATTTTGGTCCCCGCCGCGCGCCGGGCGGGGATCGCGCCGGGGTGACTGCTGATATCTATCAGCAGACACCCCGCGCAAATGCCCAGGGGGGTCATTAGACCCCCCCATGTCGGCGATCGGCACAAATCGCAAGTGAATTCACACTTGCGATTTGCGCCGATTCCGGGTCATACCGGTCTATGGGGACCCGGTGACCCGGAATAGAAAGGGGATCGCGGGTGTCCTAGTAACCCACGATCCCCCTGTAGCGATAGGAGTGAGGTGGCAGGATTGCCACCCCTCCTATCTCTGCTATTGGTGGTCTACAGTTTGAGACCACTGCAAAGTGATCTCTATACTGTGCACCTCCAGATCTTGCAAAACTACAACTCCCAGCATGCCCAGACAGCAGTCTGCTGTCTGGGCATGCTGGGAGTTGTAGTTTTGCAACATCTGGAGGTCCACAGTTATGAGACCACTGTGCAGTGGTCTCTAAACTATAGCTCTACAGATGTTGCAAAACTGCAACTCCCAGCAAGCCTAAACAGCAAACAGCTGTCTCTGCATGCTGGGAATTGTAGTTGCGATCCCTTCAGCTGTTGCATAACTACATCTCCCAGCATGCCTTTCGGCGATCAGTACATGCTGGGAGTTGAAGTTTTGCAACAGCTGGAGGCACACTGGTTGGAAAATACTGAGTTAGGTAACAGAACCTAATTGAAGGTTTTCCAACCAGTGTGCCTCCAGCTGTTGCAAAAGTACAACTCCCAGCATGCACGGTCTGTCAGTACATGCTGGGAGTTGTAGTTTTGAAACAGCTGGAGGTTTGCCCCCCCATGTGAACGTACAGGGTACATTCACACTGGCGGGTTTACAGTAAGTTTTATGCTTCAAGTTTGGGCTGTGGCAAATTTTTCACCGCAGCGCAAACTCCTAGCGGTAAATTCACTGTAAACCCGCCAGTGTGAATGTACCCTAAAAACACTATACTTACACATAATAAAGAGTAAAACACTACATATACACTGTACACTGTATACCCTTACACTGTCCCCCTAATAAAAAATAAAAAACGTATTGTACGGCAGTGTTTCCAAAACAGAGCCTCCAGCTGTTGCAAAACAACAACTCCCAGCATTTCCGGACAGCCACTGACTGTCCAGGCATGCTGGGAGTTTAGCAACAGCTGGAGGCACCCTGTTTGGGAATCACTGGCGTAGAATACCCCTATGTCCACCCCTGTGCAATCCCTAATTTAGTCCTCAAATGCGCATGGCGCTCTCTCACTTTGGAGCCCTGTCGTATTTCAAGGAAACAGTTTAGTGCCACATATGTGGTATCTCCGTACTCGGGATAAATTGCGTTACTAATTTTAGGGGCTTTTTTTCCTTTTACCCCTTATGAAAAAGAAAAGTTGGGGTCTACACCAGCCTGTTAGTGTAAAAAAAAATTTTTTTTTACACTAACATGCTGGTGTTGTCCTTTACTTTTTATTTTCACTGGAGGTAAAAGGAAAAAAAGACCCCCAAAATTTGTAACGCAATTTCTCCTGAGTACGGAGATACCACATATGTGGGCGTAAAATGCTCTGCGGACGCACAACAAGGCTCAAGAGTGAGAGAGCACCATGTACATTTGAGGCCTAAATTGGTGATTTGCACAGGGGTGGCTGATTTTACAGTGGTTCTGACATAAACACAAAACAATAAATACCCACATGTGACCCCATTTTGGAAACGACACCCCTCATGGAAGGTAACAAGGGGTATAGTGAGCCTGAACACCCCACAGGTGTTTGACAAATTTTCATTAAAGTTAGATGGGAAAATGAAAAAAAAAATGTTTTTCACTAAAATGCTGGTGTCACCCTAAATTTTTCATTTTCACAAGGGAAAATAAAAAAAAGCCCCCCAAAATTTGTAACCCAAATTCTTTAGAGTAAGAGCATACCCCATATGTGGATGTAAAGTGCTCTATGGGTACACTACAATGCTCAGAAGAGAAGGAGCGCCATTGGGATTTTGAAGAGAAAATTTGTCCGGAATTGAAGGCCACTTGTGTTTACAAAGCCCCCATGGTACCAGAACAATGGACCCCCCCCATATGTGACCCCATTTTGGAAACTACACCCCTCATGTAATGTAATAAGGGGCGCAGTGAGCATTTACGCCCCATAGGTGTCTGACAGATTTTTGGAACAGTGATCCGTGAAAATGAAAAATGTAATTTTACATTTGCACAGCCCACTGTTCCAAAGATCTGTCAAACGCCAGTGGGGTGTAAATGCTCACTGCACCACTTATTAAATTCTGTGAGGGATGTAGTTTCCAAAATGGGGTCACATGTGGGGGGGTCCACTGTTCTGGCACCACGGGGGGGCTTTGTAAATGCACATGGCCCCTGACTACCATTCCAAACGAATTCTCTTTCCAAAAGCTCAATGGTGCTCCTCCTCTTCTGAGCATTGTAGTTCGCCCGTAGTGCACTTCAGGTCCACTTATGGGGTACCTCCATACTCAGAAGAGATGGGGTTACAAATTTTGGGGGGTATTTTCTGCTATTAACCCTTGCAAAAATGTGAAATTTGGGGGGAAACACACATTTTAGTGAAAAAAAATATATATTTTTTTACATATGCAAAAGTCGTGAAACCCGTGTGGGGTATTAAGGCTCACTTTATTCCTTGTTACGTTCCTCAAGGGGTCTAGTTTCCAAAATGGTATGTCATGTGTTTTTTTTTTGCTGTTCTGGCACCATAGGGGCTTCCTAAATGCGACATGCCCCCCGAGCAAAATTTGCTCTCAAAAAGTAAAATATCACTCCTTCTCTTCGGAGCATTGTAGTTCGCCCGTAATGCACTTCATGCCAACTTATGGGGTGCCTCCATGCTCAGAAGAGATGGGGTTACAAATTTGGGGGAGTATTTTCTGCTATTAACCCTTGCAAAAATGTGAAATTTGGGGGGAAACACACATTTTAGTGAAAAAAAAAAATTTTTACATATGCAAAAGTCGTGAAACACCTGTGGGGTATTAAGGCTCACTTTATTCCTTGTTACGTTCACCAAGGGGTCTAGTTTCCAAAATGGTATGCCATGTGGGTTATGTTTGCTGTTCTGGCACCATAGGGGCTTCCTAAATGCAACATGCCCCCCAAAAACCATTTCTGAAAAACGTACCCTCCAAAATCCCCTTGTCGCTCCTTTTCTTCTGAGCCCTCTACTGCGCCCGACGAACACTTTACATAGACATATGAGGTATGTGCTTACTCGAGAGAAATTGGGCTACAAATATAATTATATATTTCCTCCTTTTACCTCTTGTAAAAATTCAAAAATTGGGTTTACAAGAACATGCGAGTGTAAAAAATAAAGATTGTGAATTTTCTCCTTCACTTTGCTGCTATTCCTGTGAAACACCTAAAGGGTTAAAACACTTACTGATTGTCATTTTGAATACTTTGGGGGGTGTAGTTTTTATAATGGGGTCATTTGTGGGGTATTTCTAATGGAAAGACCCTTCAAATCCACTTCAAACCTGAACTGGTCTCTGAAAAAAAGCAAGGTTCAAAATTTTGTGAAAAATTGGAAAAGTGCTGCTGAACTTTGAAGCCCTCTGGTGTCTTCCAAAAGTAAAAACACGTCAATTTTATGATGCAAACATAAAGTAGACATATTGGAAATGTGAATAAAATAATTAAATATTTTGAATATCCATTTTCCTTACAAGCAGAGAGTTTCAAAATTAGAAAAATGCAAAATTTTCAAATTTTTCATCAAATTTTGGGATTTTTCACCAAGAAGGGATGCAAGTTACCACAAAATTTTACCACTATGTTAAAGTAGAATATGTCACGAAAAAACAATCTCGGAATCAGATTGATAACTAAAAGCATTCCAGAGTTATTAGTGTTTAAAGTGACAGTGGTCAGATGTGCAAAAAACGCTCTGGTCCTAAGGTGTAAAATGGCCTGGTCCTTAAGGGGTTAAGTGTCAGGACGCAAGGGCGTATGCATACGCCCTCTGTCCCCAACAGGTTAAGGGTCACGGGTTTTTCAGTTTTTGCACTTTCGTTTTTTCCTCCTCACCTTTTAAAAATCTTAACCCTTTCAATTTTGCACCTAAAAATCCATATGATGGCTTATTTTTTGCGACACCAATTCTACTTTGCATTGACATCAGTCATTTTACCCAAAAATCTGCGGCTTAGCGCAAAAAAAAATCATTGTGCGACGAAATTGAAGAAAAAATTCAATTTTCTGGGCTTTTGGGGGCTCCGTTTCTACGCAGTACATTTTTAGGTTAAAATGATGCCTTATCTTTATTCTGTAGGTCCATACGATTAAAATGATGCCCTACTTATATAGGTTTAATTTTGTTGTACTTCTGTAAAAAATCATAACTGCATGCAGAAATATTTATACGTTTAAAATGGTCTTCTTCTGACCCCTATAACTTTTTATTTTTCTGCATATGGGGTGGTATGGGGCTCATTTTTTGCGCCGTGATCTGAAGTTTTTAGAGGTACCATTTTTGTATTTATCGGACTTTTTGATCGCTTTTTATTCATTTTTTCATGATATAAAAAGCGACCAAAAATACGTTATTTTGGACTTTGGAATATTTTTGCGCGTACGCCATTGAACTTGCGGCTTAATTAATGATATATTTTTATAGTTCGGACATTTATGCACGCGGCGATACCAAATATGTTTATTTTTATTTACATGGTGTTTTTTTTTTTATGGGAAAAGGGGGGTGATTTGAACTTTTATTAAGGAAAGGGTTAAATCACATCTATTAACTTTTTTGTTACACTTTTTTTTGCAGTGTTATAGCTCCCATAGGGACCTATAGCACTGCACACACTGATTGCCAGCACTGTTCACTGCAAAGGCATAGCTTTGCAATGATCAGCGTTATCGGCAGTCGATTGCTCAAGCCTGAATCTCAGGCTTGGAGCAATCAATCGTCGAGGGGACACGCCGGGACCTCCGCTCGTGTCCCAGCTGATCGGGACACTGCATTTTAACTGCGGTGGTCCCGATCAGCCCTGCTGAGCAGCCGGGCAGCTTTCACTTTCGGTTTAGATGCGACGTTCAACTATGAACGCCACGTCTAAAGGGTTAATAGCGCACGGCACTGTGATCGCTGCCACGCGCTATTAGCCCCGAGTCCCGGCATCAGATACATGCCGGGACCGACCCGATATGATGCGTCCTTGGTCGTTAAGAGGTTAAACAACACAATGTAACTCCAAGTCAGTCACACTTCTGTGAAATCACACTGTCCACTCAGGAAGCAACACTTCACATTTTCACATGCTAGTGTGCAAATGGAACAGACAACAGGTGGAAATTATAGGCAATTAGCAAGACACCCCCAATAAAGGAGTGTTTCTGCAGGTGGTGACCACAGACCACTTCTCAGTTCCTATGCTTCCTGGCTGATGTTTTGGTCACTTTTTAATGCTTGCGGTGCTTTCACTCTAGTGGTAGCATGAGACTGAGTCTACAACCCACACAAGTGGCTCAGGTAGTGCAGCTCATCCAGGAGGGCACATCAATGCGAGCTGTGTCAAGAAGGTTTGCTGTGTCTGTCGGCATAGTGTCCAGAGCATGAAGGCGCTATCAGGAAACAGGCCAGTACATCAGAAGATGTGGAGGAGGCCATAGGAGGGCAACAACCCAGCAGCAGGACCTCTACCTCCACCTTTGTGCAAGGAGGAGCAGGAAGAGCACTGCCAGAGCCCTGCAAAATGACCTCCAGCTGGCTACAAATGTGCATGTGTCCACTCAAACAGTCAGAAACAGACTCCATGAGGGTGGTATGAGGGCCAATGTCCGCAGGTGGGGGTTGTGCTTACAGCCCAACACCATGCAGGACATTTGGCATTTGCCAGAGAAAACCAAGATTTACAAATTCGCCACTGGCGCCCTGTGCTCTTCACAGATGAAAGCAGGTTCACACTGAGCACATGTGACAGACGTGACAGAGTCTGGAGACGCCATGGATAACGTTCTGTTGCTAGCAACATCCTCCAGCGTGACCAGTTCGGCCATGGGTCAATAATGGTTTGGAGTGACATTTCTTTGAGGGACCGCACAGCCCCCCATGTGCTTTCCAGAGGTAACCTGACTGCCACTAGGTACCGTGATGAGATCCTCAGACCCCTTGTGAGACCATATGCTGGTGCGGTTGGCCCTGGGTTCCTCCTAATGCAAGACAATGCTAGACCTCATGTGGCTGGAGTGTGTCAACAGTTCCTGCAAGAGGAAGACATTGATGCTA
Organism: Hyla sarda; assembly: GCF_029499605.1. NCBI lineage: Eukaryota > Metazoa > Chordata > Amphibia > Anura > Hylidae > Hyla > Hyla sarda. Next base: position 172,252,044 of record NC_079191.1, read on the forward strand.
TGGACTGGCCTGCCCGTTCCCCAGACCTGAATCTGATTGAGCACATCTGGGACATCATGTCTTGCCCAATCCACCAACGCCATGTTGCACCACAGACTGTCCAGGAGTTGGTAAATGCTTTAGTCCAGGTCTGGGAGGACATCCCTAAGGAGACCATCCACCTTCTCATCAGGAGCCTCATTTTGACTTGCGTTAAGGACATTACATCAAAGTTGGATCAGCCTGTAATGTGGTTTTCCACTTTGCTTTTGAGTGTGACTCCATATCCAGACCTCCATGGGTAGATAAATTTGATCTCCACTGGTAATTTTTGTGCGATCTTGTTGCCAGCACATTCAACTATGTAAAGACGAAAGTATTTCATACGATTAGTTCATTCATTCAGATCTATGATGTGTTATCTTAGTGTTCCTTTATTTTTTTTTAGCAGTGTATAAGAGCACTTATAGACTGAGGTTTGTTGAGATATTAGCTGCAGGTTCCTGCCTGTTACAAATCTTATCAGGGCAGCAATTTGCAGCACCTGTGAAGCTGACGCCTGGGTCCAATGGACCAAGCAAGACACATTTGTATAGTGGATTTTATTCAGTATCAATACAGTGATATTAGTCATTTTCCCCCATCTCAAACACAGACTTTGGACTGAAGCCCAAACACAGGAAGTGCAGCCTGGAGTGCTGAGGGGTGTGTGTCCAACCAACAGCATATGGCAGTTAAGTGTGAGAGGAGATATGATTGGATGAGGCTGGACATCCAAACCCCCCCCCCCCCCCCCTCTGCACTCCAGACTGCACTTCCTGTGTTTTGGCTTTGGTCCAAAGTCTGTGTATAAGATGGGGGGGGGGGGGATGTGCTTTTGAGCTTTTTTAAGCACAAATAAAACATAGAAAACTTTTTATTTACCATAAGGAGTGCAATAGCAAAAACATTTTTTAACCCCTTAAGGACCCAACCCAAATCTACCTTAAGGACCCGGCCATTTTTTGAACATCTGACCACTGTCACTTCAAGCATTAATAACTCTGGGATGCTTTTACCTTTCATTCTGATTTCGAGATTATTATTTTGTGACATATTCTACTTTATGTTAGTGGTAAAATTTTGTCGATACTTGCATAATTTCTTGGTGAAAAATTCCAAAGTTTGAAGAAAAAATTGAAAATTTTGCATTTTTTTTACTTTGAAGCTCTCAGCTTATAAGGAAAATGGATATTCCAAATAAATTATACATTGATTCACATATACAATATGTCTACTTTATGTTTGCATCATAAAGTTTACATGTTTTTACTTTTGGAAGACATCAGAGGGCTTCAAAGTTCCGCAGCAATTTTCAAATTTTTCACAAAATTTTCAAAAATCGGAATTTTTTAGGGACCAGTTCAGTTTTGAAGTGGATTTGAAGGGCCTTAATATTAGAAATACTCCACAAATGACCCCATTATAAAAACTACACCCCTCAAAGTATTCAAAATGACATTCAGTAAGTGTGTTAACCCTTTAGGTGTTTCACAGGAATAGCAGCAAAGTGAAGGAGAAAATTCAAAATCTTCATTTTTTACACTCGCATAGGAGAAAAAGCACCCAAAATTTGTAACCCAATTTCTCTCGAGTAAGGAAATACCTCATATGTGTATGTCAAATGTTCGGCGGGCGCAGTAGAGGGCAAAGAAGGGAAGGACCGACAATGGGATTTTGGAGAGTGAATTTTTCTGAAATGGTTTTTGGGGGGCATGTCACATTTAGAAAGCCCCTATGGTGCCAGAACAGCAGAAAACACCACATGGTATACCATTTTGGAAACTACACCCCTCAAGGTACGTAACAAGGGGTCCAGTTAGCCTTAACACCCCACAAGTGTTTGACAACTTTTCGTTAAAATTGGATGTGTAAATGGAAAAAAAATTCACACTAAAGTGCAGTTTTCCCCCAAAATTTACCATTTTTACAAAGGGTAATTGGAGAAAATGCCCCCCCCCCCCCCCCAAATTTGCTGAAATGGTTTTTTGGGGGCATGTCGCATTTAGGAAGCCCCTGTGGTGCCAGAACAGCAAAAAATACCTACATGGCATACTATTTTGGAAACTACACCCCTCAAGGAACGTAACAAGGGGTCCGCTGAGCCTTAACACCCCACAGGTGTTTGACGACTTTTCGTTAAAGTTGGATGTGTAAATGAAAAAAAATTTTTTTTTTTACTAAAATGCAGTTTTTCCCCAAATTTTACCTTTTTTGAAGGGGTAATAGGAGAAAATTACCCCCAAAATTTGTAACCCCATTTCTTCTGAGTATAGAAATACCCCATGTTAGGACGTAAAATGATCTGCTGGCGAACTACAATGCTCAGAAGAGGAGGAGTGCCATTGAGCTTTTGGAAAGAGAATTCATTTGGAATGGTAGTCAGGGGCCATGTGCGTTTACAAAGCCCCTCGTGGTGCCAGATCAGTGGACCCCCCCACATGTGACCCCATTTTGGAAACTACACCCCTCACAGAATTTAGTAAGGGGTGCAGTGAGTATTTACACCCCACAGATTTTTGGAACAGTGGGCTGTGCAAATAAAAAATTTAATTTTTCATTTTTACGGACCACTGATCCAAAAATCTGTCAGACACCTGTGGGGCGTAAATTCTCAATGTACCCCTTATTACATTACTAGAGGGGTGTAGTTTCCAAAATGGGGTCACATGTGTCGGTGGTCCATTGTACTGGCACTATGGGGGCTTTGTAAACACATGTGGCCTTCAATTCCGGACAAATTTTCTCTACAAAATCCCAATGGCGCTCCTTCTCTTCTGAGCATTGTAGTTCGCCCGCAGAGCCCTTTAAATTCACATATGGTGTATGTTCTTACTCAGAAGAGATGGGGTTACAAATTTGGGGGGCTTTTTTCCTATTTTCCCTTGTAAAAATGAAAAATTTAGGGTAACACCAGCATTTTTGTGAAAAAATATAATTTTTTTCATTTTCCCATCCAACTTTAATGAAAATTCGTCAAACACCTGTGGGATGTTCAGGCTCACTATACCCCTTGTCACGTTCCGTGAGGAGCGTAGTTTCCAAAATGGGGTCACATGTGGGTATTTTTTTTTTTTTTGCGTTTTTCAGAATCGCTGTAAAATCAGCCACCCCTGTGCAAATCACCAATTTAGGCCTCAAATGTACATGGTGCGCTCTCATTTCAGAGCCTTGCTGTGCGTCCGCAGAGCATTTTACGCCCACATCTGGGGTAATTCCGTACTCAGGAGAAATTGCGTTACAAATTTTGGGGGTCTTTTCTTCCTTTTACCGCTTGTGGAAATTAAAAAGTATGGGGCAACACCAGCATGTTAGTGTAAAATTTTTTATTTTTTTACACTAACAGGCTGGTGTAGACCCCAACTTTTCCTTTTCACAAGCGGTAAAAGGAAAAAAAGACCACCAAAATTTGTAGTGCAATTTCTCCCGAGTACGGAGATACCCCATATATGGCCCTAAACTGTTTCCTTGAAATACGACAGGGCTCCGAAGTGAGAGAGCGCCATGCACATTTGAGGACTAAATTAGGGATTGCATAGGGGTGGACATAGGGTTATTCTACACCAGTGATTCCCAAACAGGGTGCCTCCAGCTGTTGCTAAACTCCCAGCATGCCTGGACAGTCAGTGGCTATCCAGAAATGCTGGGAATTGTTGTTTTGCAACAGCAGGAGGCTCCGTTTTGGAAACCCTTCCGTACAAGACGTTTTTAATTTTTATTGGGTTATTTAGGGTACATTCGCACTGGCGTGTTACGGTGAATTTCCCGCTAGGAGTTTGCGCTGCGGCGAAAAATTTGCCGCAGCCAAAACTTGAAGCAGGGAATTTACTGTAAACCTGCCCTTGTGAATGTACCCTGTACATTCACATGGGGGGGGGGGGGGGGGGGCAAACCTCCAGCTGTTTCAAAACTACAACTCACAGCATGTACTGATAGACCGTGCATGCTGAGAGTTGTACTTTTGCAACAGCTGGAGGCACACTGGTTGGAAAACCTTCAGTTAGGTTCTGTTACCTAACTCAGTATTTTCCAACCAGTGTGCCTCCAGCTGTTGCAAAACTACAACTCCCAGCATGTACTAATCACCGAAGGGCATGCTGGGAGATGTAGTTACGCAACAGCTGGAGGTACCCAACTACAACTCCCAGCATGCCGAGACAGCTCTTTGCTTTCTGGGCATGCTGGGATTTTCAGTTTTGCAACATCTGGAGGGCTACAGTTTTTAGAGCAGTGCACAGTGATCTCCAAACTGTGGACCTCCAGATGTTGCAAAACTACAACTCCCAGCATGCCCAGACAACAAACAGTATGTGGGCTTGCTAGGAGTTGTAGTTTTGCAAGATCTGGAGGGATATAGTTTAGAGACCACTGTATAGTGGTCTCAAACTACAGCCCTCCAGCTGTTGCAAAACTACATATTCCAGCATGCCCAAACAGCTGTCTGGGCATGCTGGGAGTTGTAGTTTTGCAACATCTGGAGGGCTACAGTTTAGAGACCACAGTCTCAGACTGTAGCCCTTCAGATCAACTTACCGGCTTCCGTAGGATCCCGGGAGCCTTCCTCTTCTGACGCATGTCATGCCGCCCGCCGATCAACGTCGCCGCAGCCTCCGGATCGGTAAGTGGACGTCCGGGCCTGGTCCCCTTTGGTTCCCCGTTCTGCCCCGTCTATTGTGGGTGGGTAGGACGGGGAAAACGAAAGTTACCCCCCCCCGCCCCCAGTCTGCTATTGGTCGTCGCCTCTGACGATCAATAGCAGACCAATAGCAGGGATAGGAGGGGTGGCACCCCTGCCACCTCACTCCTATGCCTACAGGGGGATCGTGGGTGTCTTAGACAACCGCGATCCCCCTTCTATTCCGGGTCACCATAGACCCGTATGACCTGGAATCGGAGCAAATCGCAAGTGTGAATTCACTTGCGATTTGCGCTGATCGCCGACCGGGGGGGGGGGGGGTGGTCTGATGACCCCCATGGGCATTTGCGCGGCGTGCCTGCTGATATCGGCGGGGATCGAAATTCCCACGGGCGTATGAATACGACCTGGGTCCTTAAGTACCAGGACTTCAAGGCGTATCCATACAGGCCCTTAAGTGGTTAATGAGAGTGCCCATTTAATAAAAGTTTAAAAGACACACATTCATATTAAAATTTCAAAACATATTTGGTATCGTCGCGTGCGTATTTGTCCGAACTATTAAAAGATAACATTATATATCCCGTACTGTAAATGTAAAAAAAAAATACCAAACCCTAGAGTTGCAATTTTTTATGACATCCCAGAAAAAAGTAAAAAGTGATTAAAAAGTCAGATCAGTACCACAATGGTACAGATACAAACAACAGATTATGGCACAAAAAATTTAGCCCTTATACAGCCTGGTAGACGGAAAAATAAAAAGTTTTAGAGATTAGAAAATGGCAATTAAAAAAAAATTCTAAAAATAGTCAAATGTGACGGAAACTATACAAATTTGGTATTGCCGTAATCAGGCTGACCTGGAGTATCAGAATAACATGTTAGTTTGAGCACAAGGTGAATGGCGTAAAAAGAAAACCACTACATTTGCTATATTATCTTTTTATTTCAATTTCACCTTAACAATATTTGTTAAACATTTGTTTACAGTTGGTTAGCTGCTGGTACTATAGCGCTGCTATGATTCAGCGTATTTGCAGCCACTTCACATACAAGTTAGAACATTAATCATTGTCTGTTCCTGTATGTTAATGAATCCCTTTCGGCTATTGAACAATACATAAATGTGCACTGTATCATTTTCTGAAAAGGTCAAGTTATTTAAGGGTTGTACAAAAAGATAATAAACAATAGCATAGAAATATAGCAATGTGTGCCATAACTTCCTTGTTCCTAGTTATGAAGCTTTAACCCATTTGGGGATGGTGCCCATTATGACCCTAAGGACGGGAGCATTTTTTTTAAATCTGACCGCTATCACTTTATGCATTAATAACTCTAGGATGCTTTTACTTATAAATGTGATTTTGAGATAGGTTTTTCATGACATATTCTACTTCATGTTAGTGGTAAATTTTTGTCGATACTTGCATAATTCTATGATGAAAAATTCCAACATTTTGGGAAAAATTTGAAAATTTTGCATTTTACTAACTTTGAAGCACTCTGCTTCTAAGGAAAAGGGACATGTCAAATATATTACATATTGATTCACATATACAATATGTAAACTTTATGTTGGTATCATAAAGTTGACCTGTTTTTACTTTTTGAACACATCAGAGGGCTTCAAAGTATAGCAGCCATTTTCCAATTTTTCACTAAAATTTCAAAATCAGAATTTTTCAGGGACCAGTTAAGTTTTGAATTGAATATGAGGGTCTTTATGTTGGAAATCCCCTATAATGGACCCCATTATGAAAACTGCATCCCTCAAAGTATTCAAAATGACATTCAAAAAGTTTGTTATCGATTTAGGTGTTTCACAGGAATAGCAGCAAAATGGAGTAGAAAAATCAAAATCTTAATTTTTATACACTAACATGATATTTTAGCCCCATTTTTTTCATTTTTACAAGGGGTAAAAGGTAAAAAAAAGGCCCCCCAAAACTTGTAGTTAATTTTCTCTTGAGTAAGGAAATACCTCATATGTGGATGTAATGTGCTCTGTGGGTACACTAGTGGGCCCAGAAGGGAAAAATGGCATTGCTGTCAGTTGTCTCCTTGATAAAGCCCTGTGAGGGGCGAAACATGTCGGGGTGACAGCATTTTATTTTAAATTTGCACCTCATTGTGACCTAAAGAGTGAAATGTACATGAATAACTAATTCCTACCTAAGCACCACCGTCCAACTCACACCCGCGGTGCACAGCGTGGTGGGGGGTTGGTTAACTCTATCTTGAACAGTGGTTGATGTCAATCATCACAGGCTCCAATGGTGGGCTGGCCATAAAATACATTTACCTTGGTCGGCCTACAAGGTATTACCACTATACGTCCACTCCAAATCTCTAATTGGAGTCTATTGTAGTGACGTTCTTATAGTGGATGGATATAGTGGCACATACCCTAAATTGGGACTAACAGTGGTGCTTAGATTAATTAGTGTACAGTAGGGACCAATAGTAAAATAGTGTCACCTCATGAGGTGTGGTTTTAAATGTTTGTTCTCACTTTTTATTTATACACATTAAAAGTTAAGTATTATTTATCAACACATATCTAAGAGGACTTTTTTAACCCCTATGGGTTAATTTGTTGTTAGGTGTCGATACCTCTGTATGTGTTGTTTGGCCACAAAATAGTAGTGAGGTTTAGGGTACAGTCACACGGTCGGGTTTACAGTGAGTTTTACACAGTGGTCTCCAAACTGTGGCCCTCCAGATGTTGCAAAACAGCCTTTGGCTGTCTGGGCATGCTGGGAGTTGTAGTTTTGCAACTTCTAGAAGGCCACAGTGAGATCACTTACCAACTATCTTCACTGCAGCCTCCTCCACGCCGCACTTTCTGGCCTGCATCCTCCTGCCGCTGCCCAATGTCTCTGCCGCCACTGCTGCTCCGATGCCGATGCTGCTCTGGTAAGGCGATGCTCCCCCTGCTCTGCCCAGACTTCAATCAGTTGGCAAAGCGGGGAAATTAACTTTAAGCCCCCCACCCCCAACTGCCATTGGTCGGTTAGCCCTGACTGACCAATGGCAGGGGATAGGAGGAGGTGGCACCCCTGTCACCTCGCTCCAATCCTGTAGAATGGTCAGAGCTGTCTCTGACAGCTCCAATCACTCTTATTTTCCGGGTGATCTGAATCGATTGCCAACATAGGGGGTTCTTAGGAGCCCCCTAGCCATTGCCATGGGATGCCTGCTGATAGATATCAGCAGTCATCCTGGTCTGATCACCGCCCGGCTGGCGGTGGTGATTGGAGGTACGGAGGGCATACAGGTACACCCTCTGTCCTTAAGTACCAGGCCACAAGGGCATACCTGTATGCCATCCTTCCCCAACAGGTTAATATAGCCCTTTGAAACTTTGTCATTCTGGTGTTGTTAACTGTATCAACCAGTGTCTGGCAGCTGCTGCCAAGGGAAATAAATTAATGTAGTGCATCAAAAGGGGCATAGATGCCCACTACAAAAGAATAGTTTTACCACTGTACATATCATTAGTCAGACCACACAAACTACTATATACAATAATGGACACCATTGTACAGGGTAATTCAAAGATGGGCGATCAGAGTAAAAGATTATCAGAATTTGGGTTATTTAGTTTACAAACAAGACAGCTAAGTGATCAAATAACTACATATGTATATATCAGGGAGCAGTACAGAGGTCTCCACCATGGCGTATGTATACCCAGGACTGTATCTATAACAAGGGGGCAACCTCTACAGAGGTGGACTGACAGGTCAGGCACTCAAGCACTGCCTTTGGGCCCGGGCCTGAGGGGAACCCGACCACTACAGGACTTGTTGCTTCTCAAGATCAGTAAGCATGTAAGCTGGAGGTTTGTATATATTATTATATTAGGTATATATTATACACAGACAGGGGTCAAGTCCTGGGAGAAAAGTGTGGGAACCCAAGATTTCCACTCAAGGCTGGTCCTGCAGGACTCCTGCTAATAGGAACAGTAACTGGCCCAGATTTATCAAACTGTGAGAGAAAAAATTAAGAGATTTTCCCACATAAACCAATCACAGTTCAGCTTTCACTGTACCTCAACTAGTTACCTGAGCTTTGATTGGTTGCTGGGGGAAAATCACTCTATTTGTTCTTACACATTTTGTTAAACCTGAGCTTGGTTCCTGCTGTGGAACCTGCCATTCCCATGCTTTTCTGCAGGACTTGAGCCCTGTAAACAGACCTCCTGCTTGCATGATACCTGAACTTCTATAAGCCAATGCAGGAGTGAAGCAAGGGGGGATATGTGAAGTAGAACAAGTAGAACTGAGGCAGAAGTGCAACCACATCTTACTTCTGTGCAGGAACTCCTCCCCTTTACTGATTAGAGAGTACTAAAGGACCTGAGTCACATGACCTGCAGGTCCTATGCCTTACTGCACAAAGGAAAACAAAGATAAGTAAGGTATGTGTGTGCACTCACTATTCTGCTGTTACATCATATCTCATCCTCCAGTCACCTCCATAGCTGCACTCCCTATTCTATTCTTGTATCATATATTACAGTGGGGAAAAAAAGTATTTAGTCAGCCACCAATTGTGCAAGTTCTCCCACTTAAAAAGATGAGAGGCCTGTAATTTTCATCATAGGTATACCTCAACTATGAGAGACACAATGAGAAAAAAATCCATAAATTTTTTTTAAAGAATTTATTTGCAAATTACGGTGGAAAATAAGTATTTGGTCAATAACAAAAGTTCATCTCAATACTTTGTTATATACCCTTTGTTGGCAATGACAGAGGTGAAAAGGTTTCTGCAAGTCCGCAAGTTTTCTATGGGGTTGAGATCTGGAGACTGTCTAGGCCACTCCAGTACCTTGAAATGATTCTTATGAAACCACTCCTTCGTTGCCCGGGCAGTGTGTTTGGGGTCATTGACATGCTTAAAGACCCAGCCGCGTTTCATCTTCAATACCCTTGCTGATGAAAGGAGGTTTTCACAAAAAAATCTCACAATACATGGCCCCATTCATTCTTTCCTTTCCACGGATCAGTAACCTGGTCCCTTTGCATAAAAAGTGCCCCTAATCCATGATGTTTCCACCCCAATGCTTCACTGGAGGCTTGATGTTCTTTGGTAGCAACTCAGCATTCTTTCTCCTCCAAACATGACAAGTTGAGTTTTTACCAAAAAGTTTTACTTTGGTTGCATCTGACCATATGACATTCTCCCTATACTCTTCTGGATCATCCAAATGCTCTCTAGCAAACTTCAGATGGGCCCAGACATGTACTGGCTTAACCCCTTAAGGACCAAGCGTTCTTCAGTTCTTTCATTTTTTCCTCCTCACCTTTAAAAAAGCATGACACTTTCAGTTTTGCACCTAAAAATCCATATGATGGCTTATTTTTAGATTTTTTTGAGCCACCAATCCTACTTTGTATTGACATCAGTTATTTTACCCCAAAATCTACAGCAAAAGGGGGAAAATCATTGTGTGGGAAAATTTAAGAAAAAACACCATTTTGCAAATTTTGGGGCTTCCATTTCTATGCAGTAAATTTTTTCGTAAAAATTACACTTTATCTTTATTTTGTAGGTCCATACGATTAAAATCATACCCTACTTATATAGTTTTGATTTTGTCATACTTTTGGAAAAAATCCTAACTATAATCATGAAAATTAAAGAGCACCTATCATCAACTAAACTTTCCCTAATCCCCCTCCCCATCTGTCTCTGACTCTAACTATCTCTATCCCTGTATTTATTTTTGTTTAAAACCCCGTGTATATACCATTTTAATAGCATCTTCGGTAGCTCAGTGTTGAGCAGTATACGAGGGCAGGAAGTGGGCGTGGCCCGGCAGGCGCGACGTCATCAGAAGCCTGGCCGGGACAGCTTCCGCACTTCTTCCTGTATGCTGCGCTCCCTTTCGGGAGCGCGCATACAGGTGGAGTAAAGGGGAGGGACGGCAGCCTCCTCCTCTCTGTTGGCTATACATGTGCCATACAGAGAGGACCCCGTGAATTCTTGCCTCCGCTCCTCCCCCAGCTCTCCAAAGATTTCCAAAGCTAGAGATGGGGGAGGGCAGAGCAAGGGGAGAGAGGAGGTACACGCCCCCTCCTTCATCTCCCTGAGCTGAGGCTACAGATCTTCATGGGAAGAAGTACACGCCCACTCCCTCATCTCCGCTCCCTGAGCTCCCCTCCCTGAGGACCCAAATCTCCATGGAAAGACAGAGCAGGGGGTGAGAGGAGCACAGCTCACTCATCTCCCCTTGGAGGACACAGGTCTAGAAGCCAGAGCAGCGCTCCTCATCTCCCCTCAGCTCTGTCTGTGTTTACTGTACACAGACTAGGGATTCATACACTGCAGGGACTGGGAATAAATCTCTGATTGGGGATGATTTCTATGTGAGGAGGAGGAGGGGGGTCCCTACTGTGTGTGTGTAGGCTGGGAGTTGTAGTCCCTGTTAGGTGTGTGTGTATGCTGGGAGTTGTAGTCCATGTTAGGTGTGTGCATGCTGGGGGTTGTAGTCTCTGTTAGGTGTGTGCATGCTGGGAGTTGTCGTCTCTGTTAGGTGTGTGTGTATGCTGGGAGTTGTAGTCTCTGTTAGGTGTGCGTGTTTGCTGGAAGTTGTAGTCCATGTTAGGTGTGTGTGTGTGTATGCTGGGAGTTGTAGTCCCTGTTAGGTGTGTGTGGGTGTGTGTATGCTGGGAGTTGTATTCCCTGTTAGGTGTGTGTGTGTGCTGGGACTTGTAATCCCTGTTAGGCATGTGTGTGTATGCTGGGAGTTGTAGTCTCTGTTAGGTGTGTGTATGCTGGGAGTTGAAGTCTCTGTTAGGTGTGTGTGTGCGTATGCTGGGAGTTGTAGTCCCTGTTAGGTGTGTGTGTATGCTGGAAGTTGTAGTCCGTGTTAGGCGTGTGTGTGTGTATGCTGGGAGTTGTAGTCCCTTTTAGGTGTGTGTGTGCTGGGAGTTGTAGTCCCTGTTAGGTGTGTGTGTGTGTATGCTGGGAGTTGTAGTCCCTGTTAGGTGTGTGTGTATGCTGAGAGTTGTAGTCCATGTTAGGTGTGTGTGTATGCTGGGAGTTGTAGTACCTGTTAGTTGTGCGTGTGTATGATGGGAGTTGTAGTCCCAGTTAGGTGTGTGTGTGTGTATGCTGAGAGATGTAGTCTCTGTTAGGTGTGTGTGTATGCTGGGAGTTGTAGTCTCTGTTAGGTGTGTGTATGCTGGGAGTTGAAGTGGAAGTTGTAGTCCCTTTTAGGTGTGTGTGTGCTGAGAGTTGTAGTCCCTGTTAGGTGTGTGTGTATGCTGGGAGTTGAAGTCTCTGTTGTGTGTGTGTGTGTGTGTATGCTGGGAGTTGTAGTCCCTGTTAGGTGTGTGTGTATGCTGGAAGTTGTAGTCTGTGTTAGGTGTGTGTGTGTGTATGCTGGAAGTTGTAGTCCCTGTTAGGTGTGTGTGTGTGTGCTGGGAGTTGTAGTCCCTGTTAGGTGTGTGTGTGTATGCTGGGAGTTCTAGTCCCTGTTAGGTGTGTGTATGCTGGGTGTTGTAGTCCCTGTTAGGTATGCTTGTGTGTATGCTGGGAGTTGTAGTCCCTGTTAGGTGTGTGTGTGTATGCTGGGAGATGTAGTCCCTGTTACGTGTGTGTGTGTGTGTATGCTGGGAGTTTTAGTCTCTGTTAGGTGTGTGTGTATGCTGAGAGTTGTATTCCCTGTTAGGTGTGTGTGTATGCTGGGAGTTGTAGTCCCTGTTAGGTGTGTGTGTGTATGCTGGGAGTTGTAGTCCCTGTTTGGTGTGTGTGTATGCTGGGAGTTGTAGTCCATGTTAGGAGTGTGTATGCTGGGTGTTGTAGTCCCTCTTAGGTGTGTGTATGCTGGGAGTTGTAGTCCCTGTTAGATGTGTGTGTATGATGGGAGTTGTAGTCCCTGTTAGATGTGTGTATGCTGGGAGTTGTAGTCTGTTAGGTGTGTATGCTGGGAGTTGTAGTCTCTGTTAGGTGTGTGTGTGTATGCTAGGAGTTGTAGTCCCTGTTAGGTGTGTGTGTATGCTGGGAGTTGTATTCCCTGTAAGTTGTGTGTGTGTATGCTGGGAGTTGTAGTCACTGTTAGGTGTGTGTGTGTATGCGGAGAGTTGCATTCCCTGTTAGGTGTGTGTGTATGCTGGGAGTTGTAGTCCCTGTTAGGTGTGTGTATGCTGGGAGTTGTAGTCCCTGTTAGGTGTGTGTATGCTGGGTGTTGTAGTCCCTCTTAGGTGTGTGTGTGATGGGAGTTGTAGTCCCTGTTAGATGTGTGTGTGTGTGATGGGAGTTGTAGTCCCTGTTAGATGTGTGTATGCTGGGAGTTGTAGTCTGTTAGGTGTGTATGCTGGGAGTTGTAGTCTCTGTTAGGTGTGTGTGTGTATGCTAGGAGTTGTAGTCCCTGTTAGGTGTGTGTGTATGCTGGGAGTTGTATTCCCTGTAAGTTGTGTGTGTGTATGCTGGGAGTTGTAGTCACTGTTAGGTGTGTGTGTGTATGCGGAGAGTTGCATTCCCTGTTAGGTGTGTGTGTATGCTGGGAGTTGTAGTCCCTGTTAGGTGTGTGTGTATGCTGGGAGTTGTATTCCCTGTTAGGTGTATGTGTATGCTGGGAGTTGTAGTCCCTGTTAGGTGTGTGTATGCTGGGAGTTGTAGTCCCTGTTAGATGTGTGTGTATGCTGGGAGTTGTAGTCCCAGTTAGGTGTGTGTGTATGCTGGGAGTTGTAGTCTCTGTTAGGTGTGTGTATGCTGGGAGTTGTAGTCTCTGTTAGGTGCGTGCGTGTGTGCTGGTGTGCTGGGAGTTGTATTCTCTGTTAGGTGTGTGTGTATTCTGGGATTTGTAGTCCGTGTTAGGTGTGTGTGTGTGTGTGTGTGTGTATGCTGGGAGTTGTAGTCCCTGTTAGGTGTGTGTGTGTGTGTATGCTGGGAATGGTAGTCCCTGTTAGGTGTGTGTTTGTGTATGCTGGGAGTTGTAGTCTCTGTTAGGTGTGTGTGTATGCTGGGAGTTGTAGTCTCTGTTAGGTGTGTGTATGCTGGGAGTTGAATTCTCTGTTAGGTTTGTGTGTGTGTGTGTGTGTGTGTGTGTGCTGGGAGTTGTAGTCCCTGTTAGGTGTGTGTGTATGCTGGGAGTTGTAGTCTCTGTTAGGTGTGTGTATGCTGGGAGTTGAAGTCTCTGTTAGGTGTGTGTGTGTATGCTGGGAGTTGTAGTCCCTGTTAGGTGTGTGTGTGCATGCTGGAAGTTGTAGTCCGTGTTAGGTGTGTGTGTGTATGCTGGGAGTTGTAGTCCCTGTTAGGTGTGTGTGTGTGTGTGTGTGTGTGTGTATGCTGGGAGTTGTAGTCCCTGTTAGGTGTGTGTGTATGCTGGGAGTTGTAGTCTCTGTTAGGTGTGTGTATGCTGGGAGTTGAAGTCTCTGTTAGGTGTGTGTGTGTGTATGCTGGAAGTTGTAGTCCCTTTTAGGTGTGTGTGTGCTGAGAGTTGTAGTCCCTGTTAGGTGTGTGTGTATGCTGGGAGTTGAACTCTCTGTTAGGTGTGTGTGTATGCTAGGTGTTGTAGTCCCTGTTAGGTGTGTGTGTATGCTGGAAGTTGTAGTCCGTGTTAGGTGTGTGTGTATGCTAGGAGTTGTAGTCCCTTTTAGGTGTGTGTGTGTGTATGCTGGGAGTTGTAGTCCATGTTAGGTGTGTGTATGCTGGGGGTTGTAGTTTCTGTTAGGTGTGTGCATGCTGGGAGTTGTAGTCTCTGTTAGGTGTGTGTGTATGCTGGGAGTTGTAGTCTCTGTTAGGTGTGCGTGTATGCTGGAAGTTGTAGTCCATGTTAGGTGTGTGTGTATGTATGCTGGGAGTTGTAGTCCCTGTTAGGTGTGTGTGGGTGTGTGTATGCTGGGAGTTGTATTCCCTGTTAGGTGTGTGTGTGCTGGGACTTGTAGTCCCTGTTAGGTGTGTGTGTGTGTATGCTGGGAGTTGTAGTCTCTGTTAGGTGTGTGTATGCTGGGAGTTGAAGTCTCTGTTAGGTGTGTGCGTATGCTGGGAGTTGTAGTCCCTGTTAGGTGTGTGTGTATGCTGGAAGTTGTAGTCCGTGTTAGGCGTGTGTGTGTGTATGCTGGGAGTTGTAGTCCCTTTTAGGTGTGTGTGTGCTGGGAGTTGTAGTCCCTGTTAGGTGTGTGTGTGTATGCTGGGAGTTGTAGTCCCTGTTAGGTGTGTGTGTATGCTGAGAGTTGTAGTCCCTGTTAGGTGTGTGTATGCTGGGAGTTGTAGTACCTGTTAGTTGTGTGTGTGTATGATGGGAGTTGTAGTCCCTGTTAGGTGTGTGTGTATGCTGAGAGATGTAGTCTCTGTTAGGTGTGTGTGTGTGTGTGTGTGTATGCTGGGAGTTGTAGTCCCTGTTAGGTGTGTGTATGCTGGGAGTTGTAGTCTCTGTTAGGTGTGTGTATGCTGGGAGTTGAAGTCTCTGTTAGGTGTGTGTGTGCTGGGAGTTGTAGTCCCTGTTAGGTGTGTGTGTATGCTGGGAGTTGAAGTCTCTGTTGGGTGTGTGTGTGTGTGTGTGTATGCTGGAAGTTGTAGTCCCTTTTAGGTGTGTGTGTGTTGAGAGTTGTAGTCCCTGTTAGGTGTGTGTGTGTATGCTGGGAGTTGAAGTCTCTGTTAGGTGTGTATGTGTGTGTATGCTGGAAGTTATAGTCCCTGTTAGGTGTGTGTGTATGCTGGAAGTTGTAGTCCGTGTTAGGTGTGTGTGTGTATGCTGGAAGTTGTAGTCCCTGTTAGGTGTGTGTGTGCTGGGAGTTGTAGTCCCTGTTAGGTGTGTGTGTGTGTATGCTGGGAGTTGTAGTCCCTGTTAGGTGTGTGTATGCTGGGTGTTGTAGTCCCTGTTAGGTATGCGTGTGTGTGTATGCTGGGAGTTGTAGTCCCTGTTAGGTGTGTGTGTGTGTATGCTGGGAGATGTAGTCCCTGTTACGTGTGTGTGTGTATGCTGGGAGTTTTAGTCTCTGCTAGGTGTGTGTGTATGCTGAGAGTTGTATTCCCCGTTAGGTGTGTGTGTATGCTGGAAGTTGTAGTCCGTGTTAGGTGTGTGTGTGTATGCTGGAAGTTGTAGTCCCTGTTAGGTGTGTGTGTGCTGGGAGTTGTAGTCCCTGTTAGGTGTGTGTGTGTGTATGCTGGGAGTTGTAGTCCCTGTTAGGTGTGTGTATGCTGGGTGTTGTAGTCCCTGTTAGGTATGCGTGTGTGTGTATGCTGGGAGTTGTAGTCCCTGTTAGGTGTGTGTGTGTGTATGCTGGGAGATGTAGTCCCTGTTACGTGTGTGTGTGTGTATGCTGGGAGTTTTAGTCTCTGCTAGGTGTGTGTGTATGCTGAGAGTTGTATTCCCCGTTAGGTGTGTGTGTATGCTGGGAGTTGTAGTCCCTGTTAGGTGTGTGTGTATGCTGGGAGTTGTAGTCCCTGTTTGGTGTGTGTGTGTATGCTGGGAGTTGTAGTCCCTGTTAGGTGTGTGTATGCTGGGTGTTGTAGTCCCTCTTAGGTGTGTATGCTGGGAGTTGTAGTCCCTGTTAGGTGTGTGTGTATGCTGGGAGTTGTATTCCCTGTTAGGTGTGTGTGTGTATGCTAGGAGTTGTAGTCCCTGTTAGGTGTGTGTGTGTGTATTCTGGGAGTTTTAGTCCCTGTTAGGTTTGTGTGTATGCTGGGAGTGTCAGTCCCTGTTAGGTGTGTGTGTATGCTGGGAGTTGTAGTCCCTGTTAGGTGTGTGTATACTGGGAGTTGTAGTCCCTGTTATGTGTGTGTGTATGTTGGGAGTTGTAGTCCCTATTAGGTGTGTGTATGCTGAGAGTTGTAGTCCCTATTAGGTGTGTGTATGCTGGGAGTTGTAGTCCCTGTTAGGTGTGTGTGTATGCTGGGAGTTGCAGTCCCTGTTAGGTGTGTGTGTGTGTATGCTGGGAGTTGTAGTCTCTGTTAGGTGTGTGTGTATGCTGGGAATTGCAGTCCCTGTTAGGTGTGTGTGTGTGTGTATGCTGGGAGTTGTAGTCTCTGTTAGGTGTGTGTGTATGCTGGGAATTGCAGTCCCTGTTAGGTGTGTGTGTGTGTGTGTATGCTGGGAGTTTTAGTCTCTGTTAGGTGTGTGTGTGTATGCGGAGAGTTGTATTCCCTGTTAGGTGTGTGTGTATGCTGGGAGTTGTAGTCACTGTTAGGTGTGTGTGTATGCTGGGAGTTGTAGTCCCTGTTAGATGTGTTTGTATGATGGGAGTTGTAGTCCCTGTTAGATGTGTGTATGCTGAGAGTTGTAGTCTGTTACGTGTGTATGCTGGGAGTTGTAGTCTATGTTAGGTGTGTGTATGCTGGGAATTGTAGTCTCTGTTAGGTGTGTGCGTGTGTGCTGGTATGCTGGGAGTTGTATTCTCTGTTAGGTGTGTGTGTGTATGCTGGAAGTTGTAGTCCGTGTTAGGTGTGTGTGTGTGTGTGTATGCTGGGAGTTGTAGTCCCTGTTAGGTGTGTGTGTGTGTGTATGCTGGGAATGGTAGTCCCTGTTAGGTGTGTGTGTATGCTGGGAGTTGTATTCTCTGTTAGGTGTGTGTATGCTGGGAGTTGTCGTCCCTGTTAGGTATGTGTGTATGCTGGGAGTTGTAGTCCCTGTTAGATGTGTGTGTATGCTGGGAGTTGTAGTCCCTGTTAGGTGTGTGTGTGTATGCTGGGAGTTGTAGTCTCTGTTAGGTGTGTGTATGCTGGGAGTTGTAGTCTCTGTTAAGTACGTGCGTGTGTGCTGGTGTGCTGGGAGTTGTATTCTCTGTTAGGTGTGTGTGTGTATGCTGGAAGTTGTAGTCCGTGTTAGGTGTGTGTGTGAATGCTGGGAGTTGTAGTCCCTGTTAGGTGTGTGTGTGTATGCTGGGAATGGTAGTCCCTGTTAGGTGTGTGTTTGTGTATGCTGGGAGTTGTTGTCCCTGTTAGGTGTGTGTGTATGCTGGGAGTTGTAGTCTCTGTTAGGTGTGTGTATGCTGGGAGTTGAAGTCTCTGTTAGGTGTGTGTGTGTGTGTGTGTGTGAGCTGGGAGTTGTAGTCCCTGTTAGGTGTGTGTGTGTATGCTGGGAGTTGTAGTCTCTTTTAGGTGTGTGTATGCTGGGAGTTGTAGTCCCTGTTAGGTGTGTGTGTATGCTTGAAGTTGTAGTCCGTGTTAGGTGTGTGTGTGTATGCTGGGAGTTTTAGTCCCTGTTAGGTGTGTGTGTATGCTGGGAGTTGTAGTCCCTGTTAGGTGTGTGTGTATGCTGGGAGTTGTAGTCTCTGTTAGGTGTGTGTATGCTGGGAGTTGAAGTCTCTGTTAGGTGTGTGTGTGTATGCTGGAAGTTGTAGTCCCTTTTAGGTGTGTGTGTGCTGAGAGTTGTAGTCCCTGTTAGGTGTGTGTGTATGCTGGGAGTTGAAGTCTCTGTTAGGTGTGTGTGTGTGTGTGTGTATGCTGGGAGTTGTAGTCCCTGTTAGGTGTGTGTGTATGCTGGAAGTTGTAGTCCGTGTTAGGTGTGTGTGTATGCTGGAAGTTGTAGTCCCTGTTAGGTGTGTGTGTGTGTGTGCTGGGAGTTGTAGTCCCTGTTAGGTGTGTGTGTGTATGCTGGGAGTTGTAGTCCCTGTTAGGTGTGTGTATGCTGGGTGTTGTAGTCCCTGTTAGGTGTGCGTGTGTGTATGCTGGGAGTTGTAGTCCCTGTTAGGTGTGTGTGTGTATGCTGGGAGATGTAGTTTCTGTTACGTGTGTGTGTGTATGCTGGGAGTATTAGTCTCTGTTAGGTGTGTGTGTGTATGCTGAGAGTTGTATTCCCTGTTAGGTGTGTGTGTGTGTGTGTGTGTGTATGCTGGGAGTTGTAGTCCCTGTTAGGTGTGTGTATGCTGGGAGTTGTAGTCCCTGTTAGGTGTGTGTGTATGCTGGGAGTTGTAGTCCCTGATAGGTGTGTGTATGCTGGGTGTTGTAGTCCCTCTTAGGTGTGTGTGTATGCTGGGAGTTGTAGTCCCTGTTAGATGTGTGTGTATGATGGGAGTTGTAGTCCCTGTTAGATGTGTGTATGCTGGGAGTTGTAGTCTGTTAGGTGTTTATGCTGGGAGTTGTAGTCTCTGTTAGGTGTGTGTGTATGCTGGGAGTTGTAGTCCCTGTTAGGTGTGTGTGTATGCTGGGAGTTGTATTCCCTTTTAGGTGTGTGTGTGTGTGCTGGGAGTTGTAGTCCCTGTTAGGTGTGTGTGTGTGTGTATTCTGGGAGTTTTAGTCCCTGTTAGGTGTGTGTGTATGCTGGGAGTGTCAGTCCCTGTTAGGTGTGTGTGTATGCTGGGAGTTGTAGTCCCTGTTAGGTGTGTGTGTGTGTGTATACTGGGAGTTGTAGTCCCTGTTAGGTGTGTGTGTGTATGTTTGGAGTTGTAGTCCCTATTAGGTGTGTGTATGCTCGGAGTTGTAGTCCCTATTAGGTGTGTGTATGCTGGGAGTTGTAGTCCCTGTTAGGTGTGTGTGTGTGTGTGTGTATGTATGCTGGGAATTGTAGTCCCTATTAGGTGTGTGTATGCTAGTGTTTGCCAACCAGGGAATGCTGGGAGTTGTAGATTTGAAACACCTGGATACACCCTGGTTGGTAAACACTGGTGTATGCCCTGTATCGGTGTGGTGAACTACAACTCCAAGGAGACTACAGAGGCAGCATGCTGGTGTTATACCACAGACTGAGAACTCCTGAATGACTGAATGACACATGCTGGGAGTTGTAGTCCCTTTTGTGTGTGTATGCCAGTGTATCCCAACCAGTGCTGAGTTATATTAGTGTGCTGTGTATAACGATATATATATATATATATATATATATATATATATATATATATATATATATTAATGTGCTGTGTATAACGCAGGTTTCCTCAGGCTTCAAGGTGGGGGGTGATGAACTGCAGGGGCTGGTTTCTGCTTTTTCAAGGGGTGTTCATTAGCACCATAAGGAGGACATAGAAATGAATGGGGTTTATACAGGACATGAATATCACTGAAAGAACCCTGTGCATTTATATGTCAGCGTTCATACAGCGACGTAGAAATGCACGGGGTTCATACAAGGAAGCTGAGATGCACATGGTTCATACAGGGAAGCAGAGATGCACAGGGTTCATACAGGGAAGCAGAAATGCACGGGGTTCATACAGGGAAGCAGAGATGCATGGGGTTCATACAGGGAAGCAGAGATGCACGGGGTTCATACAGGGAAGCAGAGATGCACAAGGTTATTACAGAAGTCTTCATGTCAGCGTTCATTGCACTGCAGCTTTGAGAGAAAATAATGTCAGGAGGGAATTACAGGAGAAATAACTCTGTAGCATGTACAGCTTCATCCAGGGGAAATTGAGAAGGAGGAGAAAACGGATTTTGGCGGCGGACGCCAATTGAAATCTACACTTGCAGAGTTCAGCAAGTGGAGTTTTAGATTAAATCATTAACCTGTCTAGTACCAAGGGCGTACCTGTACGGCCTCAGGGTTTCCGGTCACTACCAGTAACCGGGCGGTGAACGGAACGGGAGGCCTGCTGAAATCATTCAGCAGGCATCCTGTGCCAATGCCTGGGGGGCTTCTGATGCCCCCCCCCCATGTTGGTCAATTCAGACCGGAGATTTGTGCCGATTCCAGGTCATATGGGTCTCCGGTGACCTGGTAAATAAGGGTGTTCGGGGCTGTCCAAGACAGCTTCGATCACCCTGAAGTGATAGGAGTTAGGTGGCGGGGGTGCCACCCCTCCTATCTCTGCTATTGGCCGGTCAGAAACGACCGACCAATAACATATTGGGGAGGTGGCGCGTGGGTTAAAATTCAGTTCCTCCGCTCTGCGTACCCACGGTAGTCCGGGCAGAGCGGGGGAACTGTGATATGAGCAGCGGTGGATGTCCCTTACCAATTGCGGGCGGCGATCCTCCTCTAAGTGTGGCGGACAGTGATTGTGCTGTTGACGGGAGGCAGGAGATGAGTAGTTGCCTAGCAACATCTGAAGGGGCACAGTTTGGAGATCACTGTGCAGTGGTTTCTAAATTGTACCCATCCAGATCTTGCAGAACTATAACTCCCAGCATGCACGAACAGCAAATGGCTGTCTGGGCATGCTGAGAGTTGTATTTGTGTACGTCCAGCTGTTGCATAGCTACAACTCCCAGCATGCCCTTTGGTGATCAGTGCATGCTGGGAGTTGTAGTTTTGACACAGCTGGAGGCACACTGGTGAGGAAGCACCCAGTTAGGTAACAGAACCTAACTCAGAGCTTCCCCACCAGAGAGCCTCCAGCTGTTGCAAAACTACAACTCCCAGCATTTATGGTCTGTCAGTGCATGCTGTGAGTTGTAGTTATGCAAGATCTGGATGGCCACAATTTGGAGACCACTGCACAGTGATCTCCAAACTGTGGCCCTCCAGATGTTGCTAGGCTACTACTCACCTCCTGGCTCCCGTCAACAGCACGATCGCCGCCCGCCACACTCAGAGGAGGATCGCCGCCTGCAATTGGTAAGGGACCTCCACCGCTGCTCACATCACAGTTCCCCCGCTCTGCCCGAACTACCGTGGGTGGGCAGAGCAGGGGACCTGAACTTTAACCCTCGCTTCTGACCGGCCAATAGCAGAGATAGGAGGGGTGGCACCCCGCCACCTCACTCCTATCACTTCAGGGTGATCGAAGCTGTCTTGGACAGCCCCGAACACCCTTATTTACCGGGTCACCGGAGACCCATATGACCTGGAATCGCCATAAATCTCCGGTCTGAATTGACCTCAGGAGCCCCCCAGGCACTGGCACGGGATGCCTGCTGAATGATTTCAGCAGGCATCCCGTTCCGTTCACCGCCCGGTTACCGGTGGTGACCGGAAACCCTGAGGGCGTACAGGTACGCCCTTGGTCCTAGACAGGTTAATAATTTAATCTAAAACTCCACTTGCAGAATTCTGCAAGTGTAGATTTCAATTGGTGGCCGCCGCCAAAATCCGTTGTCTTCTCCTCAATTTCACCTGGATGAAGTTGTACTTTCTACAGTTATTTCTCCTGTACGTCCCTCCTGACATGAATTTTCTCTCAAAGCTGCAGTGCAATGAATGCTGACATGAAGACCACTGTACAAACCCCGAGCATCTCTGCTTCCCTGTATGAACCTTGTGCATCTCTGCTTCCCTGTATGAACCCCATGCATTTGCACATCCCTGTATGAACCCTGTGCATCTCTGCTTCCCTGTATGAACCCCCTTGCATTTCTACGTCCATGTATGAACACTGACATATAAATGCACAGGGTTCATTCAGTGATATTCATGTCCTGTGCAAACCCCATTCATTTCTATGTCCTCTTTATGGGGCTAATGAAAACCCCATGAAAAAGCCGGTGCCAGCTTGTGCAGTTCATCCCCCCCCCCTTGCAGCTTGAGGAAACCTGTGTAATACACAGCACACTAATATATATATATATATATATATATATATATATACACACACAAAGTGTTATACACAGCACAATAATATATATATATATATATATATATATATATATATATACAGTGTTATACACAGCACACTAATAATACAGTGTTATACACAGCACACTAATTTATATATACAGTGTTATACACAGCACGCTAATATAACTTAGCCCTGGTAGGGAAACACTGGCATACACACATAACAGGGACTACAACTCCCAGCATGTGTAATTCAGGAGTCTTCAGTCTGTGGTATAACACCAGCATGCTGCCTCTGTAATCTCCTGGGAGTTTTAGTTCACCACACCGATACAGGGCATACACAGTGGTTCCCAACCAGGGTGCCTCCAGGCGTTGCAAAACTACAACTCCCAGCATTCCCTAGTTGGGAAACACTAGCATACACACACCTAACAGGGACTACAACTCCCAGCATACACACACCTAACATGGTTTACAACTTCCAGCATACACACACCTAACAGAGACTAAAACTCCCAGCATACACACACACACACACACACCTAACAGAGACTACAACTCCCACCATACACACACCTAACAGGGACTACAACGCCCAGCATACACACACACCTAACAGAAACTACAACTCCCAGCATACACACACCTAACAGGGACTACAACTCCCAGCACACACACCTAACAGAGACTACAACTCCCAGCATACACACACACACACCCCTAACAGGGACTACAACTCCCAGCATACACACACATACACACACCTAACAGTGACTACAACTCCCAGCCGACACAAACACCCCTAACAGGGACTACAACTGCCAGCATATACACACACCTAACAGGGACTACAATTCCCAGCATACGCGCACCTAACAGACTACAACTCCCAGCATACACACACCTAACAAAGACTACAACTACCACCATACAAACACACCTAACAGGGACTACAACTCCCAGCATACACACACCTAACAGAGAATACAACTCCCAGCATACACACACACCTAACAAAGACTACAACTCCCAGCACACACACCTAACAGGGACTACAACTCCCAGCACGCACACACTCCTAACAGGTACTACAACTCCCAGCATACACACATCTAATAAGGACTACAACTCCCAGCCTACACAAACACCCCTAACAGGGACTACAACTGCCAGCATATACACACGCCTAACAGGGACTACAACTCCCAGCATACACACACACCTAACAGGGACTACAACTCCCAGCATACACACACACACACACCTAACAGGGAATACAACTCCCAGCATACACACCTAACAGGGACTACAACTCCCAGCATACACACACCCAACAGGGACTGCAACTGCTAACATATACACACACCTAACAGGGACTACCCCTCCCTTCATACGCACACCTAACAGAGACTACAACTCCCAGCATACACACACACTTAACAGGGACTACAACTCCCAGCACACACACACACACACCTAACAGGGACTACAACTCCCAGCATATACACACACACACACACACACCTAACAGAGACTACAACTCCCAGCATACACACACACACCCCTAACAGGGACTACAACTGCCAGCATATACACACACCTAACATAACTCCAGCACACACATACACCTAACAGAGACTACAACTCCCACCACACACACACACACACACTTAGCAGGGACTACAACTCCCAGCATACACACACCTAACAGAGACTACAACTCCCAGCATACACACACACACCTAACAGGGACTACAACTCCCAGCATACACACACACCTAACAGGGACTACAACTCCCAGCATACACACACACACCTAACAGGGAATACAACTCCCAGCATACACACCTAACAGGGACTACAACTTCCAGCATACACACACCCAACAGGGACTGCAACTGCTAACATATACACACACCTAACAGGGACTACCCCTCCCTGCATACGCACACCTAACAGAGACTACAACTCCCAGCATACACACACCTAACAGGGACTACAACTCCCAGAATACACACACCTAACAGGGACTACAACTCCCAGCATACACACACACACCTAACAGGGACTACAACTCACAGCATACACACACAAACCTAACAGAGACTACAACTCCCAGCATACACACCAAACAGGGACTACAACTCCCAGCATACACACACCTAACAGAGACTACAACTCCCAGCATACGCACCTAAAATACTACAACTCCCAGCATACACACCTAACAGACTACAACTCCCAGCATACACACACACCTAACAGGGACTACAACTCCCATCATACACACACACACACACACACACATAACATGGACTACAACTCCCAGCCTACATGAACACCCCTAACAGGGACTACAACTCCCAGCATACACACATACACACACACACACCTAACAGAGGCTACAACTCCCAGCACACACACACACCTAACAGGGACTACAACTCCCAGCACACACACACACACACACCCCTAACAGGTACTACAACTCCCAGCATACACACACACCTAACAGGGACTAAAACTCCCAGCATGCACACACCTAACAGGGACTACAACTCCCAGCCTACACAAACACCCCCAACAGGGACTACAACTGCCAGCATATACACACGCCTAATAAAGACTACAACCCCCACCATACACACACACCTAACATGGACTACAACTCCCAGCATACATACACACCTAACAGAGACTACAACTCCCAGCATACACACACACACCTAACAGGGACTACAACTCCCAGCACCCACACACACCTAACAGAGACTACAACTCCCAGCATACACACACACACACGCCTAACAGGGACTACAACTCCCAGCATACACACACACCCCTAACAGGGACTACAACTCCCAGCATACACACACATACACACACACCTAACAGGGACTACAACTCCCAGCCTACACAAACACCCCTAACAGGGACTACAACTGCCAGCATATACACACACCTAACAGGGACTACAACTCCCAGCATACGCACACCTAACATACTACAACTCCAGCACACACACACCTAACAGAGACTACAACTCCCACCATACACACATACACACACACACACCTAACAGGGACTACAACTCCCAGCATACACACACCTAACACAGACTACAACTCCCAGCATACACACACACCTACCAGGGACTAAAACTCCCAGCCTACACAAACACCCCTAACAGGGACTACAACTGCCAGTTTATACACACACCTAACAGGGACTACAACTCCCAGCATATACACACACCTAACATACTACAACTCCCAGCATACACACACACACCTAACACAGACTACAACTCCCAGCATACACACACACCTACCAGGGACTAAAACTCCCAGCCTACACAAACACCCCTAACAGGGACTACAACTGCCAGCATATACACACGCCTAACAGGGACTACAACTCCCAGCATACACACACACCTAACAGGGACTACAACTCCCAGCATACACACACACACACACACCTAACAGGGAATACAACTCCCAGCATACACACCTAACAGGGACTACAACTCCCAGCATACACACACCCAACAGGGACTGCAACTGCTAACATATACACACACCTAACAGGGACTACCCCTCCCTTCATACGCACACCTAACAGAGACTACAACTCCCAGCATACACACACACTTAACAGGGACTACAACTCCCAGCACACACACACACACCTAACAGGGACTACAACTCCCAGCATATACACACACACACACCTAACAGAGACTACAACTCCCAGCATACACACACACACCCCTAACAGGGACTACAACTGCCAGCATATACACACACCTAACATACTACAACTCCAGCACACACATACACCTAACAGAGACTACAACTCCCACCACACACACACACACTTAACAGGGACTACAACTCCCAGCATACACACACCTAACAGAGACTACAACTCCCAGCATACACACACACACCTAACAGGGACTACAACTTCCAGCATACACACACACCTAACAGGGACTACAACTCCCAGCATACACACACACACCTAACAGGGAATACAACTCCCAGCATACACACCTAACAGGGACTACAACTCCCAGCATACACACACCCAACAGGGACTGCAACTGCTAACATATACACACACCTAACAGGGACTACCCCTCCCTGCATACGCACACCTAACAGAGACTACAACTCCCAGCATACACACACCTAACAGGGACTACAACTCCCAGAATACACACACCTAACAGGGACTACAACTCCCAGCATACACACACACACCTAACAGGGACTACAACTCACAGCATACACACACAAACCTAACAGAGACTACAACTCCCAGCATACACACCAAACAGGGACTACAACTCCCAGCATACACACACCTAACAGAGACTACAACTCCCAGCATACACACCTAAAATACTACAACTCCCAGCATACACACCTAACAGACTACAACTCCCAGCATACACACACACCTAACAGGGACTACAACTCCCATCATACACACACACACATAACATGGACTACAACTCCCAGCCTACATGAACACCCCTAACAGGGACTACAACTCCCAGCATACACACATACACACACACACACACCTAACAGAGGCTACAACTCCCAGCACACACACACACCTAACAGGGACTACAACTCCCAGCACACACACACACACACCCCTAACAGGTACTACAACTCCCAGCATACACACACCTAACAGGGACTAAAACTCCCAGCATGCACACACCTAACAGGGACTACAACTCCCAGCCTACACAAACACCCCCAACAGGGACTACAACTGCCAGCATATACACACGCCTAATAAAGACTACAACCCCCACCATACACACACACCTAACATGGACTACAACTCCCAGCATACATACACACCTAACAGAGACTACAACTCCCAGCATACACACACACACCTAACAGGGACTACAACTCCCAGCACCCACACACACCTAACAGAGACTACAACTCCCAGCATACACACACACACACGCCTAACAGGGACTACAACTCCCAGCATACACACACACCCCTAACAGGGACTACAACTCCCAGCATACACACACATACACACACACCTAACAGGGACTACAACTCCCAGCCTACACAAACACCCCTAACAGGGACTACAACTGCCAGCATATACACACACCTAACAGGGACTACAACTCCCAGCATACGCACACCTAACATACTACAACTCCAGCACACACACACCTAACAGAGACTACAACTCCCACCATACACACATACACACACACACACACACACACCTAACAGGGACTACAACTCCCAGCATACACACACCTAACACAGACTACAACTCCCAGCATACACACACACCTACCAGGGACTAAAACTCCCAGCCTACACAAACACCCCTAACAGGGACTACAACTGCCAGTTTATACACACACCTAACAGGGACTACAACTCCCAGCATATACACACACCTAACATACTACAACTCCCAGCATACACACACACACCTAACAGAGACTACAATTCCCACCATACACACACACCTAACAGAGACTACAACTCCCAGCATACACACACACACACACCTAACAGGGACTACAACTCCCAGCATACACACACCTAACACAGACTACAACTCCCAGCATACACACACACCTACCAGGGACTAAAACTCCCAGCCTACACAAACACCCCTAACAGGGACTACAACTGCCAGTTTATTCACACACCTAACAGGGACTACAACTCCCTGCATATACACACACCTAACATACTACAACTCCCAGCATACACACACACACCTAACAGAGACTACAATTCCCAGCATACACACACACCTAACATACTACAACTCCCAGCATACACACACACACCTAACAGAGACTACAATTCCCACCATACACACACACCTAACAGGGACTACAACTTCCAGCATATACACACACCTAACATACTACAACTCCCAGCATACAAACACACACCTAACAGAGACTACAATTCCCACCATACACACACACCTAACAGGGACTACAACTCCCAGCATACGCACACCTAACATACTACAACTCCAGCACACACACACCTAACAGAGACTACAACTCCCACCATACACACATACACACACACACACCTAACAGGGACTACAACTCCCAGCATACACACACCTAACACAGACTACAACTCCCAGCATACACACACACCTACCAGGGACTAAAACTCCCAGCCTACACAAACACCCCTAACAGGGACTACAACTGCCAGTTTATACACACACCTAACAGGGACTACAACTCCCAGCATATACACACACCTAACATACTACAACTCCCAGCATACACACACACACCTAACAGAGACTACAATTCCCACCATACACACACACCTAACAGAGTCTTCAACTCCCATCATACACACACCTAACAGAGACTACAACTTCCAGCATACACACACACCTAACAGGGACTACAACTCCCAGCACACACACACACACACCTAACAGGGACTACAACTCCCAGCATACACACACCTAACAGGGACTACAACTCCCAGCATACACATACACACACACCTAACAGGGAATTCAACTCCCAGCATACACACCTAACATGGACTACAACTCCCAGCATACACACACCCAACAGGGACTGCAACTGCTAACTTATACACACACCTAACAGGGACTACCCCTCCCTGCATACACATACCTAACAGGGACTACAACTCCCAGCATACACACACACCTAACAGGGACTACAACTCCCAGCATACACACACACACACACCTAACAGGGACTACACTTCCCAGCATACACACACACCTAACAGGGAATTCAACTCCCAGCTTACACACCTAACAGGGACTAAAACTCCCAGCATACACACACCCAACAGGGACTGCAACTGCTAACATACACTCACACACCTAACAGGGACTACAACTCCAAGCATACACACACACACACACCCTAACAGGGACTACAACTCCCAGCATATACACACCTAACAGAGACTACAACTCCCAGCATACACACACACCCCTAACAGGGACTACAACTGCCAGCATATACACACACCTAACAGGGACTACAACTCCCAGCATACGCACACCTAACATACTACAACTCCAGCACACACACACCTAACAGAGACTACAACTCCCACCATACACACACACACACCTAACAGGGACTACAACTCCCAGCATACACACACCTAACAGGGACTACAACTCCCAGCATACACACACACCTAACAGGGACTACAACTGCCAGTATACACACACACACACACCTAACAGGGAATACAACTCCCAGCATACACACCTAACAGGGACTACAACTCCCAGCATACACACACCCAACAGGGACTGCAACTGCTAACATATACACACACCTAACAGGGACTACCCCTCCCTGCATACGCACACCTAACAGAGACTACAACTCCCAGCATACACACACCTAACAGGGACTACAACTCCCAGCATACACACACACACCTAACAGGGACTACAACTCCCAGCATACACACACAAACCTAACAGAGACTACAACTTCCAGCATACACACACAAACCTAACAGAGACTACAACTCCCAGTATACACACCAAACAGGGACTACAACTCCCAGCATACACACACCTAACAGAGACTACAACTCCCAGCATACACACCTAAAAGACTACAACTCCCAGCATACACACCTAACAGACTACAACTCCCAGCATACCCACACACCTTACAGGGACTACAACTCCCATCATACACACACACACATAACATGGACTACAACTCCCAGCCTACATGAACACCCCTAACAGGGACTACAACTCCCAGCATACACACACATACACACACACCTAACAGAGGCTACAACTCCCAGCACACACACACCTAACAGGGACTACAACTCCCAGCACACACACACCCCCAACAATGACTACAACTGCCAGCATATACACACGCCTAACAGGGACTACAACTCCCAGCACACACACACCCCCAACAATGACTACAACTGCCAGCATATACACACGCCTTACAGGGACTAAAACTCCCAGCATACACACACCTAACAGGGACTACAACTCCCAGCATACGCACACCTAACAAACTACAACTCCCAGCATACACACACACCTAACAAAGACTACAACCCCCACCATACACACACACCTAACATGGACTACAACTCCCAGCATACATACACACCTAACAGAGACTACAACTCCCAGCATACACACACACACACCTAACAGTGACTACAACTCCTAGCACCCACACACCTAACAGAGACTACAACTCCCAGCATACACACACACCCCTAACAGGGACTACAACTCCCAGCATACACACACATACACACACCTAACAGGGACTACAACTCCCAGCCTACACAGACACCCCTAATAGGGACTACAACTGCCAGCATATACACACACCTAACAGGGACTACAACTCCCAGCATACACACAACTAACATACTACAACTCCCAGCATACACACACACACCTAACAGAGACTACAACTCCCACCATACACACACATACACCTAACAGGGACCTCAACTCCCAGCATACACACACCTAACAGAGACTATAACTCCCAGCCTACACAAATACCCCTAACAGGGACTACAACTGCCAGCATATGCACACACCTAACAGGGACTACAACTCCCAGCATATACACACACCTAACATACTACAACTCCCAGCATACACACACACACCTAAAAGAGACTACAACTCCCACCATACACACACACCTAACGGGGACTACAACTCCCTGCATACACACACCTTACAGAGACTACAACTCCCAGCACACACACACACACACCTAACAGGGACTACAACTCCCAGCACCCACACACACCTAACAGAGACTACAACTCCCAGCATACACACACCCCCCTAACAGGGACTACAACTCCCAGCATACACACACATACACACACACCTAACAGGGACTACAACTCCCAGCCTACACAAACACCCCTAATAGCGACTACAACTGCCAGCATGTACACACACCTAACAGGGACTACAACTCCCAGCATACACACACCTAACATACTACAACTCCCAGCATACACACACCTAACAGAGACTACAACTCCCACCATACACACACACACCTAACAGGGACCTCAACTCCCAGCATACACACACCTAACAGAGACTACAACTCCCAGCCTACACAAATATCCCTAACAGGGACTACAACTGCCAGCATATGCACACACCTAACAGGGACTACAACTCCCAGCATATACACACACCTAACATACTACAACTCCCAGCATACACACACACACACCTAAAAGAGACTACAACTCCCTGCATACACACACCTAACAGAGACTACAACTCCCAGCATACACACACACACCTAACAGAGACAATTTTGTGCAAATTTGGAATTTTATTGCACATACACCATTGACCATGTTGTTTAATTAATTATATATTTTCAAAGTTTGGACATTTAGGGAAGGAAGGGGTGTTTATGTGTGTTTTTTACCTTTTTTTTTACACTTTTAGTCCACTTAGGGGACTTTTTGAAGGAATCATTTGATTCCACATACAGATCAATGTGGTACCATAAAACCACATTGAGCTGTGTGCTCTGCGATGGATTGATAAAGCCTGGTCCTACCAGGCTTTATCGTTGTCAGAGCCACAGCAGCAGCAGGATGAGAGGTAAGCCTTCTGGCTACTTCAGCAGCGGTCAAAAGCAGGGGGACCCGAGGCGGTGTAGTCTGTTACTGATGGTAGCCTTTGTAACTTTGGTCCCAGCTCTCTGTAGGTCATTCACTAGAACCCTCCGTGTTACAGGTCTGTGAGAAGAAGTTACAGGTCTGTGAGAGCCAGAAATCTTGCTTGTTTTTAGGTGACCACATACTTATTTTGCTGAGGAATCTACCAATTAATTCATTATAAATCCTACAATGTGATTTCCTGTATTCCCCCCCCCCCCATTCTGTCTCTCATAGTTGAGGTATGGGTATGATGAAAATTACAGGCCTCTCTCCTCTTTTTTTTTCTTTTCTTTTTTTACTTTTTGTTTATGAGTTTTAACATTTTTCATAACAAAAAAGAAGAGATTTTACATAAAAAGAAAAATAATTGAACGTACAACTGTAATATGCTGGTCCATCAATAAAGTGGTAACCCATTATATCTCAGATAAAGTGAGTTTGAATATGACTGCAGAAGTTATATTCATAGTGTCCAGAATGTCCCAAACATGAGACTTGGATTGATAGTCAACAGTCATAACTGCACGCATCAAATGTGGAAAACATGGATATACATAAGGTGAATGTTACAAGCATATCATTTTGGAAACCATTTTCCATAAAGACATAAAAAAAAAAAGAAAAAAAGAAAGGTAAAATAAGAGAAGAATTAATGCAAATTTCAACATTGATCTTTAAATGTAAGGGTTTAAACCCTCGGGTGTGCTGCTGATGCCTGCTCCTGACTGCTTCTGTTTCAGGAATTACTTGGCTTACAGATGCTTCTGGGCTTGGGCCTTAAATTTTTGGATCGTAGCACTACCTAACATGCATCTTCAATAGAGATTTCAACGTTCACCTTTTAATTTTAGAGGTTGTGAACCCCTTTTGTGTACTTATGCTGCTTCCTGCTCCACTCTGTCAGCCCGTTGGTCCTGTGACAGTGTGCGACTCTGCCTACACATCCTCCACTGTGTCCTAAGCCTCCACTGCCTGGACAAGTCTCAGTGGCCCTTCAGCATACCATGTGTGCAGGGCATGGTGATGTCACGCTGCTCTTCACATGGTTTGCCTTGGCGAAAAGTATTGGAAACAATGGCCGATCAGGGCAGTGGAGACATTGTGCCTACATTTCACAGCCAAATGAGCCCTGTGGGGGCTTGTTAGATCAGGTCCTTTGTACCCACACACCAGGGTCCGGGACACTCAAACTTTGATTTCAATTTCAAATAAAAAAATCAGACATTTCAATGGTCTCAAAATAGGTTTGTGAGATGTACTCTATCTGTTTGTGGTGACCGAGAACTTCAGTCAAGGTATAATCTCCTATATACCCAAATGGCAATTGGTACGAGAAAGGAAAAAAGGTGACTGGTTCTCTAGGTCTATGGGGATTACTATAGTGATTTTCTGGTGAGATTGGGTGGTGGAGTGGTAGGGTGTTGTCAGTGTGTCTGTGTATATGGGATGATGGTTATGGTAGTGTGTTATATATTGTGAATGTGATATGTATGGTAATGAATGTACTAGAGTGTATGGCGGTGTATAAGATGCGTTGAAAATGTATGACAGTGTGTGTGAGTGTGTGTGTATGATGTGTGTATGGCTGAGGCGTGTATGTTAGTGTAGCTGTGATAGAGGTTAGGTGTGATGGATGAATGTGAAGAGGACAAAGAGGAAAAAATAAAAAAGTTTAAAAAAAAAAAAAATAAATAAAAGAATTTTTTTTTACATAAATAAAAAAAAACAAATTTTTAAATAAATATATATATATACATATAAAAATAAATAAATAAAAGAAAAAAGAATAATTCAAAAATTAATAAATTAAATAAAAAATAAATAAAAGGGGGAGAGAGAAAGAAGGAAAAGTGGAATGGTTTGTACTTGGATGCTTAAACAATTTATTTGTAATAAAATGACATACAATATATGGAAAAAAGTGCTGGGCCCTAGCACTTATATTTTCCAATACACAATAAAAAATAATAATCAATAAAAAACAAATTAATAAATATAGTACTACACTGATAATACCAAGTCAAATAAATATACCCTAGAGTCAGTATTCAATAGCCATAAAGTCAATAGTTCAAAGCACTGGACAGAAGCTCTGCTTCTCAAGTAACTGATGTTAATATTCACGTATATTGGCCAGTATGTCCCACTGGACCATGTACCCAATTGGCCAATGCACAGTATCGGTGCTGCGACCGAAAAGAAGTTAGTAAGTTATCCACGGTACTGCGACCGTACTTATGCAGTGTCTCTAATGCACAGGTGAAAGAAACGATCAATTGTAAAGTGAAACAAAGTTATAGATATAGCGGTACTGCGACCGTGGGGACAATCTCGTCCCGTAGAAACACTGTATCTGATAAAGCAATATTGCGGCTGTCATATGAGAAGGATACAAGCCTGTAGTAGTATAGCTGTTGGCGGTGCTGCGACCGTGCTAGATACAGCAGAGCAGGAAAGCCTCAGCATGTGCTGCAGTCCCGTGGTGGGACAGACAGAGGAGGCTCCAGCAGTTGCAAATATAGGTAAGCAGATAAGGGGGAGAAGATGTCAGGTACTATGTACCGCTCACCTGGTGCTTCCTGTAGCTTCTGCGGTTTCCGTCCTCTCTGCAGGTGAAGAAATGATGCTGTACTGGCCAGCGGTGACCGGAGCTGGTGGTGATGGGCACATGTGTGGTCCCGTGCGTGCTAGGATGATTTCCTTGGTCTGTGCTTAGCGTCAGGGTTAGATTAGTTGTTGCAGTGCTTGAGAGTAGTAGTGCTTGGCTTGGTATGCTAGGACTAGACGCGTTTCGGACCTGCTAGGTCCATCCTCAGTAGTCTTTCCCGCTCTGCTGTATCCAGCACGGTCGCAGCACCGCCAACAGCTATACTACTACAGGCTTGTATCCTTCTCATATGAAAGCCGCAATATTTCTTTATCGGATACAGTGTTTCTACGGGACGAGATTGTCCCCACGGTCGCAGTACCGCTATATCCATAACTTTGTTTCACTTTACAATTGATTGTTTCTTTCACCTATGCATTAGAGACTCTGCATAAGTGCGGTCGTAGTACCGTGGATAACTTACTAACTTCTTTTCGGTCGCAGCACCGATACTGTGTATTGGCCAATTGGGTACATAGTCCAGTGGGACATACTGGCCAATATACGTGAATATTAACATCAGTTACTTGAGAAGCAGAGCTTCTGTCCAGTGCTTTGAACTATTGACTTTATGGCTATTGAATACTGACTCTAGGGTATATTTATTTGACTTGGTATTATCAGTGTAGTACTATATTTATTAATTTGTTTTTTATTGATTATTATTTTTTATTGTGTATTGGAAAATATAAGTGCTAGTGCCCAGCACTTTCTTCCATATATTGTATGTCATTTTATAACAAATAAATTGTTTAAGCATCCAAGTACAAACCAATCCACTTTTCCTTCTTTCTCTCTCCCCCTTTTATTTATTTTTTATTAAATTATTTTTTTCTTTTATTTATTTATTTTTATATGTATATATATATATTTTTTTTTTTTTGTTTTTATTTTATTTATTTATTTTTTTATTTTTTTATTTATTTATTTATTTTTTTTTACTTTTTTTTTTTCCTCTTTGTCCTCTTCACATTCATCCATCACACCTAACCTCTATCACAGCTACACTAACATACACGCCTCAGCCATACACACATCATACACACACACTCACACACACTGTCATACATTTTCAACGCATTTTATACACCGCCATACTCTCTAGTACATTCATTACCATACATATCACATTCACAATATATAACACACTACCATAACCATCATCCCATATATACAGACACACTGACAACACCCTACCACTCCACCACCCAATCTCACCAGAAAATCACTATAGTAATCCCCATAGACCTAGAGAACCAGTCACCTTTTTTCCTTTCTCATTTCAATGGTCTCCTCCTTCTTCAGCCAACTCCAGGCTATGTCATTCAGGCAACATATGGTTTACTGATGCCGCTGCTGGGCCTGTGTCTGTGAATTACAATTTTATAATAGGTAGCAACCGCTATCCAAAATCTTCATTTAAAATTTCAAAAATTCTTGTGTTTTTTCTTGGGGATTGGGAAGCCCTGTTGTGTGTACTCATGCTTCAGCCAACTCCAGGCTGTGTCATTCAGATACTATATGGTTTACTGATGCCGCTGCTGGGCATGGGTCTGGGAGTTACAATTTTATGATAAGTAGCACCAGCTATCCAAAATCTTCATTTAAAATTTCAAAAATGATTGTGTTTTTTCTTGGGGATGAATTTTTTAAAAGTTCGCTCATCTCTAGTAAACACACATGGCCTTCAATTTCGGCCACATTCTCTCTCCAAAATCCCAATGGCATTCCTTCTCAAATGTACACAGTGCGCTGTCACTTCTGAGCCTTGTTTTGCGCCCATAGAGCACTTTCCACCCACATATGGTGTATTTCCGTATTCAGGAGAAATTGCTTTACAAATTTTGGGGGTCTTTTTCTTTTCCTTTTACCGCTTGTGAAAATTAAAAGTATGGGGCAACACCAGCATGTTAGTGTAAAAAAAATTTTTTTTACACTAACATGCTGGTGTAGACCCAACTTTACCTTTTCATGAGGGGTAAAAGGAGAAAATGCTCCCCAAAATTTGTAACCCAATTTCTCCTGAGTACGGAGATACCCCATATGTAGCTATAAATTGTTTCCTTGAAATACGACTAGGCTCCGAACTGAGAGAGCGCCATGCGCATTTGAGGCCTGAATTGGGGATTTGAATCCGCCACAAAAATACCCCACGGCAGTGTCTCCAGCTGTTGCTAAACTCCCAGCCTGCCTGCACAGTCAGTGTACAGTGCCGTACAAGACTTTTTTTTTTATTGGGGGGGGGGGGGGGGACTGTGTAGGGTTATGTGTACATGTAGTGTTTCACTTTTTATTTTGTGTAGGTGTAGTTCAGTGTTTTTAGGATATATTCACACCGTTGGGTTTACAGAGAGTTTGAGCTGGGAGTTTGAGCTGTGGCGGAAAATTTGCCGCATCTCAAACTTGCAGCAGAACTCGCTGTAAACCCAACCGTGTGAATGTACCCTGTATATTCACATGAGGGGGGAAAACCTCCAGCTGTTGCAAAACTACAACTCCCAGCATGCACTGACAGGCAATACATGCAGGGAGTTGTAGTTATGCAACAGCTGGACGCACATTGGTTGCAAAACACTGAGTTAGGTAACATATTCGCTTTCACAACCAATGTGTCTCCAGCTGTTGCAAAACTGCCACAATCAGCATGAATTGACAGTCGAAGGGCATGCTGAGAGTTGTTGTTCTGCAACAGCTGGAGGCACACTGCTACAACTCCCAGCATGCCCTTTGGTAGTCTGTTCATTTTGAGAGTAGTAGTTATGCAACAGTGAATGCACACTTTTTCATATAAAAAAATGTGCCTCCAGCTGTTGCAAAATTACAACCCCCAGCATGCACAGACTACCAAAGGGCATCCTGGGAGTTGTAGTTGGAACACCAGCTTTTGCAAAACTATGACTCCCAGCATGCCCTTTGGCTTTGTATACTGCGAGTTGTTGCTAAGCAACAGTAGGAGGTGAACAGGACTCACCTCCTGCTGTATCCTGCCACCACTGTATCCTGCCGCAGGGACAAATCCTGCTGCTCCTGTCGCCACCACCGATCCTGAGGGGACCCCCAGCGGACCAAGGCAAGGTAGGAGACCCCTGCCGGCGCCGATGTCTGCTCCGATCGCCGTCCCGATCACCGCCCAGCAGGTCCGTGATTGGTCGGTCGTTCCGAACGATCAGTCACGTGATCGTGAGTAGTATTGCTCGCAAATATTCGCAATGCAAATTTTATTCTTAAATATTGCATATTCGCGAATATAGCACTATATATTCGCAATTATGAATATTCATTTTTTTTTTCACAGTACATATCACAGTGATCATTCCTCTCTGCTTCCAGCTTGTATGGTGTAAAGAAGGCTCTAATACTACTGTGTGAGACTGGCGTATGAATTTTCACATATGCGGAAATTTGAATATGCTACTTTTCGCATATGCTAATTTTCGCATATGCTAATTTTTGCATATACAAATTTTGCTTATGCTAATTTTCTCATATGCGAATATTCGCATATGTGAAAATAAACGTGAATATTACGAATATGCGAATTTAGCGAATAAATGATGAATATTCATCCATATATTCTCAAAATATCGCAAATTCGAATATAGCCTATGCCGCTCAACATTAATCGTGAGGCGGCACCCGTGCCACCTCACTCATGCTGGTTATGGATGAATGGAGCTGTCAGACAGCCCCATTCACCCATTTTTTCCGGGTCACCGGGTCACCAGAGACCCAATTGACCCCGGATAGTGGAAAATCCCAGGTCTGAATTGACCAGCGATATGCCACGATCGCCGACATATGGGGGGGGGGGGGGGTCTCAGGACCCCCCTGGGCAATATGCCCGGATGGCTGCTGATAGATATCAGTAGTCATCCCGTTCCGATCACCGTTTCCGGAGACGCGTTGATCCAGGAAAGCTGCCCCGTAAATGTACGGCGCTGTGCGCTAAGTACTTCCTAGCAGCGCCGTACATTTACGGCACATGTCCTTAAGGGGTTAAAAATGGTATTAGGTGAAAAAAATATATTTGTTGCCCAATTTCTCTCGAGTATGGTAATACCTCATATGTTGACATGAAGTGCTCTGCGGGCTCACAACATGATTCAAGAGGGAAAGAGCAACTGTGGGATTTTTTGAAACAAATTTTGCTGTCATGGTTTTTGAGGGCCATGTTGCATTTAGGCAGCCCCCATGGTGCCAGAACAGCAAAAAAAAAAACCCACATGGCATACTGTTTTGGAAACAACACCCCTCAAGGAACGTAACAAAGGGTATTGTGAGCCTTAACACCCCACAGGTGTTTGACGACTTTGCGTTGAAGTTGGACTTGAAAATGTAAAATTAGATTTTTTACACTAAAATGATGGCGTTATCCCAAAGTTTTATTTTCACAAGGAGTATTAGGAGAAAATGGACCCCAAAATTTGAAGCCCAATTTCTCCCGATTAAGAAAACACGCCATATGTGGATGTTAAGTGCTCTGCTGGCACCCTACAATGCTCTGAAGAGAAAGAGCAAAATTTGGCTTTTGGAGAGAGAATTTAGCTGAAATGGTTTTTGAGGGATATGATGCATTCAGAAAGTCCCCAGGGTGCCAGAACAGACCCCCCCCCCACATGGCATGCTATTTTGGAAACTACACCCCTCAAGGAACGTAACAAGGGGTATAGTGAGCCATAACACTTCACAGGTGTTTGACGACTTTGCATTGAAGTTGCAAATGGAAAATTAGATTTTTAACCCTAAATTGATGGTGTTACTCCAAATTTTTCTTTTTCACAAGGGGAAATTGGAGAAAATGGACCACAAAATTTTAAGCTAAATTTCTCCCGATTAAGAAAATGCCCCATATGTGGATGTTAAGTGCTCTGCTGGCGCGCTACAGGTCTCAGAACAGAAGGAGCTCCATTGGTCTTTTGAAGAGAGAATTTTGCTGAAATTGAAGTTGGGGGCTATGTGCAATTACAAACCTCCCATGTGCCAGAACAGCAGAAACCTCCCACATGTGACACCATTTTGGAAACTAGACCCCTCCAGGAATGTAACAAGGGTTACAGAGAGTACTTACACCTTACAGATTTTTTGAACAGTGGGCTGTAAATTTGAAAATTTTTATTTTTAACACTAAAATGATGGTGTTTCTCCAAATTATTCATTTTCACATGGTGTAATAGGAGAAAATGGACCCCAAAATTTGAAGCCCAATTTCTCCCGATTAAGAAAATGCCCCATATGTGGATGTTAATTGATCTGCTGGCTCACTACAGGTCTCAGAACAGAAGGAGCGCCATTGGTCTTTTGAAGAGAGAATTTTGCTGAAATTTAAGTCGGGGTCATGTACATTTTCAAACCTCCCATGATGCCAGAAAAGCATAAACCACCCACATGTGATACCATTTTGGAATCTAGACCCCTCCAGGAACGTAACAAGGGTTATAGTGAGTACTTATACCTCAAAGGTTTTTTGAACAGTGGGCCGTAAAAGTGAAAAATTTAATTTTTAATACTAAATTGCTGGTATTAACCTAATTTTTTTTAGTTTCACAAGTATTAAGAGAAAGAAAGCTCCACAACATTTGTAGCCCAATTTCTCCAGAATAAGGATATACCCCATATATGGCAGTAAAGCACTATACGGGTGCAAAACAGGGCTTAGGAGTGAGACAGCAGCGATGCGATTTGAGGCCTAAAGTGGTGCTTTACACTGCAATGGTTGAGGTTCTGATGTAATTTAAAAAAAAAAAATCCACAGCAAGTGACCACAATTTTGAAACTACACCCCTCAAGGAAGGTAACAAGGGGTACAGTGAGTACTTGTACCTCACAGGTTTTTTGAATAGTGGGCCGTAAATTGAAACATTTTATTTTTTTACACTAAAATGCTTGGGTTACCCAATTTTTAACATTTTCACAAGGGGTAATTGGAGAAATTGGGTTCTCCTGACTATGGAAACACATCCACATATGTGGTAACGTGCTGGGCGGGCGCACAACAAGGCTCAGAAGTCATAGAGGTCTGTTTGCATTTGAAGCCTATGGCATATCAGTAGCTGACGTTTACATACATTCAGAGGAAACTACAAAAATGAAACACCGACATGTGACACCATTACAGAAAGTACCCACCCTGAGGAATGGGTATAGGGCTAAAGAGGACATTTTGAATTCAGGGCTGTTTCCTAAATTTATTTTCCAGGAATGGATGAAGGGTAGCTTATGAGCGAGAACTCTTCCCATTTGAGGCCGATGTTTCTTACGGACCTAACAGTTACATACATTCAGAGGACAATACAAGAAAAGGAACACCCACATGTGAGAATATTACAAACAGTACACCCCCTAGGGAAGGTGTATAGGGGTGAAGTGGAGATTTGGAACCGACGGGTGTTCCCTAAATGTATCTTCCAGGAATGGATGAAGTGTACTATGGGGGGGGGGGGGGGGGGGGAATTGCAATTTTAACACTGATATGCCAATTCCCAGAATGATGACCCAGAGTATAGCCAAAAGTAAAAATGATGCCCACCCCAAACCCTATGCTCTGAATCATCATTGTGGGAATGGGATGTGTGTGGCAGTCCCTAACCTGCTACCTCAAATGTGCACCCCGCTCAGGTGGGGAGAGAGCGCTGCGCATTTGAGGCAACTGCAAACCCCCAATGCTGTTGACTCTGTGTCCCATGACCCATTTTTGGGGGTGGGGGGAAAATATATCAGGGGTATTGGGAAAGAGGTTTTTTTTTTCTGGGGGGGGCCTTTAGAACTTCCTCTTGAAACTGCAGATATGTCCCTGTGTTGCCAGCGTACTGGGACAGTACAAAAGAGTTGTACATAGCAATCTGTACCATGTAGACTGCAACTTTTTTGTACCATACCTTTGTTTTCCGCATGGCATTATATGGCTTGAGGACTTGATCAGAAAGATCAACTCCTCCCATATGCTGATTGTAGTTCAGAATACAATCGGGCTTGAGGACCGGTCCCATGGTACCTCGCACAGGGACAGGGGTGTTGCCGTCCCCATGAATTGTGGTGAGTATAAGGACATCCCTCTTGTCCTTATACCTGACCAGCAACAGGTTTTCATGGGTAAGGGCACGGGACTCACCCCAGGGGATAGGAGTCTGCAGGGGATAGGAAGGAAGGTCTCTTTAATTCTTCTGGACTGTCCCACAAGCGAGCGTGGATCTGGCGGCGAGGGATGTGAAGAGAGGGATACTAGTATAAAAGTTATCCACGTAAAGGTGGTAACCTTTATTTAGCAATGGGTGCAAAAGGCCCCAAATGATTTTTTCCACTAACACCCAGAGTGGGGGGAACATTCTGGGGGTTCAATATGGGAACTTCGTCCCTCATACACCATAAACTTGCAAGTGTACCCTGAGGTATTCTCGCAAAGTTTATACATCTTCATGCCATACCGCACTCGCTTGGTAGGGATGTATTCCCGGAAGCTGAGTCTCCCCTTAAAGCTGATGAGAGACTCATCAATAGTGACCTCCCTTCCAGGGATATAGGCCTCCCAAAATTTGGCCCCGAAGTGATTGATGACAGGCCTGATTTTATACAGGCGATCATACCCGTGATCAGTTCGGGGGGGACATGCCGCATTATACGCATAATGCAAACATTTCCGAATGGCCTCGAACCTGGGACGTGTCATGGCCATATTGTAGAGCGGGGTCTGGTAAAGGACGTCCCCACTCCAATATTGCCGGACACTGGGTTTCTTGACCAGGCCAATATGCAGCTTGAGGCCCCAAAATGTCCTCATTTCGGCTGCATTGACTGGGAACCAGCCACCGGGCCTAGCCAAGAATGAGCCTGGGTTTGCGGCGATGAACTGTTGGGCGTATAGATTAGTCTGCTCAACCATCAGATTGACAAAGTCGTCACTGGAAAAAACCCTGAAATAGTCCATTTCAGTGAACCCGACGATGTCAATCTTGATTCAACAAACTCAGAAATTACGGGCTCGTGGTCCGCAGTCCAGACAATTTCTCTGGTACGGGGCACCAGTGAACTGGCTGGGGGGCTTGATTAGTATGAGCACCAGGGGGACTCATACTAGCATGGGGCACAGGGTCAGGAGCAGAGGAGGTTTGCTGACCCACTTGGCGGATTCTCTGCCGCCTTGGTGGCTCATTATCAGAACTAGATGATGAGGAGGACAAGGAAATAAGGAAGGAAGGGTCTTCCTCGTCCTCTGAGACGCTTTCAGTGTCGGAGGCAAGTATGGCATATGCCTCCTCTGCTGAAAAAGCCCTGTGGGCCATTTCCCTACTCTAATGGGGGGTTGAAGTGTAAATATGTGGGGGGGGGGGAAACTTTATTACTGTATGTGCTGCGTGTGATGTGGTGCGATAATACCTCCCTAACCCGCCCTAACCTAACTAACTAAACCCGCCCTAACAGAAAAAATATAAAGTAAAAAGGGGAAAAAAACTTAAAAAAATATAAAAGGACTTCTAGTGCAAAAAAAGCCCTGCGCACTGATTAGCGCTTGGTGGCGGCAGGGAGCGGCAGTGGTGTGGTGCGATAATACCTCCTTAACCCGCCCTAACCTAACTAACTAAACCCGCCCTAACAGAAAAAATCTAAAGTAAAAAGGGGAAAAAAACTTAAAAAAAAAAAGACTTCTAGCGTGTACCTAATCAGTGGTGTGCGCACTGATTAGCGCTTGTGGCGGCAGGGAGCGCAGAAGTCAGTGGGGGGTCCGGTCAGTCAGCCCAGAACAGTGGCTGGTGGCACGTACAAAGACCCCCACACAAAATACCCGAAAAATAAAATAATAAAACGCTTAACCCCCAAAAAATGCACCTGCCTGAACCCAAAAAAAAAATCAGTGATAAATCGCTGACAGCGGTGCGGCAGGCCGCACACAGAGCAGGCCTGCTACTGGTGTCACGGACCGACTATAGGTGCAAAAAATAAAAATAAAAAAGCCGCTATAACCCGAAAAAGTGCCTGCACCACAAAAAAAAAAGTACTACGGGACTGATCAGCGGCGGGTGGGCTTTAGCTAACGATGGCTGACCGCTCTTTTATAGCTAAGAGGGTCCGGCCACACGTTAAGCAAAAAAAATAAAAAATGGTCTGCGCCAAAAAAAAAAAATTAAACACTGGCGGCAGACCGCAGCGACCTACGGATAGTACGCTGCAAAAAATATATATCTTTTTTTTAAATCCTAACTGTCCCTACCTAATCTAAAGCTTACCCTTACTGCTTTCTGTGCCAAGGGGCCACAGAAAGGGGGCAAGGGGGGTACTTTTTTACAACTTTTACACTGCGAGGGGGGAGATGGAGTCACGGAGCTCTATCCTGCACACCAGCTCTGAGGAAAATGGTGGGCAGAACGGAGCAGCGTGCTCCTGATCCCACCTCCCCATACTGCAGTGATTGTGCGGTCACTGCGGCCACCCAATCACTGCTGTACTGGGGATGGCAACAGTGCCGCCCCCCCAGTACTGTACGGATGATGATTGGTGGTGTCTGTTACACCACCTATCATCATCCTTATCCAGGTCCTGGGGTCACATGTAACCCATGTGACCCGGAAGCACCGCAGACTGCTGGTGAGTATTTACCGACTTACTGTGGCGATTGCCGATATGAGGGGATCTCAGGATCCCCTCCGGCGATGAGACAGGATGCCTGCTGAATAATTTCAGCAGGCATCCCGGTCCGGTCTAGCGGCAG
This sequence comes from Hyla sarda, assembly GCF_029499605.1. Taxonomy (NCBI): domain Eukaryota; kingdom Metazoa; phylum Chordata; class Amphibia; order Anura; family Hylidae; genus Hyla; species Hyla sarda. The sequence continues at coordinate 172,296,201 of NC_079191.1, forward strand.
GGACCAGAATTCCCATGGACGTACCCATACGCCCTGGTTCCTTAAGGACTCAGGATGCAGGGCGTATGCATACGCCCTGTGTCCTGAAGAGGTTAAAGAGTCCATGCGTTTTTTAAGTTCTGACCTCTTCTTTTTGGAACCAGTGTTATGGAGGTTCCTCACCAGCTTCAGGTCTTCCCTTGCTGCATGAAGCTTTTTACCGCAGGCTTCCTATTCCTTGAACCTCGCTGTCTTACGGGTATCCGTTGATTCCCTGGGTCCTTTGTTCCCCCACATATCCACATCAGCCCCACTTTTCTTGCTTGGCTTTTTCTTTGCCGTCAGCTGGGAAGCAGAGCCCATATTGCTACAGACTCTGCTTGATCTTCTCCCACAGGCCAGAATGTTGGCTGTAGCAGGCTGCTCTCCATCCCCCCCCCCCCCCGGCCAGCCTAGAACGGGAAGTGGAGGCCCGCGAGTCCATGCAGGAAGCCCTCCCCAGGAGCCTGCCACACTCCTGGGAAGATGCTAGCTGGAAACTCTGCTGGCTTTGGCCTAGTTCCTGGAAGTCTGGAGCTCTGGTTACACACAACCTCCCTTTAGCAGTTGGAGCTGGAATTACCATGGCTGCTAGCACCAGACTTGCCCTACAATGGCCCTACAATGATTTAAAGCTTGCTCATTCCAATTACCAGGCTCTGTCATTGTGCCACCATGTGATCTCCTCATGCTTCTGGAACATTAAACTTGTGAATCTATTCAAAATCTTCAATTTAAATAAAAAAAAAAATCTCTTTCATCTTTTCAATTGTGAGGCCCTATGGTTGTCGTCATATGTTACCTATGGAATTATCACAAGAATCCAATGGAACAGGTTGGAGCGATAAAAATAAACCATAACTGATTAAATGAAACATTTGTTTGAAAATGCAGTGGTCGATCGGATGCCTTCTCTGCTCCTTTCCCTGGATGCGGAGAAGGCATTCGATCGAATCCACTGTGGGTACTTGGGACAGGTCTTGGAAAAATGTAAATTACCATCTAAAGTTAATAGGGCTATTATGGCACTATACTCAGGCCCCTGCGCCAGGGTATGTAATGAGGGATTTAGATCTAGACCCTTTAACATCTCAAATGGGACCCGGTAGGGTTGCCAACTGTCGCCCCTCCTTTTTGCCCTACTAATAGAACCCTTGGCACAAAGAATACGAGAGTGCGAAGCAATTAAGGGTATACACATCGGTCCAACAAGTCACAAAATAGGACTCTTCGCGGATGATATCCTTTTGTCAATTTTAGAAGCTTAATACTCATTGGACCCCTTAATGGATATATTAGATCGATTTTCTCAAATAAGCTATTATAAATTAAATATATTAAAATCAACAATCCTCCCACTATCATTAGATAGGACTACTAAGGCGGAATTGACAGCCAAGTTCCCCTTTACATGGTCAGAAGAGTCACTTACATATTTGGGCATAAAATTAACAACCTCCCCCAGACAGTCAGTAATCGTTAATATAGAGCAGGTATGTCGTAGACTACAGGCAGATATAAAAACATTTTCCAAATTACCTATCTCTTGGATAGGACGAATAGGGGTGGTCAAGATGGTTTTATTGCCTAAGATATTATATTTATTTCGTAACCTCCCCCTCAAAATCCCCCAAATTACTATTAAGAAATTGCAAACAATCTTATTAAAATATATCTGGAGAAATAACACGGCCAGAGTAACCTCAAATATACTTTACAGAAATATTAAACTAGGCGGAGTAGGTTGCCCAAATCTTAGAAACTACTATCGTGCAATCCACTTGACACAACTGCAAAGATGGTGGCATAATGACTCGTCAGCAAAATGGATAGAAATAGAAACACATATGACTAATGCATTATCCTTAAACAAAGCCCTATGCCAAATTATGTTAAACAAACAACCAATATTAACAAGTAGCCCAACAGCTAAAGCAAATATGGAAACCCTTCCGGTACGCCCTAACACAAAAAATAATAAGTGACACTTGCTATGACAATATCCCAATGGTATCTATTCACAACTTATTGCCAAATACAGACCTTTCCTTTTGGATAAAAAAAGGAATTACGCAAATTGGGCATATACGCAGCAAAGGTCACTTACTACCCTTTGATCAGATCTCTCAGAAATATAATATACCATGCAAATTTTTTAAATATTTGCAAATCCGGCATCTGCTGGAGCCATATAAAGCAGAAAGTCAGGGAATCAAATCACATTTTGAAAAATATTTCTTTGGGTCCAAGGGGGGTAAGGGGGCCATTTCTAAAGCATATGAAGCAACACAGGATAAACTATACAACCCAGTTTCCAGCTTTCAAACAAAATGGGAAAAGGATTTAGGTAAAGAAATTCCTCATGAGAACTGGATTAAATTATACGTCTTACCATCTAGTCTGTCACACTGTATATCACATCTGGAGAGTTCCTGTAAACTCATGTATCGCTGGTATTATACACCAACCCGACTGGCGAAAATGTACCACATGGAGAATAGTAAAGCTGTGTGTTGGAGGTGCATGCAGGATCAGGGCATACTGTTACATATTTGGTGGAGCTGTCGAGTGATACAGCCCTTATGGGAAGCAATAAAAATACTGCTAAATAATATCTTAGGAAAACAAATAGAATGGGGCCCTGGGACGGCTCTCCTGAATATCGGCTTGGACAAACTTCTATTTAAAGACAGGGCTATAAGCTTCCACGTGCTATCTGTGGTCCATACAGCAGTAGCAAAAAAGTCCACTAAAGTCCCCAGTATAATAGAAATTTTAAATTCTTTAACCCATGTATGCACAATGGAAAGACTTAGACTAGATAAAATAGACAGCCCAATTCCAACGGACGCAAAATGCAGGATGTGGGATAATTGGATAGAAAAAATAAAAGAGATAAGAGGGGTATAGTGCCATATAGGTGCCATATAGGTTATAGACGATTATAGAGTGCCTTACATCAAATAACCACGTTATAAATATAGCTGGAGAGGGAGAGAAGATTGGATAGAGGAAGGGTATAGGACTAGGTGTGAATGTAGGTATGTTTTTGAGAATTGGGGCGGACAGGGCAAGTAATTGTGGGTTGCTTTCCCCTTACCCCGCCCTTCCAATGTGTTTGTCATGTTGTATATTGTTTCCCTTTTCTCCTTTGTATTGTATTATCAGAAAATTTCAATAAAAAGTAATAAAAAAAAAATAAACATTTGCAGTTTCACAGTTGGGGGGGGGGGGCGGAGGGGTGCTGAAAGGCAGGGGCTAGAACAGGTGGTAGCTTGCCTTGTGGTGCACTGCCAGCTCGATGCTCACCAGAATGGGTCCTCAAAAAAGGATTTAAATAAATTAAAATAATTTAAAATTAAATAAAAAATATCTTTATCATTTATCATTATTTCACTAGCCCAGCACACTCCACATGCGTGTTACGGCAAGGCAAAGTGTTCTACACTCCTATTGAAGGACTCTGTAGCCCAGAAATAGCCATTTTTAATAGTGATTCGCCACGAATAAATTAATATCGAACCAAGTTTTTTCCGAAAATTGGAAGAATCGGCCAAATCGGATTTTTCAAAAATTTGCTCATCTCTAATTTTGATATATACATTTGTAATCCTGGATAACTTCTTTAAACCCTTCTCACTATAGGATGTACGCATACGTCCTACTTATCGCAGATGCCAAGATCGCGGTGATCACAGCATTTATAAGATTTACACAGTGAATGTCATAAAAAAGATAATTTTCCAAATTTTCACAATATTTTTGAGTTTTCACAAAAAATTATGCATGTTTCTACAAAAATGTACCACTTATAAAAGACGCAATACAGTATGTCACGATTAAACAATGCCAGAATTGATTCACTCAGTAAAAGCATGTCAAAGTTATTACCACTTAAAAAGACACATGCCAGATGTGAAAAATGGGGCCGGTCATAAAAGGGAATCTGACCCCATGTTCACCTGCACTAAACCCAATATACTGGGTCATAGTGCGGGTAAACAGCTTTACAAAGAGTTACTTACGTATATATGCAGAGTTGTGTCACTGTAAAATCCTGCTGCATTGCTATAGGGCTTTGGCTGTCTGGGAATAATGGGGGTTGTAGTTTAACAACAGCTGGAGGCTCCCTGTTTGGGAACACACTGCTTTCTAATTGTACTAGCCCATTTTTTGTATGTTTTTCTTTTCTCCTAGTTTCAGATCTATGTTGTTTTTAATTACAATAACCCTAACTTCTTGCTGAGCTAAGCACATAGCGCTCAGTCCAGCCATGGGTTAAAGCACGAGCTTGGCCCGCAACTGTCTAGCGGCCGGCACAGCCCAGACCCTATATCACCAGGTTTAGCCAAGCAGAACTTGGCAATGATCAAAAGTTCTGTGGATTGCAAACCCTGCAAAGTTTAGATCCAATCCGGGTTCGGGGGCTCGGCTCCCTCAACTCTAGAGTAGAGTTCAGTTGAAAAATTGGGTTCATGATGAAAAGGTTTTCCACAAATCAACAATGCAATGAAAAATGTGTGTATAACACTGCCTAAAAGTTCTAAAGCCCTGTATAACGATGCCAGGGTCACCTGGGACTTTTTTAAACATTCCAAAAATTACAAAAAATTTGTCAAAAGCCAAAATAATTATCCCTTTTTTGGGGATCATGGATTGTGTAGGGTGATGAACTGGTGGCATTTGTAGCCATCTGACAACCGACTATGGTGGACTGGTTGTAGTTATAGTAGCCAGCGGACAGAACAATAGGCAGTGGTGGACCAGTGACAGTTGAAGTAGCCAGCAGACAGCAGGCAGTGGAGGACTAGTGCTAGTTGTAGCAGCCAGCAGACAACAGGCAGTGGTGGACTGGTGGGATTTGTAGTATATAGCATACAGCAGGCAGTGGTGGACTGGTGAGAGTTGTAGTAGCCATCAGACAGGACAGCAGGGGTGGTGGAAGTAGTGTCTAATCAGTGGCATCTGGCACAGGAGTTTCTCCCTGATGCCATGCCTGATTCATTATAACAAATGTGAGTTTTTGTGGGTGATGCCGCCTGCAGCGCTGAACTCTCTCTCTCTGATGCTACACTGGAAAGTGGACAAGGCAGAACACCCATGGCAAACTTGGAAAGCTCTGCCCAATGGTCTAATCTGGTGACCCAGAGGTCCATGGGCTCTGGGCTCATGGTGTATGTTAATTAAAGGGCAGAGCTTAAGTATGCATGAACCTTGATGTTCAGGGGGTGGTGTAAAAGCTTCTGCATTATATTATCCAACATGAAGATGCTGCTGCTGTTGCTGCGCATGCCTCTTGCAGGGGAAGTGCTGACAGAGGGAGTAGAATGGTGACTTAGCAGGAATTAGAGAGTTCGATAGGCGTTTGGTGCTGGAAAGCCATGACAAGATGGCCGAGTAGCTTATCCCTATAAAAAGCCAATTTATTCTCCTTGTCAGAAGGTTAAAAAAAAATCCCCCCATTCTGGCTTTATACCTAGAGTGTGACTTTTCAGTACTCAACTCTTTCCTTTATGTGCACCATATGCATATCAGTGTCAGCAGGCAATGGTGAACTAGTGGTAGCTGTAGCCAGTGGACAGAAAGCATTTGTGGACTAGTGGTATGTGGATCCAGACCTTGTGATGTCGCTCCATGTGGTTACGTGGAACCTTAATTCCTAATTTTGGGCCCTGGTCATGACTTACTTTCTGTTTGCAGATTTTCAACAGGATTTGAGTCTCAAACATTCTCCCTTTTTGAAGTTTTCGAACAGGTTTTGTGGATAGCAAAACACATTGGCTTTTTCAAAGTGTTCCAAATATTTTGCAACAGGATTGGTGTTCCAAATGGTGAATAGCTTTTGTATTTAAAGCTAAAAAAAATTATCTTATCTCATCTGATCATGGGTTGTATATGTGTAGGCCTGGTTGGCAGTAGCTGCCAGAAGGGTGGCAAACTGGTGGTAGTTGTAGTATCCAGTGGACAGCAGGCAGAGGTGGACTAGTGATAGGTGTTGTAGCCAGCAGACAGCAGGGGTGGTACACTAGTGTTAGTCATAGCCAGCAGGCAGTGGTGGACTAGTGATACTTGTAGTCAGCCTTATGATGTAGAACCATAAGTCCTAAACTTGGATCCTGGCCATGCCTTATTTAGCTCAATGCCTGACACCTGGTTCAACGTCATATTGTCAGACTTTTCCTACTCCTGTGAGGACCTGGATCCATTCAACCAGTCTAAAAGGCTGTATTATGGTCCAAAACTACACAACCCCTAGGAGCCAGTGATTTTTCCTTGCTGCTGCTATAACTACTATCAGGCATTGGGCTGCTGCTGCTACCTGTACAGGTCCTTAGCAAATGGGTAGTACCAACAGAGCTGCTACTGCCACCAACATGCTTACTGGATGAGGACATGGCATAGATGCTCTTTTCTTTACCTCTTTCTCTGCCAACCATTCCTAAATAGACATTGTTTCTTTTTAATGAAAAAGATTTGAAGGTTATTTTTATGTTTTCAGGGTGATTTAGCACAGAGGTAGAAATGCTATCTGTTTGATTAAACCGGGAAAATACAGGCAACTTGGACTTAAATGCCTATTGCACGTTCATTCTCAATGTTTTCAATGCACATTTATGTTAAACATAGGTAGCCAAAACGATGCATGTGGGAAACCAATAAATACCTGCTCTTTATATGAACATAAGGAGTCTTCCATCCTTTGGTGATGTGGTCTGTTGCTTGGATATATGCTTATACTGGAGTGGCCCTCCGGTTGACCATGGGCACGGTGGAGTGATCCTGTGCTGTCTTCTACCTTTCTATGTGTTTATGTTAAACCAGGTAGAAATGCTATATGTTTGATTGAACTCAGAAAATACATGTAACTTGTCCTAAGATGCCTATTTAACTTTCACTATCAATGCTTTTAGTATTTATATTAATAAAGATCAGCTCACTGCTTTACTCAACTTGCTAGGTATTGTAATGTGATAGCTTTTATGGGCTCATTGTGCGGGGACACTTCTGGAATTTGTAGTGCACCAACTGGCCACAGCAGTGCAAGTGACAGGTCACTGTCTGAGGTCAGCCCACTACTCAATGCTTTGCTCAGATTGCTTACTATTTGATCTGTAAAGGTTTTCTGGGATCAATAGTTCCTCTGTGCACTCTCTCATTGTCAGCTTTCCAAGTTGCCATTGCAATTGAGTACATATGGTTTAACCCCTTCCCACAAATGGATGTATATTTACGTCCACTGTGGGCTCCCGGTGTATGCTGTGTGCTCAATAGCTGAGTGCATGTCATATCTGGCTAATGCCGGTCATCACCGATTGGGCCAATATATTCGGCATTAACCCTTTTCAAACGATCAAAGTTGATTGAGGTGTCTAAATGCTGTAAATTATGCTTCCGTCTAGCTTAGTGGCAGTCCCGATCAGCTCAGAGGACAGTGGGAGTTTTTTTACCTTCCTCCTCGCTGTCCAATCGGTGCTCCAAAGCTCCAGTCAGCCATGGCAGGCTTGAGCAATAGATAACAGATAACACTGATAAATGCTATTCTATGAAGCAACATTGATCAGTGTATGCATTCTAAAGAATGCATGTTATAGTCCCCTATGGGGACTAAAAAAAGTGTTAACCCCTTAACCCCTTAAGGACAATGGACGTACTCCTACGCCCCCGTTTCCAAGTCCTTAAGGACTGAGGAAGTAGGAGTACGTCCTGTCCATTCCCAGCAACCCCGCCGCTAGCCGAAGGGAAGCCGGTGCCCGATGCCTGCTGAAATCGTTCAGCAGGCATCGCGGCATATCGCCCAGGGGGGTCATTATGCCCCCCCATGTCGGCGATGGCCGCAGATCGCTGGACAATTCAGTCCAGCGATCTGCGGCGATTCCGGGTCAATCAGGTCTCCAGTGACCCGGTGACCCGGAATTACTGGCTGATCGGGGCCGTCAGAGACGGCCCCAAACATCCAGAAACAGCAGGGGTGAGGTGGCATTGGTGCCACCTCACGATCGCCCTGATCCGTTGGCCGGTTTCCTGGCCGACCAATCAGGGCGCCTGCTGCGGGTGTCACTCCCGCTCCGCCCCTCTTCCGGAGGACGTAAGCGGGTGCCGGACGTGCTCCCCTGGTGCTGGGAACCCCGATCCCTGGCGTTAATGTTGGGATTGGGGCCCCAGAAGCGACGGAGGCGGCGGCGGGACTCACCTGCACGGCGTGGATCAGCAGCAGCAGGAGGTGAGTGACAGCCTCCTGCTGTTGCTTAGCAACAGCTCCCAACATGCAAAAAGGGCATGCTGGGAGCTGTAGTTATGCAACAGGAGGAGGCAGACCACCACAACTCCCAGCATTCCCTTATGGGCATGCTGGGACTTATGGTTTTGCAACAGCTGGAGGCACATTATTTCTATGGAAAAGTGTACCGTCAGCTGTTGTATAACTACAACTCCCAGCTTGCACAATCAGCTAAAGTGCATGCTGGGAGTTGTAGTGGTGCATCTGGTGGTTGCATAACTACAACTCCCAGCATGCCCGTTGGCTGTCGGTGACTGCTGAGAATTGTAGTTTTGCAACAGCTAAAGGCACACTGAGTTAAGTAGCAAACCAGTGTGTCTCCAGCTGTTGCATAACTACAATCCCCAGCATCCCCAGCCAAAGTAGTATGCCTCCAGCTGTTGCATAACTACAAGACCCAGCATGCCCTTCCGCTGTCCGTACATGCTGGGGGTTGTAGCTTTTGCAACAGCTGAAGGCACACTGGTTGCAAAACACTGAGTTTGTTACCAAACTCGGTGTTTCACAACCAGTGTGCCTCCAGCTGTTGCAAAACGACAACTCCCAGCATGCACTTATAGACCGTACATGCTGGGAGTTGTAGTTTTGCAACAGCTGGATGTTCCCCCCCCCCCCCCCCCAATGTGAACGTACAGGGTACACTCACATGGGCGGAGGATTACAGTAAGTATCCGGCTGCAAGTTTGAGCTGCGGCAAATTTTCTGTCGCAGCTCGAACTGCCAGCGAGAAACTACTGTGAACCCCCGCCCGTGTGACTGTACCCTAAAAACCCTACACTACACTACACTACCAAAAAATAAAATAAAAAGTAAAAAACGATACATTTACACATACCCCTACACAGCCCCCCCTCCCCAATAAAAATGAGAAACGTCTGGTACGCCACTGTTTCCAAAACGGAGCCTCCAGCTGTTGCAAAACTACAACTCCTAGCATGCACTTATAGACCCTACATGCTGGGAGTTGTAGTTTTGCAACAGCTGGATGTTCCCCCCTCCCCAATGTGAACGTACAGGGTACACTCACATGGGCAGAGGTTTACAGTAAGTATCCGGCTGCAAGTTTGAGCTGCGGCAAATTTTCTGCGACAGCTCAAACTGCCAGCGAGAAACTACTGTGAACCCCCGCCCATGCGACTGTACCCTAAAAACACTACACTAACAAAAAATAAAATAAAAAGTAAAAAACACCACATATACACATACCCCTACACAGCCCCCCTCCCCAATAAAAATGAAAAACGTCTGGTACGCCACTGTTTCCAAAACGGAGCCTCCAGCTGTTGCAAAACAACTACTCCCAGTATTGCCAGATAGCCGTTGACTGTCCAGGCATGCTGGGAGTTTTGCAACAGCTGGAGGCACCCTGTTTGGGAATCACTGGCGTAGAATACCCCTATGTCCACCCCTATGCAAGTCCCTAATTTAGGCCTCAAATGCGCATGGCGGTCTCACTTTGGAGCCCTGTCGTCTTTCAAGGCAACAGTTTACGGTCACATATGGGGTATCGCCGTACTCGGGAGAAATTGTGTTTCAAATTTTGGGGGGTATTTTCTGCTATTACCCTTTTTAAAAATGTAACAATTTGGGGAAACCAAGCATTTTAGGTAAAAAAAAATGTGAAACACCTGTAGGGTATTAAGGTTCACTTTACCCCTTGTTACGTTCCCTGAGGGGTCTAGTTTCCAAAATGGTATGCCATGTGTTTTTTTTTGCTGTTCTGGCACCATAGGGGCTTCCTAAATGCTGCATGCACCCAGAGCAAAATTTGCTTTCAAAAAGCCAAATGTGACTCCTTCTCTTCTGAGACCTGTAGTGTGCCAGCAGAGCACTTTTCACCCCATATGGGGTGTTTTCTGAATCGGGAGAAATTGGGCTTCAAATTTTGGGGGGTATTTTTTGCTATTATCCTTTTTAAAAATGTAAATTTTTTGGGAAACCAAGCATTTTAGGTAAAATTTTTTTTTTTCTTTACATATGCAAAAGTCGTGAATCACCTTTGAGGTATTAAGGTTCACTTTACCCCTTGTTACGTTCCCCGAGGGGTTTAGTTTCCAAAATGGTATGCCATGTGTTTTTTTGCTGTCCTGGCACCATAGGGGCTTCCTAAAGGTGACATGCCCCCCAAAAACCATTTGTCGCTCCTTCCCTTCTGAGCCCTCTACTGCGCCCGCTGAACAATGAACATAGACATATGAGGTATGTCCTTACTCGAGATAAATTGAGTTTCAAATACAAGTAAAAATTTTCTCTTTTTACCCCTTGCAAAAATAAAAAAATTGGGTCTACAAGAACATGCGAGTGTAATAAATTAAGATTGTGAATTTTCTCCTTCACTTTGCTGCTATTCCTGTGAAACACCTAAAGGGTTAATACACTGACTGAATGTCATTTTGAATACTTTAGGGGGTGGAGTTTTTATAATGGTGTCATTTATGGGGTATTTCTAATATGAAGACCCTTCAAATCCACTTCAAACCTGAACTAGTCCCTGAAAAATAGCGAGTTTGAAAATTTTGTGAAAAATTTCAAAATTGCTGCTGAACTTTGAAGCCCTCTGGTGTCTTCCAAAAGTAAAAACTCAAAAATTTTATGATGCAAACATAAAGTAGACATATTGTATATATGAACCAAAAAAATGTTTATTTTGAATATCCATTTTCCTTACAAGCAGAGAGCTTCAAAGTTAGAAAAATGCAAAATTTTCATTTTTTTCATCAAATTTGGGGATTTTTCACCAAGAAAGGATGCAAGTTACCATAAAATTTTACCACTACGTTAAAGTAGAATATGTCACGAAAAAATAATCTCAGAATCAGAATGATAACTAAAAGCATTCCAGAGTTATTAATGTTTAAAGTGACAGTGGTCAGAATTCAAAAAACACTCTGGTCCTTAAGGTGTAAAATGGCCTGGTCCTTGAGGGGTTAAGGACCTGGGGTTTTTCTGTTTTTTCCTCCCTACCTTTAAAAAATCATAACTCTTTCAATTTTGCACCTAAAAATCCATATGATGGCTTATTTTTTGTGCCACCAATTCTATGTTGTAATGACTTCAGTCATTTTACCCAAAAATCTACGACAAAATGGAAAAAAAATTAATTGTGAGACAAAATTGAAAAGAACAACCCATTTTGTGAATTTTGGGGGCTTCCGTTTCTACACAGTACATTTTTCGGAACAAATGACACCTTCTCTTTATTCTGTAGGTCCATATGATTAAAATGATATCCTGCTTATGTCGGTTTGATTTTGTCATACTTCTGGAAAAATCATAACTACATGCAGGAAAATTTATACGTTTAACCCCTTAAGGACCAAGCCCATTTTGGCCTTAAGGACCAGAGCGTTTTTTGCAGATCTGACCACTGTCACTTTAACCCCTTAAGGACTCAGCCCATTTTGGCCTTAAGGACTCAGACAATTTAATTTTTACGTTTTCATTTTTTCCTCCTCGCCTTCTAAAAATCATAACTCTTTTATATTTTCATCCACAGACTAATATGAGGGCTTGTTTTTTGCGCGACCAGTTGTCCTTTGTAATGACATCACTCATTATATCATAAAATGTATGGCGCAACCAAAAAACACTATTTTTGTGGGGAAATTAAAACGAAAAACGCAATTTTGCTAATTTTGGAAGGTTTCGTTTTCACGCCGTACAATTTATGGTAAAAATGACGTGTGTTCTTTATTCTGAGGGTCAATACGATTAAAATGATACCCATTATTATATACTTTTATATTATTGTTGCGCTTAAAAAAAATCACAAACTTTTTAACCAAATTAGTACGTTTATAATCCCTTTATTTTGATGACCTATAACTTTTTTATTTTTCCGTATAAGCGGCGGTATGGGGGCTCATTTTTTGCGCCATGATCTGTACTTTTTTTTGATACCACATTTGCATATAAAAAATTTTTAATACATTTTTTATAATTTTTTTTTAAATAAAATGTATTAAAAAAGTAGGAATTTTGGACTTTTAAAAATTTTTTCCGTTCACGCCGTTCACCGTACGGGATCATTAACATTTTATTTTAATAGTTCGGACATTTACGCACGCGGCGATACCAAATATGTCTATAAAAAATGTTTTTTACGCTTTTTGGGGGTAAAATAGGAAAAAACGGACGTTTTACTTTTTTATTGGGGGAGGGGATTTTTCACTTTTTTTTTACTTTTACTTTTACATTTTTTTACATTTTTTTTTACACTTGAATAGTCCCCATAGGGGACTATTCATAGCAATACCATGATTGCTAATACTGATCTGTTCTATGTATAGGACATAGAACAGATCAGTATTATTGGTCATCTCCTGCTCTGGTCTGCTCGATCACAGACCAGAGCAGGAGACGCCGGGAGCCGCACGGAGGAAGGTGAGGGGACCTCCGTGCGGCGTTATGAATGATCGGATCCCCGCAGCAGCGCTGCGGGCGATCCGATCGTTCATTTTAATCGCGAACTGCCGCAGATGCCGGGATCTGTATTGATCCCGGCACCTGAGGGGTTAATGGCGGACGCCCGCGAGATCGCGGGCGTCGGCCATTGCCGGCGGGTCCCTGGCTGCGATCAGCAGCCGGGATCAGCCGCGCATGACACGGGCATCGCTCCGATGCCCGCGGTTATGCACAGGACGTAAATGTACGTCCTGGTGCGTTAAGTACCACCTCACCAGGACGTACATTTACGTCCTGCGTCCTTAAGGGGTTAAACATTAATAACTCTGGAATGCTATTAGTTATCATTCTGATTCCGAGATTGTTTTTTCGTGACATATTCTACTTTAACATAGTAGTAAATTTTTGTGGTAACTTGCATCCTTTCTTGGTGAAAAATCCCAAAATTTGATGAAAAATTTGAAATTTAGCATTTTTCTAACTTTGAAGCTTTCTGCTTGTAAGGAAAATGTATATTACAAATATTTTTTTTTATTCACATATACAATATGTCTACTTTATGTTTGCATCATAAAATTGATGAGTTTTTACTTTTGGAAGACATTAGAAGGCTACAAAGTTCAGCAGCAATTTTCCAATTTTTCACAAAGTTTTCAAACTCAATATTTTTCAGGGACCAGTTCAGTTTTGAAGTGGATTTGAAGGGTCTTCATATTAGAAATGCCCCATAAATGAACCCATTATAAAAACTGCACCCCCCCCCCCAAAGTATTCAAAATGACATTCAGTCAGTGTTTTAACCCTTTAGGTGTTTTGCAGGAATAGCAGCAAAGTGAAGGAGAAAATTCAAAATCTTAATTTTTTACACTCTCATGTTCTTGTAGACCCAATTTTTGAATTTTTGCAAGTGGTAAAAGGAGTAAATTTTTACTTCTATTTGTAGCCCAAATCCTCTCGAGTAAGCACATACCTCATATGTCTATGTAAAGTGTTTGGCGGGCGCAGTAGGGGGCTCAGAAGGGAAGGAGCGACAAGGGGATTTTGGAGAGAACATTTTTCTGAAATGGTTTTTAGGGGGCATGTCACCTTTAGGAAGCCCCTAGGGTGTCAAAACAGCACAAAAAAAACACATGGCATACCATTTTGGAAACTAGACCCCTCGGGGAATGTAACATGGGATAAAATGAGCCTTAATACCCCGAGGTGTTTCATGACTTTTGCAAATGTAAAAAAAAAATAAAAAATTACCTAAAATGCTTGTTTTCCCAAAAATGTAACATTTTTAAAAAGGGTAATAGCAGAAAATACCCCCCAAAATTTGAAGCCCAATTTCTCCCTATTCAGAAAACATATGGGGTGAAAAGTGCTCTGCTGGCGCACTACAGGTCTCAGAAGAGGAGTAGTCACATTTGGCTTTTTGGAAGCAAATTTTGCTCTGAGGGCATGCTGCATTTAGGAAGCCCCTATGGTGCCAGGACAGAAAACACATGGCATTATATTTTGGAAACTAGACACCTCGGGGAATGTAACAAGGGGTTAAGTGAACCTTTATACCCCACAGGTGTTTTTGCATATGTAAAACAAAAAACTAAAAAAAATTTTACCTAAAATGCTTGTTTTCCCAAAAATTTTACATTTTTAAAAAGGGTAAAAGCAGAAAATACCCCCCAAAATTTGTATCTCCCGAGTACGGCGATACCCCATATGTGACCCTAAACTGTTGCCTTGAAATACGATAGGGCTCCAAAGTGAGAACGCCATGCACATTTGAGGCCTGAATTAGGGATTTGCATAGAGGTGAGACATAAGGGTATTCTACGCCAGTGATTCCCAAACAGGATGCCTCCAGCTGTTGTAAAACTCCCAGCATGTCTGGAAAGTCAGTGGCTGTCTGGTAATACTGGGAGTAGTTGTTTTGCAACAGCTGGAGGCTCCGTTTTGGAAACAGTGGCGTACCAGACGTTTTTCATTTTTATTGGGGAGGGGGGCTCATATTTTTATCGGGGAGGGGGGCTCACCCCTGCTGGCTATGGCTGAATTGTCCAGCGATCTGCGGCCATCGCCGACATGGGGGGACATAATGACCCCCTGGGCGATATGCCGCGATGCCTGCTGAACGATTTCAGCAGGCATCCAGCTCCAGTCCCCAACCGGCTAGCGGTGGGGACCGGATTTCCCACGGGCGTATGGATACGCCCTCGGTCCTTAAGGACTCGGAATGCAGGGTGTATCCATACACCCTGTGTTCTGAAGAGGTTAAAATTGTCATTTTCTGACCCCTATAACTTTTTTATTTTTACGCATAAGGGGCAGTATGAGGGCTCATTTTTTGTGCCGTGATTGGAAGTTTATAGCGGTACCATATTTGCATTGATAGGACTTATTGATCGGCGTACGCCATTGACCGTGCGGTTTAATTAACGATATATTTTTATAATTCGGACATTTCCGCAAGTGGCGATACCACATATGTTTATTTTTATTTACACCGTTTTTTTTAAATGGGAAAAGGGGGGTGATTCAAACTTTTATTAGGGAAGGGGTTAAATGATCTTTATTCACTTTTTTTCACTTTATTTTTGCTGTGTTGTAGCTCCCATAGGGAGCTATAACACTGCACACACTGATCTTTTACATTGATCAGTGGTTTCTCATAAGAAACCACTGATCGATGATTCTGCCGCTTGATTCTGCTGCTGTGACGAGGGGCAATGCCGTGGCCCCACGTTATAGAACGGGAGTGGACTCAGGACATACAGGTACTTAACAGATTAAAGAAAATAAAAAAGTAATAAATATGCATTTATCCCTGCTCTAATAAAAGTTTACATCATCCCTCTTTACCATTTAAAAAAAAAAGTAAAAATAAAACATAAACATGTGTGGTAACGCCGCGTGCATAAATGTCATAAATGTCTGAACTATTAAACATATAATGTTAATTAAACCGTTAATTCATCCACTTAATCGGGTGACAAAATACCATGTGTCCATTCACAATAGTCTGAATGTGTGCACAGAATTGCAACCCATAGACAGAGTCTCCACCTTACTCCTAATAGTACACTTATACTATTGAAAGAAGCACTTACAGTTTAGTTGCACATTTCTTTGTTAGATATCACACCAAGAAAAATCCAGAGGTCTGGCGCAACGTTTTGGCGTAAGCCCCCTTACTCATGAGTAAGGGACCGTACCCCAAAACTTCGCATCAGACCTCTGAAATTCTCTGGGTATGTACGATCTCTGGCAGTGCATATCCATATCTACTGATGTATTTTATTCCATTTTAAACAATAAGAAAATCTACATATCTAATAAAGATGAAGAAATAAGCAACTAAACTGTAAGTGCTTCTTCGAATATCAAGTAGTGCTGCTGAGCATACACCTACACCCATATATCTGCATAAGAAAACACATCATCTCTTCTGCTAATAAGAGCACCGACTTGCTTGACCCACACGAGTCTGGCAAAGATCTAATGCTTGGCAAGCAGCTTTCACTCCAAAGTTCTGAATAAGATCGGGTTCACTGGCCTCTGCTCACTCATCTCCAGTAATATAGAAAAGGTTCATGAGTTTCAGTTTAATCTTTTCTACATTCTTTTACCATGGTAAGGTATAACAAGGTTAAAAGTTGGTTGTAAATCAGTCTTTGTCATGGAGGTGAAAATGTTTCTTAACCACATTCAAGACAAGCTCTTACAACTGCAAATATGCACTGCTCACAATACCACACCACCTTCTTTTTCCACTACCCCCTTCACCTTGTCAGCCATAGAGTCCCAATGAGTCTCAGCTTCAACTTACTTACCAGTTTTGATAAAATGCTCTGACTATAGGCAATATAGCTATTATCAAGCTTTTTATTAAACTTTTGTGTAATTTACAAAACAAATTGGGGCCTATTCATCAAGAGTAGTGTAGGTTAAAGTCTTTTTACCCCATTAATTCATGTGGAGGAAACTGTGTACCTGCACCAAATGTACTACACGGTGCAGGGCATGTGATAAATATGGTGCTGATCACATTTCTTACTTTGTATGGTGATTCCTGTGCTGAATTTTTAATAATGCTGTCAACAGTAAGTTTTGTAAGCCAAGTCAGAGCTGGTGTAGATTTGCACCTAACTGAGCACAGTTGCGACAAAAAATGCGACAAACTGAAAAGTCACATTTCATGAATTCCTGACCACTGCATGATTTCAACTGAAATCATGACTTGGTATGTTCCTTTATAAAAACCTTCTAAAGCAAAAGTCGCAATGAAAAGTCTCAAAACAGCATCTGAAACAAACTGTGAGACAAATGTACACCACAAAACCAGGGTAAAAGCAATGATAAATTCCCCCACAATGTACATCATAAGCACATGTTTGTGAATGTTGTATAAATCACATGGATGTGCGTGGTTTGAAATGGAGCTCATGGTTTCTTCTTATGAGTCTACGATTTGGTCATATGAGCCAATATTTTGCTCAACACAATGGTTAGGTTTGTTCTCATGAACACATAGTAAGGCATTTTGAATCCATATTTTGTTATATTAAACTCATGGTTTGTTCAAGTGAAGATTGCAGTTTGCTTTTGTGAGGTCTTCAGTTTGTAGTTGTAAAATCCATGATGTTTTAATTCAAAGCTTATGACTTGATACTCTTTTTTTTTTTTTTTAATAGAACCTGACACCTTCTGCACAGGTAACATTTTTTGCTACCAATGTACTGTACATACCAAGTAAACAATAAACAAGCAAAAATACATAATTTACAATAGGGTAAAATGAAATATTTAGGTTCAGAATTTCTTTTTTTTTCATCATTATCTTAAGAATGTCACAGTAAGTTTATTTAATTTAAAAAACAGTTTATTTTTAAAGCCATGTAAAGAGACATGTTGGCAAATAATTACTGTAACATACAAACACTGCCATAACATGACACAGGGTATGCTATACATTTCAGAACTATCTTCTTTTTTTGCTGACTTCACATAAAAGGTCCATCTGTTTTGTAATACTTTGGTATAAAATTGTATTAAAGTTTTTTTTTTTTTTTTTGCCAGTTTGACTGAAAACAGTGTCCAGTGATTTAAATACCTACTATGTCATTATTTTGCTCTGTTTCCAGACAGCTGTCACATTCTTGTTGGGGAATTGTTTCTTCAGAAAATCATTTATCTAGAACAAATTACAGAAGCTTTATAAGTGTCTATCCATTTAGCATTTGTGTCACTTACAAACTGTGCTGATCTAACATCTTACCTTATTTATAATTAAAATTCTGTTATTAGGATCACTTGATGAAATGGTAAGTGAAAGGAACAGGCTGTTGGCATCTGCAAAAAAGTAACAAAGTGCTTCAGTTTCAAGTGTAAAATATATAAGCTAATGTTGCCCCTACTGTAAACTATAGCACTAATAGAAGTCACAGTGGAGTTTTATGACCACATAAAATCACTAGGCCAAAGCTAGGACACAGAATTATATAACACATCCTGTACCTCCCTTTTGGTGGTTGGCACAGAAAATAGAAATTCCTGCAAAAATCTCAAGACATTTAAGGTTCTTACAGAGGTACTATTTTCTGAACTAGGGGCATTTAAAAAAGACCAAAAAGAAAATAATTTAGGTAAATTGTGATCAGAAATAGAGAAAGGTAAATTTGAGTGATTAGGTAGGGAATTGTTTAGAGGCAGCTAAATGGCATGTGTCGATGGGGATGTTGAAGTCACCCCAGACTATTGTTAGGATATCAGTTGAAAAAAGTGTAGGAGTCAGGTAGTGAAGTGGTCAATAATGGTGAGGGCAAGTTTTTTGGTCAGTAGATGATGGCCATTTAGAAATTTCATAGAAAATGAATGCAGGCAGAGTATACTTCATGAAAAGGTAGAGTGAGTAGAGGAAAACAGGAGCAGTTATCTAGTAAGGGTGACACCTGCATCATGTTTGTTGCCAGGGTGAAAGGCGATAGTAAACTGAAGACTGCCTAAAGGGTTATACTGATTATAAATCTTATCCCCTTTTCATAGGATAGGGAATAATGTTGGCTCACATGGGCCCGACCACTGGGTTACCCATCTGTCCCTGTTATGTACTCTGGCCCTCCCTTTTAAAGACATACTAGTTTCAGCAGGGATGATCCACTTAGCCAATCCCCAGCTGATGCAGGATACCGCTGTGGCCAGGGTTTGGCTGAGTCAGCCATCACTGCAGAGATTAACATATCTCGGAAGGTGGGGTCAAGAGTGCTCAGTGAAAAATCCCAGTGGTCGAATCCCCCACAATCAAACACTTATCCCTTATCCTGCTCATAGGGGATAAGTTTAATTAGCTGGAAAACCCCATTAAAAGAATGCAGCAGGGGAGGATATGGCAGAGGATGATAACCATGTTTTTGTTAGACCTAGTAAGGATAGATTGGAAGAAATGCAGACGATGTTTATGAAAAAAATTTTGTTGTAGAAAAAGCTCCAAAGAGAGGGACAAAGGAGGCAGGGGTCAAGCAAATAGTTAAAATATTTAAGGGGTCACAAGAAGTTTTGGTCGAAGCGGAGTGAAGGGGGCTACCCATGCTCTTCATCCTGTGGTAATTGGCAGTAGGTTCAGAACTGATTGACATTTTTAAAATATCTAGATGGCATTTCAAAAGTTTAGATAAATGACAGTAATGCCCTAAATTCTAACTTTATTCAAAACTGAAAATTCAAGTGTGAATATAGGGAGTAACATCATATAAGCCTTCATCACATGGAATGAGGGACTAGGAAGCTGAAATATGGAGAGATGTTTGGAAGGATTCTCTCACCAGTAATGTTTTGTGAAGAAAAAAACCTATGTGGTACTATAGGAAAAAACACACCTGGGACTTGTTCAGTTTTGTTAAAAAGAAATCACAGAACACCACAAATTATGTTTTTTTTTTTTTTCTCTTTTCAATTTTTGTTAATTTCAACAAAGGATCTTTAACTAAACATTCAAAGCAAAATCTTCACAAAGAACCAAACTCTTTAGCATGTGTTCTTATGAGTTATAGGTGCCTTAACTGCAGCACCTTATCTTTTTAAGTTCCTCAATCATTAGACTACCATGTGGCAGCTCTAAATGAGAAAAAATGTACATGTTAATGTGGAAATGAGGACCTAACTATCATTAGGCCAACTGTTATCCGATGACAATGGCTACAAAAAAGTCATCAATAAAATTAAGTAAAAAATTGTACAACTAACAATATTTTTTTGAACTGTCACAAAACTCACTTGTTGTAACTTCTGTTTTCGAGCCTTCTCCTTGTATATCACCAATCAGAGTTGATACCACAACTGTGTACACATTTCCAGGAGATAAATCTTCAACTGTATAATTTGTATTCAGCGTAGAAATTAAACGTCCATTTATTAGGATTTGATAAGTACTGACACCTCCCTCTGGAGGAAGCCAATTTAGAGAGAAAGAAGTGGTAGTGATATTAACTGCAGACAGGTTCTTGACTGCTCCGGGTTCTACAAAGAGAAAAGTGACACAACATTTTAAAAAGAAGAAAAATGTATTATGAGGACAATGCCTGTACATTAAACATATCTTACCAAGAGGATAGAACTCACATTGTATAACATGTTGACTTCAGTTTATACATTTTTAATTCATTTTCCCTTATATTTACATTTAGTGGCGGATTATAAAATAGGCAGTTTACATGGTGGACCAGAGCTCCCAAGGAAAACATGACTGACTAGAGGACTAACCAGATTCCTTTGCTGCAGATAGGCTCACTCAGGGGTGGTTTAAAATGGGGTGGAGTAATGTGATTTTTTAAATGGGGTGCATTTTTTAATCAGCCATTGTGAATCAGATCTGTTAGCTAACACCTGAAAATGCTTACCATTGTTACTCCCAGGATCCTCCTCAAATACAAAACAGGGTCCTAATACTAAGGTGCGGACATCAAAACCCTTTGTGTGACGGTGCAAGAAGCTAAAGAGGATTCATGGAGTGAGATAAATCACTAAGGTAAATATATCACTAAGGTCTGAGGTCTGAAATATTTTCTTTTGTGGGGATATCAGTTGAAAAAATTCACTGAACTGATTGAAATGTTTAAAATATCTAGATGGCATTTCGAAAGTTTAGATAAATGACAGTAATGCCCTAAATTCTTACTTTATTCAAAACTGAAAATTCAAGTGTGAATATAGGGAGTAACATCATATAAGCTTTCATCACATGGAATGAGGGACTAGGAAGCTGGAATATGAAGAGATGTTTGGAAGGATTCTCTCACCAGTGATGTTTTCTGAAGAAAAAAACCTATGTGGTACTATAGGAAAAAACACACCTGGGAGTTGTTCAGTTTTGTTAAAAAGAAATCACAGCACACCACAAATTATGTTTTTTTTTTTTTTTTTTTTCAATTTTTGTTAATTTCAACAAAGGATCTTTAACTAAACATTCAAAGCAAAATCTTCACAAAGAACCAAACTCTTTAGCATGTGTTCTTATGAGTTATAGGTGCCTTATCTTTTTAAGTTCCTCAATCATTAGACTACCATGTGGCAGCTCTAAATGAGAAAAAATGTACATGTTAATGTGGAAATGAGGACCTAACTATCATTAGGCCAACTGTTATCCGATGACAATGGCTAAAAAAAAGTCATCAATAAAATTAAGTAAAAAATTGTACAACTAACAATATTTTTTTGAACTGTCACAAAACTCACTTGTTGAAACTTCTGTTTTTGAGCCTTCTCCTTGTATATCACCAATCAGAGTTGATACCACAACTGTGTACACATTTCCAGGAGATAAACCTTCAATTGTATAATTTGTATTCAGTGTAGAAATCAAACTTCCATTTATGAGGATTTGATAAGCACTTACACCTCCCTCTGGAGGAAGCCAATTTAGAGAGAAAGAAATGGTAGTGATATTAACTGCAGACAGGTTCTTGACTGCTCCGGGTTCTACAAAGAGAAAAGTGACATAACATTTTAAAAAGAAGAAAAATGTATTATGAGGTAAATGCTTGTACATTAAACATATCTTACCAAGAGGATAGAACTCACATTGTATCACATGTTGACTTCAGTTTATACATTTTTAATTAATTTTCTCCTTCCATTTACATTTAGTGGCGGATTATCAAATAGGCAGTTTGCTTGGTGGCCCAGGACTCCCAAGGAAAACATGACAGACCAGAGGACTAACCAGATTCCTTTGCTGCAGATAGGCTCACTCAGGGGTAGTTTAAAATGGGGTGGAGTAATGTGGTTTTTTAAATGGGGTGCATTTTTAAATCAGCCATTGTGAATCAGATATGTTAGCTAACACCTGAAAATGCTTACCATTCTTACTCCCAGGATCCTCCTCAAATACAAAACAGGGTCCAAATACTGTCCATTGACAGTATTTAGTGTGCTAAGGTGCGGACATCAAAACCCTTTGTGTGACGGTGCAAGAAGCTAAAGAGGATTCATGGAGTGAGATAAATCACTAAGGTAGATATATCACTAAGGTCTGAGGTCTGAAATATTTTCTTGCTCTGTGATCTGAATTTAGTTGTCTGGTCTGAGATCTTAATAAATTTAGGGGGTCTGGCGTCATGTCTGAATCAATTGTGTGATCAGTTTTATTAGGAGGTCTTGAAGTTGCCATATATTTATCAGTCTTGTATGGAGTCTGAAATAACTGTGGTCTTGTCTTGGGTATCAAATGAAGTTAGGGTCTTTTCTAGTGTCAATTGTATGAAGGGTTCTTGTCGGAGGACTGACCCATAGAATAAGGTTTTAATGTGTGTAATACAACACAAGAAATGTTTTAAATGTGGAAATATTTCACACAACTCTTCCTGCAGAAAAACCCTCCAGAGACATTTTGTCGTATATATTTCTGCCATCCGCCGCTCCTTTTATAATGCTCCAGCACTGATACAACTGATGCTAAGCAAAATCTTCACAAAGTACCACCCTCAGCATGTGTTCTTGTGAGCTATAGGTGCCTTAACTGCAGCGTTTTATCATTTCAACTCCCTTTCTCATTAGACTGTAATGTGGCAGCTCTTAATGAGAACAATTTGCATGTTAATTTGGAAATGAGGACCAAACTATCATTGAGCCAACTGTTATCCAATGACAATGGCTACAAAAAGTTGTCAA
The DNA here is from genome assembly GCF_029499605.1 of Hyla sarda. Classification (NCBI taxonomy): domain Eukaryota; kingdom Metazoa; phylum Chordata; class Amphibia; order Anura; family Hylidae; genus Hyla; species Hyla sarda. The sequence goes on from NC_079191.1 coordinate 172,319,047, forward strand.
TAAAATTAAGTAAAAAATTTGTACAACTGACAATATTGTTTAGAACTGTCACAGTACTCACTTGTTGTAACTTCTGTTTTCGAGTCTTCTCCTTGTATATCACTAACCAGAGTTGATACCACAACTGTGTACACATTTCCAGGAGATAAACCTTCAAATGTATAATTTGTATTCAGTGTAGAAATCAAACGTCCATTTATTAGGATTTGATAAGCACTTACACCTCCCTCTGGAGGAAGCCAATTTAGAGAGAAAGAGGTGGTAGTGATATTAACTGCAGACAGGTTCTTGACTGCTCCGGGTTCTACAAAGAGAAAAATGCATCATGAAGACAATGCCTGTACATTAAACATATCTTACTAGGAGGATAGAACTCACAATGTATCACATGCTTACTTCTGTTTATCCTTTTTTATTACATTTTCTCTTTATATTTACATTTAGTGGCGGATAATAACATCGGCAGTTTGGATGGTGGCCCAGGACTCCCAGGGAACCCATGACTGTCCCAAGAACTAACCAAAGTCCTTAGCTGCAGACAGGTGAGTCCAGGGGAGATTTAAAATTAGGAAGGTTGATGTGCTTTTTTTAAAATGGGGAGCAGATATTTTAAATCAGCCGTTATGAATCAGATGAGGTTGAAAAAACCCGAAAAATGCTAACTTCATTCTATGGTTCAGTCCTCAGAAAAGACCCTATCATAAAATTGACACCAGTAAAGACCCTAACTTAATTTCATAATCAAGAAAAAACCAGAATCATTTCACCCTCAAGAAGAGATCCATAAAAAAATTGCATCTTCAAGATCTTTTAATGTTTTAATGTTTCATACAACACTTCCTGCAAAAAAAAAAAACTCCAGATATATGTGGCACATATCAGCTTCTGCTCTTCTAACACTCGAGCACTGTTTTATCCTCCATAGACATTACATCCTATACAGTGGTCCCCCGACATACGATGGCCCCGACATATGTTCGTTTCAACATACGATGGCCTCTTAGAGGCCATCATATGTTGAATGCAACATCAACATAGGATACTTCTGTGTGTTGGGGCCATCGCAAAAATGGCTATCCAGCAGCGCTGAATGCTTCAGCTGCTGCCGGATAGCCGTTTAATGTGCCTCATGTGCCCCGCTCCATGATACTCACATGTCTCCATCGTTCTGGCCCGTCAGTTCGACGCTCCTATTCTGCTGCATCACAACATTGCCGCTGCCCTGCGCCGTCTCTCTCCGTCGCTGTCATCACGTCTCCGCTCACACTGCCCTGTCGTCCAATAGGAGCGGTGTGAGCAGTGCGGCGCGAACAGCGACGTGATCACAGCGACGGAGAGTGACAGCACAGGACAGCAGCGACGTTGTGATATGGTAGCAGAGGAGCGGCAAACTGACTGGCTGGAGCAGCGAAATGACGGGCAGGAGCAGCGGGGACATGTGAGTATCATTGAGCATCCATGTACTCAACATACGATGGTCCGCCTGGAACCAATTACCATCATATGTTGAGGAACCACTGTATATGACTGATATCCGCCTCTCCTCTTATAATGCTGTAGCACTTATATAACTGATGCTAAGCAAAATCTTCACAAAGTACCAGACTCTCAGCGCCTTATCATTTCAACTCCCTGAGGCTAAGTTTCCACTTGTTTTTTTTTCTGTCAGATTTTGGAAAACTGCCACTGCAGTTTTTGAGCCAAAGTCAGAAGTGGATCCATAAGGGTGGAGAAGTGTAAGTGCTTCCATTATATTTTCTACGCTCTTTTTTCTGCAACTTTTTGCTTGTTCAGTGTCCTAAGCAAAAAATAAAAATCTTGCATGTCAGTGCATGCTGGGAGTTGTAGTTTTGACCCCCCTCCCATTTGAATGTACAGGCTACATTCACACTGGCGGCAGATTACAGTGAGTTCCCTGCTACAAATTTGAGCTGAGGGAAATTTTCCGCCGCAGCTCAAACTCCTAGCGGGAGACTCAGTGTAATCCGCCGTCAGTGTGAATGTAACCTAAAAACACTACACTACACTAACATAAAATAAAGAGTAAAACACTACATATACACACGTACACCGCCCCCCCACCACCCCAATAAAAATGAAAAACGTATTGTACGGCAGTGTTTCTAAGATGGAGCCTCCAGCTGTTGCAAAACAAAAACTCCCAGCATTTCTGGACAGTAATTGACTGTCCAAGCATGCTGGGAGTTTAGCAACAGCTGGAGGCACCCTGTTTGGGAATCACTGGCATAGAATACCCCTATGTCCACCCCTATGCAAGTCCCTAATTCAGGCCTCAAATGCGCATGGCACTCTCACTTTGGAGCCCTGTCGTATTTCAAGGCAACAGAATAGGGTCACATATAGGGTATCGCCGTACTCGGAGGAAATTGCCTAACAAATTTTGGGGGGCTTTTTCTCCTTTTACCCCTTATGAAAAGGAACAGTTGGGGTCTACACCAGCATGTTAGTGTAAAAAAATTAAAATTTTTACACTAACATGCTGGTGTTGCCCTATACTTTTCATTTTCACAAGAGGTAAAAGGGAAAAACGCCCCACAAAATTTTTAACGCAATTTCTCCCGAGTACCGAGATACCCCATATGTGGGCACAAAGTGCACTGGGGGCACACAACAAGGCCCAGAAGGGAGAGTGCGGCATGTACATTTGAGGTGATTTGCACAGGGGTGGCTGATTGTTACAGTGGTTCTGACAAACGCAAAAAAAAAAACACACCCACATGTGACCCCATTTTGGAAACTACACCCCTCATGGAATGTAATAAGGGGTGCAGTGAGAATTTACACCCCACAGGTGTCTGACGGATCTTTGGAACAGTGGTCCGTGAAAATGAAAAATTTTGCACAGCCCACTGTTCCAAAGATCTGTCAGACACCAGTGGGGGTAAATGCTCACTGTACCCCTCATTACATTCTGTGAGGGGTCTAGTTTCCAAAATGGTATGCCATGTGGGTTTTTTTCTGCTGTCCTGGCACCATAGGGGCTTCCTAAATGCACATGCCCCCCGAGCAAAATTTGCTCTCAAAAAGCCAAATATGACGCCTTCTCTTCTGAGCATTGTAGTTCGCCCGCAGTGCACTTCAGGTCCACTTATGGGGTACCTCCATACTCAGAAGAGATGGGGTTACAAATTTTGGGGGGTCTTTTCTGCTATTAACCCTTGCAAAAATGTGAAATTTGGAGGTAAACCCAGATTTTAGTGAAAATTCTTTTTTTTTTTTTTTACATATGCAAAAGTCGTGAAACACCTGTGGGGTATTAAGGCTCATTTTATGCCTTGTTACGTTCCTCAAGGGGTCTAGTTTCCAAAATAGTATGCCATGTGTTTTTTTTTTTTGCTGTCCTGGCACCATAGGGGCTTCCTAAATGCAACATGCCCCCCGAGCAAAATTTGCTCTCAAAAAGCCAATTATTACTCCTTCTCTTCTGAGCATTGTAGTTCGTCCGCAGTGCACTTCAGGTCCACTTATGGGGTACCTCCATACTCAGAAGAGATGGGGTTACAAATTTTGGGGGGTCTTTTCTGCTATTAACCCTTTAAAATATGTGAAATTTGGGGGAAAACCAACATTTTAGTGAAAACATTTTTTTTTATTTTTACACATGCAAAAGTCGTGAAACACCTGTGGGGTATTAAGGCTCACTTTATTCCTTGTTATGTTCCTCAAGGGGTCTAGTTTCCAAAATGGTATGCCATGTGTTTTTTTTCTGTTCTGGCACCATAGGGGCTTCTTAAATGCAACATGCCCCCCAAAAACCATTTCAGAAAAACATACTCTCTAAAATCCCCTTGTCGCTCCTTCGCTTCTGAGCCCTCTACTGCGCCCACCGAACACTTTACATAGACATATGAGGTATGTTCTTACTCGAGAGAAATTGGGCTACAAATAGAAGTATACATTTTCTCCTTTTACCCCTTGTAAAAATTCAAAAATTGGGTCTACAAGAACATGCGAGTGTAAAAAATGAAGATTTAGAATTTTCTCCTTCACTTTGTTACTTTTCCTGTGAAACACGTAAAGGGTTAAAACATTTACTGAATGTCATTTTGATTACATTGTGGGTGCAGTTTTTATAATGGGGTCATTTATGAGGTATTTCTAATATGAAGACCCTTCAAATCCACTTCAAACCTGAACTGGTCCCTGAAAAATTGTGAGTTTGAAAATTTTGTGAAAAATTGGAAAATTGCTGCTGAACTTTGAAGCCCTTTGGTGTCTTCCAAAAGTAAAAACTCTTCAATTTTTTTTTTTTTAATAATTGTTTATTTTCCCAATTTTTTTATTTTCTATAACAAAGGGAAACAGTTATACAAAAATCCTATAAACAGGAAAATAACAGTAAAAAATAAGGACAATAAATAAAAAAGGAGAAGGAAGAGTATTGAGGGGAAAGAATAAGAGGTATTGAGTAGTAGACCACAGGGGGGCCTCATCATCACGTGTCCAACCGTCAAATCTCAGTAAAAAGGAGGTCTCAGGTTTATAAATAAGTCAAGGGGCATGTAAAAGATTATTCTGAATTAAGAACAGTAATGAAAGGCAAAAATAAGGAGGCAATTGTAAATTACATAAATTGAGTGATATCATCACCATTGAGAGTAGTTGCTTTTGACGGTTTTGGGGATTATAAAGCAAACCATCAGGTGAGATCAAAGTGAGACCTTGGAAAACAGTCGAGAATGTTCGACATGTATAGTCAGAAAATATGATAAATAGAAAGGATCACAAGACAGATGAGGAATGGTTAGAGGGAGATACAAACAATAGAGGCGAGTAAAGAGAAGGAAAGAGAAAAGAAAAGGCCCACGCAGGCCCGAGCCCCAGCTCCCATATCTCACAGTATTGTTTCCGATTCCAAGAATTTATCCCAAGACGTCCAAATTTCATAAAACTTTGGTAAGAGATTATCTGTCGCCGCTGAGAGATGTTCCATTGTTCTGATTAACAATATTTTATGATGCAATCATAAAGTAGACATATTGTATATGTGAATCCAAAAAAAAAAAATATTTGGAATATTCATTTTCCTTACAAGCAGAGAGCTTCAAAGTTAGAAAAATGCAAAATTTTCATTTTTTTCATCAAATTTTGGGATTTTTCACCAAGAAAGGATACAAGTTACCACAACAATTTACCACTATGTTAAAGTAGAATATGTCATGAAAAAACAATCTCAGAATCAGAATGATAAGTAAAAGCATTCCAGAGTTATTAATATTTAAAGCGACAGTGGTCAGATTTGCAAAAAAGGGCTTCGTCCTAGGGATGAAAATGGGCTCCGTCCTTAAGAGGTTAAAAGGGGTGCATTTTTTAATCAGCCTGTTACGCCGAGCGCTCCGGGTCCCCGCTCCTCCCCGGAGCGCTCGCTTCACTCCCTCCGCTGCAGCGCTCCGGTCACGTCCTCTGACCCGGGGCGCTGCGATCCCGCTGCCAGCCGGGATGCGATTCGCGATGCGGGTAGCGCCCGCTCGCGATGCGCACCCCGGCTCCCCTACCTGACTCGCTCCCCGTCTGTTCTGTCCCGGCGCGCGCGGCCCCGCTCCCTAGGGCGCGCGCGCGCCGGGTCTCTGCGATTTAAAGGGCCACTGCGCCGCTGATTGGCGCAGTGGTTCCAATTAGGGTTTTCACCTGTGCACTTCCCTATATTACCTCACTTCCCTTGCACTCCCTTGCCGGATCTTGTTGCCTTAGTGCCAGTGAAAGCGTTCCTTGTGTGTTCCTTGCCTGTGTTTCCAGACCTTCTGCCGTTGCCCCTGACTACGATCCTTGCTGCCTGCCCCGACCTTCTGCTACGTCCGACCTTGCTTCTGCCTACTCCCTTGTACCGCGCCTATCTTCAGCAGCCAGAGAGGTGAGCCGTTGCTAGTGGATACGACCTGGTCACTACCGCCGCAGCAAGACCATCCCGCTTTGCGGCGGGCTCTGGTGAAAACCAGTAGTGGCTTAGAACCGGTCCACTAGCACGGTCCACGCCAATCCCTCTCTGGCACAGAGGGTCCACTACCTGCCAGCCGGCATCGTGACAGTAGATCCGGCCATGGATCCCGCTGAAGTTCCTCTGCCAGTTGTCGCTGACCTCACCACGGTGGTCGCCCAGCAGTCACAACAGATAGCGCAACAAGGCCAACAGCTGTCTCAACTGACCGTTATGCTACAACAGTTGCTACCACAGCTTCAGCAGTCATCTCCTCCGCCAGCTCCTGCACCTCCTCCGCAGCGAGTGGCCGCTCCTGGGATACGCTTATCCTTGCCGGATAAATTTGATGGGGACTCTAAGTTTTGCCGTGGCTTTCTTTCCCAATGTTCCCTGCATCTGGAGATGATGTCGGACCTGTTTCCCACTGAAAGGTCTAAGGTGGCTTTCGTAGTCAGTCTTCTGTCCGGAAAAGCCCTGTCATGGGCCACACCGCTCTGGGACCGCAATGACCCCGTCACTGCCTCTGTACACTCCTTCTTCTCGGAAATCCGAAGTGTCTTTGAGGAACCTGCCCGAGCCTCTTCTGCTGAGACTGCCCTGTTGAACCTGGTCCAGGGTAATTCTTCCGTTGGCGAGTATGCCGTACAATTCCGTACACTTGCTTCAGAATTGTCCTGGAATAATGAGGCCCTCTGCGCGACCTTCAAAAAAGGCCTATCCAGCAACATTAAAGATGTTCTGGCCGCACGAGAAATTCCTGCTAATCTACATGAACTTATTCACCTAGCCACTCGCATTGACATGCGTTTTTCTGAAAGGCGTCAGGAACTCCGCCAGGATATGGACTCTGTTCGCACGAGGCGTTTCGTCTCCTCGGCTCCTCTCTCCTCTGGTCCCCTGCAATCTGTTCCTGTGCCTCCCGCCGTGGAGGCTATGCAGGTCGACCGGTCTCGCCTGACACCTCAAGAGAGGACACGACGCCGTATGGAGAACCTCTGCCTGTACTGTGCTAGTACCGAACACTTCCTGAGGGATTGTCCTATCCGTCCTCCCCGCCTGGAAAGACGTACGCTGACTCCGCACAAAGGTGAGACAGTCCTTGATGTCTACTCTGCTTCTCCACGTCTTACTGTGCCTGTGCGGATGTCTGCCTCTGCCTTCTCCTTCTCTACAGTGGCCTTCTTGGACTCTGGATCTGCAGGAAATTTTATTTTGGCCTCTCTCGTCAACAGGTTCAACATCCCGGTGACCAGTCTCGCCAGACCCCTCTACATCAATTGTGTAAATAATGAAAGATTGGACTGTACCATACGTTTCCGCACGGAGCCCCTTCTTATGAGCATCGGATCTCATCATGAGAGGATTGAACTTTTGGTCCTCCCTAATTGCACCTCGGAGATTCTCCTTGGACTTCCCTGGCTTCAACTTCATTCCCCAACCCTGGATTGGTCCACTGGGGAGATCAAGAGTTGGGGGTCCTCTTGTTCCAAGAACTGTCTAAAACCGGTTCCCAGTAACCCTTGCCGTAACTCTGTGGTTCCTCCAGTAACCGGTCTCCCTAAGGCCTATATGGACTTCGCGGATGTTTTCTGCAAAAAACAAGCTGAGACTCTACCTCCTCACAGGCCTTATGATTGCCCTATCGACCTCCTCCCGGGTACTACTCCACCCCGGGGCAGAATTTATCCTCTCTCTGCCCCAGAGACTCTTGCCATGTCCGAATACGTCCAGGAGAATCTAAAAAAGGGCTTTATCCGTAAATCCTCCTCTCCTGCCGGAGCCGGATTTTTCTTTGTGTCCAAAAAAGATGGCTCCCTACGTCCTTGCATTGACTACCGCGGTCTTAATAAAATCACGGTTAAGAACCGCTACCCCTTACCCCTCATCTCTGAACTCTTTGATCGCCTCCAAGGTGCCCACATCTTCACTAAATTGGACTTAAGAGGCGCCTATAACCTCATCCGCATCAGAGAGGGGGACGAGTGGAAAACGGCATTTAACACCAGAGATGGACACTTTGAGTATCTGGTCATGCCCTTTGGACTGTGCAATGCCCCTGCCGTCTTCCAAGACTTTGTCAATGAAATTTTTCGTGATCTGTTATACTCCTGTGTTGTTGTATATCTGGACGATATCCTAATTTTTTCTGCCAATCTAGAAGAACACCGCCAGCATGTCCGTATGGTTCTTCAGAGACTTCGTGACAACCAACTCTATGCCAAAATTGAGAAATGTCTGTTTGAATGCCAATCTCTTCCTTTTCTAGGATATTTGGTCTCTGGCCAGGGACTACAGATGGATCCAGACAAACTCTCTGCCGTCTTAGATTGGCCACGCCCCTCCGGACTCCGTGCTATCCAACGCTTTTTGGGGTTCGCCAATTATTACAGGCAATTTATTCCACATTTTTCTACCATTGTGGCTCCTATCGTGGCTTTAACCAAAAAAAATGCTGATCCCAAGTCCTGGCCTCCTCAAGCAGAAGACTCCTTTAAACGACTCAAGTCTGCCTTTTCTTCGGCTCCCGTGCTCTCCAGACCTGACCCTTCCAAACCCTTCCTATTGGAGGTTGATGCCTCCTCAGTGGGAGCTGGAGCTGTTCTTCTACAAAAAAATTCTTCCGGGCATGCTGTTACTTGTGGTTTTTTCTCTAGGACCTTCTCTCCAGCGGAGAGGAACTACTCCATCGGGGATCGAGAGCTTCTAGCCATTAAATTAGCACTTGAGGAATGGAGGCATCTGCTGGAGGGATCAAGATTTCCTGTTATTATCTACACCGACCACAAGAACCTCTCCTACCTCCAGTCTGCCCAACGGCTGAATCCTCGCCAGGCCCGGTGGTCTCTGTTCTTTGCCCGATTTAATTTTGAGATTCACTTTCGTCCTGCCGATAAGAACATTAGGGCCGATGCTCTCTCTCGTTCCTCGGATGCCTCAGAAGTTGATCTCCCTCCGCAACACATCATTCCACCTGACTGCCTGATCTCCACTTCTCCTGCCTCCATCAGGCAGACTCCTCCAGGAAAGACCTTTGTTTCTCCACGCCAACGCCTCGGAATCCTCAAATGGGGTCACTCCTCCCATCTTGCAGGTCATGCGGGCATCAAGAAATCTGTGCAACTCATCTCCCGCTTCTATTGGTGGCCGACTCTGGAGACGGATGTTGGGGACTTTGTGCGAGCCTGCACTATCTGTGCCCGGGATAAGACTCCTCGCCAGAAGCCCGCTGGTTTTCTTCATCCTCTGCCTGTCCCCGAACAGCCTTGGTCTCTGATTGGTATGGATTTTATTACTGATTTACCCCCTTCCCGTGGCAACACCGTTATTTGGGTGGTCGTTGATCGATTCTCCAAAATGGCACATTTCATCCCTCTTCCTGGTCTTCCTTCTGCGCCTCAGTTGGCTAAACAATTTTTTGTACACATTTTTCGTCTTCACGGGTTGCCTACGCAGATTGTCTCGGATAGAGGGGTCCAATTCGTGTCTAAATTCTGGAGGGCTCTCTGTAAACAACTCAAGATTAAATTAAATTTTTCCTCTGCATATCATCCCCAGTCCAATGGACAAGTAGAAAGAATTAACCAGATCCTGGGTGATTATTTGCGACATTTTGTTTCCTCCCGCCAAGATGACTGGGCAGATCTCCTTCCATGGGCCGAATTCTCGTATAACTTCAGGGTCTCTGAATCTTCCTCCAAATCCCCATTTTTCGTGGTGTACGGCCGTCACCCTCTTCCCCCCCTCCCTACCCCCTTGCCCTCTGGTCTGCCCGCTGTGGATGAAATTTCTCGTGACCTTTCCATTATATGGAGAGAGACCCAAAATTCTCTCTTACAGGCTTCTTCACGCATGAAGAGGTTCGCGGATAAGAAAAGAAGAGCTCCCCCCGTTTTTTCCCCTGGAGACAAGGTATGGCTCTCCGCTAAATATGTCCGCTTCCGTGTCCCTAGCTACAAGTTGGGACCACGCTATCTTGGTCCTTTCAAAATTTTGTGTCAAATTAATCCTGTCTCTTATAAACTTCTTCTTCCTCCTTCTCTTCGTATCCCTAATGCCTTTCACGTCTCTCTTCTCAAACCACTCATCCTCAACCGTTTTTCTCCCAAATCTGTTCCTCCCACTCCTGTTTCCGGCTCCTCGGACGTCTTCTCGGTCAAGGAAATTTTGGCTGCCAAAAAGGTCAGAGGGAAAAATTTTTTTTTAGTAGACTGGGAGGGTTGTGGTCCTGAAGAGAGATCCTGGGAACCTGAGGACAACATCCTTGACAAAAGTCTGCTCCTCAGGTTCTCAGGCTCCAAGAAGAGGGGGAGACCCAAGGGGGGGGGGTACTGTTACGCCGAGCGCTCCGGGTCCCCGCTCCTCCCCGGAGCGCTCGCTTCACTCCCTCCGCTGCAGCGCTCCGGTCACGTCCTCTGACCCGGGGCGCTGCGATCCCGCTGCCAGCCGGGATGCGATTCGCGATGCGGGTAGCGCCCGCTCGCGATGCGCACCCCGGCTCCCCTACCTGACTCGCTCCCCGTCTGTTCTGTCCCGGCGCGCGCGGCCCCGCTCCCTAGGGCGCGCGCGCGCCGGGTCTCTGCGATTTAAAGGGCCACTGCGCCGCTGATTGGCGCAGTGGTTCCAATTAGGGTTTTCACCTGTGCACTTCCCTATATTACCTCACTTCCCTTGCACTCCCTTGCCGGATCTTGTTGCCTTAGTGCCAGTGAAAGCGTTCCTTGTGTGTTCCTTGCCTGTGTTTCCAGACCTTCTGCCGTTGCCCCTGACTACGATCCTTGCTGCCTGCCCCGACCTTCTGCTACGTCCGACCTTGCTTCTGCCTACTCCCTTGTACCGCGCCTATCTTCAGCAGCCAGAGAGGTGAGCCGTTGCTAGTGGATACGACCTGGTCACTACCGCCGCAGCAAGACCATCCCGCTTTGCGGCGGGCTCTGGTGAAAACCAGTAGTGGCTTAGAACCGGTCCACTAGCACGGTCCACGCCAATCCCTCTCTGGCACAGAGGGTCCACTACCTGCCAGCCGGCATCGTGACACAGCCATTGTGAATCAGATCCGTTAGCTAACACCTGAAAATGCTTATCATTCTTACTCCCAGGATCCTCCTCAAATACAAAACAGGGTCCAAATACTGTCCATTGACAGTATTTAGTGTGCTAAGGTGCGGACATCAAAACCCTTTGTGTGACGGTGCAAGAAGCTAAAGAGGATTCATGGAGTGAGATATATCACTAAGGTAGATATATCACTAAGGTCTGAGGTCTGAAATATTTTCTTGCTCTGTGATCTGAATTTAGTTGTCTGGTCTGAGATCTTAATAAATTTAGGGGGTCTGGCGTCATGTCTGAATCAATTGTGTGATCAGTTTTATTAGGAGGTCTTGAAGTTGCCATATATTTATCAGTCTTGTATGGAGTCTGAAATAACTGTGGTCTTGTCTTGGGTATCAAATTAAGTTAGGGTCTTTTCTAGTGTCAATTGTATGAATGGGTCTTGTCGGAGGACTGACCCATAGAATAAGGTTTTAATGTGTTTAATACAACACAAGAAATGTTTTAAATGTGGAAATATTTCACACAACTCTTCCTGCAGAAAAACCCTCCAGAGACATTTTGTCGTATGTATTTCTGCCATCCGCCACTCCTTTTATAATGCTCCAGCACTGATACAACTGATGCTAAGCAAAATCTTCACAAAGTACCACCCTCAGCATGTGTTCTTGTGAGCTATAGGTGCCTTAACTGCAGCGTTTTATCATTTCAACTCCCTTTCTCATTAGACTGCAATGTGGCTGCTCTTAATGAGAACAATTTGCATGTTAATTTGGAAATGAGGACCAAACTATCATTGAGCCAACTGTTATCCAATAACAATGGCTAGATAAAGTCATCAATAAAATTAAGTAAAACATTTCTACAACTGACAATATTGTTTAGAACTGTCACAGTACTCACTTGTTGTAACTTCTGTTTTCGAGTCTTCTCCTTGCATATCACTAACCAGAGTTGATACCACAACTGTGTACACATTTCCAGGAGATAAACCTTCAACTGTATAATTTGTATTCAGTGTAGAAATCAAACGTCCATTTATTAGGATTTGATAAGCACTTACACCTCCCTCTGGAGGAAGCCAATTTAGAGAGAAAGAGGTGGTAGTGATATTAACTGCAGACAGGTTCTTGACTGCTCCGGGTTCTACAAAGAGAAAAATGCATCATGAAGACAATGCCTGTACATTAAACATATCTTACTAGGAGGATAGAACTCACAATGTATCACATGCTTACTTCTGTTTATCCTTTTTTATTACATTTTCTCTTTATATTTACATTTAGTGGCGGATTATAACATAGGCAGTTTGGATGGTGGCTCAGGACTCTTAGGGAACCCATGACTGATCCAAGAACTAACCAAAGTCCTCAGCTGCAGACAGGTGAGTCCAGGGGAGATTTAAAATTAGGTAGGTTGATGTGCTTTTTTTTAAAAGGGGGATAAGATATTTTAAATCAGCCGTTATGTATCAGATGAGGTTGAAAACACCCGAATATGCTAACTTTATTCTATGGTTCAGTCCTCAGAAAAGACCCTATCATAAAATTGACACCAGTAAAGACCCTATCTTAATTTCATACTCAAGAAAAAACTAGAATCATTTCACCCTCAAGAAGAGATCCATAAAAAATTGCATCTTCAACATCTTTTAATGTTTTAATGTTTCATACAACACTTCCTGCAAAAAAAAAAAAACCTCCAGATATATGTGGCAGATATCAGCTTCTGCTCTTCTAACACTCGAGCACTGTTTTATCCTCCATAGACATTACATCCTATACAGTGGTCCCCCGACATACGATGGCCCCGACATATGTTCGTTTCAACATACAATGGCCTCTTAGAGGCCATCATATGTTGAATGCAACATCAACATACAATACTTCTGTGTGTTGGGGCCATCGCAAAAATGGCTATCCAGCAGCGCTGACTGCTTCAGCTGCTTCCGGATAGCCGTTTAATGTGCCTCATGTGCCCCGCTCCATGATACTCACATGTCTCCATCGTTCTGGCCTGTCAGTTCGCCGCTCCTATTCTGCTGCATCACAACATTGCCGCTGCCCTGCGCCGTCGCTCTCTGTCGCTGTCATCACGTCTCAGTTCACGCTGCCCTGTCGTCCAATAGTAGCGGTGTGAGCAGTGCGGCGCGAAAAGCGACGTGATCACGGCGACTGAGACTGACAGCACAGGACAGCAGCGACGTTGTGATATGGTAGCAGAGGAGCGGCGAACTGACTGGCTGGAGCAGCGAACTGACGGGAAGGAGCAGCGGGGACATGTGAATATCATTGAGCATCCATGTACTCAACATACGATGGTCCGCCTGGAACCAATTACCATCATATGTTGAGGAACCACTGTATATGACTGATATCCGCCTCTCCTCTTATAATGCTGTAGCACTTATATAACTGATGCTAAGCAAAATCTTCACAAAGTACCAGACTCTCAGCGCCTTATCATTTCAACTCCCTGAGGCTAAGTTTCCACTTGTTTTTTTTTCTGTCAGATTTTGGAAAACTGCCACTGCAGTTTTTGAGCCAAAGTCAGAAGTGGATCCATAAGGGTGGAGAAGTGTAAGTGCTTCCATTATATTTTCTATTCCTTTTGAATACACTTCTGTCTTTGGCTCAAAAACTGCAGTGGCAGTTTTCCAAAAACTGCCAGAAAAAAGAAAACAAGTGGAAACTTAGCCTTACTCATTATACTTTCATGTGGCAGCTCTAAATGAAATAAATGTGCATGTTAATGTTTAAATAAGGACCGAACTATCATAAGGCCAAGTGTTATCCGATGACAATGGCTAAAAAAAGTCATAAATAAATTTAGTAAAAAATTGTACAACTAACAATGGGGGACATTTATGAAAGCATTTGGTAGTTTTTTTTTGCTTAAAATTGTCGCAAAAAAGTCGCACGTGCGACTACGCTCTTTTTTCTGCAACTTTTTGCTTATTCAGTGTCCTAAGCAAAAAACTAAAAATCTTGCTTACCAAAGCAAAAAGTGATTTTTGACTTGCAGTGGTCAGATATTTATCAAGTGCGAAAGTCGCAAAAAAGTCGCATCACATGTAAAAACCTACTAAATTTACTGCAGCTCAGACATGGAGCAGAAATAGCCACTACCAAAGCAAAAAAAGAAAAAGTGCTTAAGTGAAAGAAATTTATCAACAGGCTGAAAGCAGTTGATAAATAAGTTGCACATAAGCAAAAAATAGTAAGAAAAAAATTACTAAAAAAAAGGAATAAATAAGCAAACATTGATAAATGTCCCCCAATATTGTTTAGAACTGTCACAATACTCACTTGTTGTAACTTCTGTTTTCGAGCCTTCTCCTTGTATATAACCAATCAGAGTTGATACCACAATTGTGTACACATTCCCAGGAGATAAACCTTCAACTGTATAATTTGTATTCAGCGTAGAAATCAAACGTCCATTTAATAGGATTTGATAAGCACTTACACCTCCCTCTGGAGGAAGCCAATTTAGAGAGAAAGAAGTGGTAGTGATATTAACTGCAGACAGGTTCTTGACTGCTCCGGGTTCTACAAAGAGAAAAGTGACATAACATTTTAAAAAGAAGAAAAATGTATTATGAGGACAATGCCTGTACATTAAACATATCTTACCAAGAGGATAGAACTCACATTGTATCATATGTTGACTTCAGTTTATACATTTGTAATTCATTTTCTCCATATATTTACATTTAGTGGCGGATTATCAAATAGGTAGTTTGCTTGGTGGCCCAGGAATTTTTAATCAGCCATTGTGAATCAGTTCCGTTAGCTAACACCTGAAAATGCTTACCATTGCTACTCCCACGATCCTCCTCAAATACAAACAGGGTCCTAATACTGTCCATTGACAGTATTTAGTGTTCTAAGGTGCGGACATCTAAACCCTTTGTGTGACAGTGCAAGAAGCTAAAGAGGATTCATGGAGTGAGATATATCACTAAGGTCTGAGGTCTGAAATATTTTCTTGCTCTGTGATCTGAATTTAGTTGTCTGGTCTGAGATCTGAATAAATTTAGGGGGTCTGGCGTGATGTCTGAATCAATTGTGGGATCTGTTTTATTAGGAGGTCTTGAAGTTGCCATATATTCATCAGTCTTGTATGAAGTCTGAAATAACTGTGGTCTTGTCTTGGGTATCAAATGAAGTTAGGGTCTTTTCTAGTGTCAATTGTATGAAGGGGTCTTGTCTGAGGACTGACCCATAGAATAAGGTTTTAATGTGTTTAATACAACACAAGAAATGTTTTAAATATGGAAATGTTTCACACAACTCTTCCTGCAGAAAAACCCTCCAGAGACATTTTGTCCTATATATTTCTGCCATCCGCCGCTCCTTTTATAATGCTCTAGCACTGATATAACTGATGCTAAGCAAAATCTTCACAAAGTACCACCCTCAGCATGTGTTCTTGTGAGCTACTGGTGCCTTAACTGCAGCGTTTTATCATTTCAACTCCCTTTCTCATTAGAATGTAATGTGGCTGCTCTTAATGAGAACAATTTTCATGTTAATTTGGAAATGAGGACCAAACTATCATTGAGCCAACTGTTATCCAATGACAATGGCTACAAAAAGTCATCAATAAAATTAAGTACAAAATTTGTACAACTGACAATATTGTTTAGAACTGTCACAGTACTCACTTGTTGTAACTTCTGTTTTCGAGTCTTCTCCTTGTATATCACTAACCAGAGTTGATACCACAACTGTGTGCACATTTCCAGGAGATAAACCTTCAACTGTAAAATTTGTATTCAGTGTAGAAATCAAACGTCCATTTATTAGGATTTGATAAGCACTTACACCTCCCTCTGGAGGAAGCCAATTTAGAGAGAAAGAGGTGGTAGTGATATTAACTGCAGACAGGTTCTTGACTGCTCCGGGTTCTACAAAGAGAAAAATGCATCATGAAGACAATGCCTGTACATTAAACATATCTTACTAGGAGGATAGAACTCACAATGTATCACATGCTTACTTCTGTTTATCATTTTTTATTACATTTTCTCTTTATATTTACATTTAGTGGCGGATAATAACATCGGCAGTTTGGATGGTGGCTCAGGACTCCCAGGGAACCCATGACTGACCCAAGAACTAACCAAAGTCCTCACATGCAGACAGGTGAGTCCAGGGGAGATTTAAAATTAGGAAGGTTGATGTGCTTTTTTTAAAAGGGGGAGCAGATATTTTAAATCAGCCGTTATGCATCAGATGAGGTTGAAAACACCCGAAAATGCTAACTTTATTCTATGGTTCAGTCATCAGAAAAGACCCTATCATAAAATTGACACCAATAAAGACCCTAACTTAATTTCATACTCCAGAAAAAAGCTGAATCATTTCACCCTCAAGAAGAGATCCATAAAAAAATTGCATCTTCAACATCTTTTAATGTTTTAATGTTTCATACAACACTTTCTGCAAAAAAAAAAAAAAAACTCCAGATATATGTGGCAGATATCAGCTTCTGCTCTTCTAACACTCGAGCACTGTTTTATCCCCCATAGACATTACATCCTATACAGTGGTCCCCCGACATTCGATGGCTCCGACATATGTTCGTTTCAACATACGATGGCCTCTTAGAGGCCATCATATGTTGAATGCAACATCAACATACGATACTTCTGTGTGTTGGGGCCATCGCAAAAATGGCTATCCAGCAGCGCTGACTGCTTCAGCTGCTGCCGGATAGCCGTTTAATGTGCTTCATGTTCCCCCGCTCCATGATACTCACATGTCTCCATCGTTCTGGCCCGTCAGTTCGCCGCTCCTATTCTGCTGCATCACAACATTGCCGCTGCCCTGCGCCGTCGCTCTCCGTCGCTGTCATCACGTCTCCGCTCACGCTGCCCTGTCGTCCAATAGGAGCGGTGTGAGCAGTGCGGCACGAACAGCGACGTGATCCCGGCGACGGAGAGTGACAGCACAGGACAGCAGCGACGTTGTGATATGGTAGCAGAGGAGCGGCGAACTGACTGGCTGGAGCAGCGAAATGACGGGAAGGAGCAGCGGGGACATGTGAGTATCATTGAGCATCCATGTACTCAACATACGATGGTCCGCCTGGAACCAATTACCATCATATGTTGAGGAACCACTGTATATGACTGATATCCGCCTCTCCTCTTATAATGCTGTAGCACTTATATAACTGATGCTAAGCAAAATCTTCACAAAGTACCAGACTCTCAGCGCCTTATCATTTCAATTCCCTGAGGCTAAGTTTCCACTTGTTTTTTTTTTCTGGCAGATTTTGGAAAACTGCCACTGCAGTTTTTGAGCCAAAGTCAGAAGTGGATCCATAAGGGTGGAGAAGTGTAAGTGCTTCCATTATATTTTCTATTCGTTTTGAATACACTTCTGGCTTTGGCTCAAAAACTGCAGTGGCAGTTTTCCAAAAACTGCCAGAAAAAAAAACAAGTGGAAACTTAGCCTTACTCATTATACTTTCATGTGGCAGCTCTAAATGAAATAATTTTGCATGTTAATGTTTAACTAAGGACCGAACTATCATAAGGCCAAGTGTTATCCGATGACAATGGCTACAGAAAGTCATAAATAAATTAAGTAAAAAATTGTACAACTAACAATGGGGGACATTTATCAAAGCATTTAGTAGTTTTTTTTTTTTGCTTAAAATTGTCGCAAAAAAGTCGCACATGCGACTACGCTCTTTTTTCTGCAACTTTTTGCTTGTTCAGTGTCCTAAGCAAAAAATTAAAATCTTGCTTACCAAAGCAAAAAGTGATTTTTGACTTGCAGTGGTCAGATATTTATCAAGTGCGAAAGTCGCAAAAAAGTCGCATCACATGTAAAAACCTACTAAATTTACTCCAGCTCAGACATGGAGCAGAAAAAGCCACTACCAAAGCAAAAAAAGGAAAAAATGCTTAAGTGAAAGAAATTGATCAACAGGCTGAAAGCAGTTGTTAAATAAGTTGCACATAAGCAAAAAATAGTAAGAAAAAAATAACTAAAAAAACGAATACATAAGCAAACATTGATAAATGTCCCCCAATATTGTTTAGAACTGTCACAATACTCACTTGTTGTAACTTCTGTTTTCGAGCCTTCTCCTTGTATATCACCAATCAGAGTTGATACCACAACTGTGTACACATTTCCAGGAGATAAACCTTCAACTGTATAATTTGTATTCAGCGTAGAAATCAAACGTCCATTTAATAGGATTTGATAAGCATTTACACCTCCCTCTGGAGGAAGCCAATTTAGAGAGAAAGAAGTGGTAGTGATATTAACTGCAGACAGGTTCTTGACTGCTCCGGGTTCTACAAAGAGAAAAGTGACATAACATTTTAAAAAGAAGAAAAATGTATTATGAGGTCAATGCCTGTACATTAAACATATCTTACCAAGAGCATAGAACTCACATTGTCTCATATGTTGACTTCAGTTTATACATTTATAATTAATTTTCTCCATATATTTACATTTAGTGGCAGATTATCAAATAGGTAGTTTGCTTGGTGGCCCAGGAATCCCAAGGAAAACATAACTGACCGGAAGACTAACCAGATTCCTTTGCTGCAGATAGGCTCACTCAGGGGTGGTTTAAAATGGGGTGGAGAAATGTGTTTTTTTAAATGGGGTGCATTTTTTAATCAGCCATTGTGAATCAGTTCCGTTAGCTAACACCTGAAAATGCTTACCATTGCTACTCCCAGGATCCTCCTCAAATACAAACAGGGTCCTAATACTGTCCATTGACAATATTTAGTGTTCTAAGGTGCGGACATCAAAACCCTTTGTGTGACAGTGCAAGAAGCTAAAGAGGATTCATGGAGTGAGATATATCACTAAGGTAGATATATCACTAAGGTCTGAGGTCTGAAATATTTTCTTGCTCTGTGATCTGAATTTAGTTGTCTTGTCTGAGATCTGAATAAATTTAGGGGGTCTGGCGTGATGTCTGAATCAATTGTGGGATCTGTTTTATTAGGAGGTCTTGAAGTTGCCATGTATTTATCAGTCTTGTATGGAGTCTGAAATAACTGTGGTCTTGTCTTGGGTATCAAATAAAGTTAGGGTCTTTTCTAGTGTCAATTGAATGAAGGGTTCTTGTCGGAGGACTGACCCATAGAATAAGGTTTTAATGTGTGTAATACAACACAAGAAATGTTTTAAATGTGGAAATATTTCACACAACTCTTTCTGCAGAAAAACCCCCCAGAGACATTTTGTCGTATATATTTCTGCCATCCGCCACTCCTTTTATAATGCTCCAGCACTGAAACAACTGATGCTAAGCAAAATCTTCACAAAGTACCACCCTCAGCATGTGTTCTTGTGAGCTATAGGTGCCTCAACTGCAGCGTTTTATCATTTCAACTCCTTTACTCATTAGACTGTAATGTGGCAGTTCTAAATGAGAACAATTTGCATATTAATGTGGTAATGAGGACCAAACTATCATTGAGCCAACTGTTATCCAATGACAATAGCTACAAAAAGTCATCAATAAAATTAAGTAAAAAGTTTGTACAACTAACAATATTGTTTAGAACTGTCACAATACTCACTTGTTGTAACTTCTGTTTTCGAGCCTTCTCCTTGTATATCACTAACCAGAGTTGATACCACAACTGTGTACACATTTCCAGGAGATAAACCTTCAACTGTATAATTTTTACTCCTCCCTTATGAATCCACTTCTGAATTTGGCTCAAAAACTGCAGTGGCAGTTTTCCAAAAACTGCCAGAAAAAAAACCAAGTGGAATCCTAGCCTAACACTCGAGCACTGTTTTATCCTCCATAGACATTACATCCTATACAGTGGTCCCCCGACATACGATGGCCCCGACATATGACATGTGAGTATCATTGAGCATCCATGTACTCAACATACGATGGTCCGCCTGGAACCAATTACCATCATATGTTGAGGAACCACTGTATATGACTGATATCCGCCTCTCCTCTTATAATGCTGTAGCACTTATATAACTGATGCAAAGCAAAATCTTCACAAAGTACCAGACTCTCAGCGCCTTATCATTTCAACTCCCTGAGGCTGTTTCCACTTGTTTTTTTATTTCTGGCAGATTTTGGAAAACTACCACTGCAGTTTTTGAGCCAAAGTCAGAAGTGGATCCATAAGGGAGGAGAAGAGTAAGTGCTTCCATTATATTTTCCATTCCTTTTGAATACACTTCCGGCTTTGGCTCAAAAACTGCAGTGGCAGTTTTCCAAAAACTGCCAGAAAAACAACAAGTGGAAACTTAGCCTTACTCATTATCATTTCATGTGGCAGCTCTAAATGAAATAAATTTGCATGTTAATGTTTGAATAAGGAGCGATCTATCATTAGGCCAACTGTTATCTGATGACAATGGCTACAAAAAGTCATCAATAAATTAAATAAAAAAATTGTACAACTAACAATATTGTTTAGAACTGTCACAATACTCACTTGTTGTAACTTCTGTTTTTGAGCCTTCTCCTTGAATATCACCAATCAGAGTTGATACCATAATTGTGTACACATTTCCAGGAGATAAACCTTCAACTGTATAATTTGTATTCAGCGTAGAAATGAAACGTCCATTTATTAGGATTTGATAAGTACTGACTCCTCCCTCTGGAGGAAGCCAATTTAGAGAGAAAGAAGTTGTAGTGATATTAACTGCAGACAGGCTCTTGACTGCTCCGGGTTCTACAAAGTGAAAAGTGAAATAACATTTTAAAAAGTAGAAAAAATGTATTATGAGGACAATGCCTGTACATTTGTGGTCGTGGCTTAATGCGTTACGTACTTACCGAAGCTGTTCTAGCAACCTTACCTATCGGTCTGTGGTGTCCAAAAACCGTAGTCGAGGGCACACCTAAAGAGGGCATGCCCCTTATGGAGTTGATAAATATAAGGGAGGGTTGGGTGGGTGTTCAAAATACCACGCAAGCCCCGAATGAAGGTAGGAGGTGGTATTTATAGAGCCACAGCCCCTCCCACAAACACAGTTGCAAGAGCTTAACACTAAACATATCTTACACAGAGGATAGAACTCCCATTGTATCACATGTTGACTTCAGTTTATACATTTGTAATTCATTTTCTTATTATATATACATTTAGTGGTGGATTATAAAATAGGCAGTTTGCTTGGTGGCCCAGGACTCCCAAGGAAAACATGACAGACCAGAGGACTAACCAGATTCCTTTGCTGCAGATAGGCTCACTCAGGGGTGGTTTAAAATGGGGTGGAGTAATATGATTTTTTAAATGGGGTGCATTTTTTAATCAGCCATTGTGAATCAGATCCTTTAGCTAACACCTGAAAATGCTTACCAATGTTACTCCCAGGATCCTCCTCAAATAAAAAACAGGGTCCTAATACTGTCAAATGACAGTATTTAGTGTGCTAAGGTGTGGACATCAAAACCCTTTGTGTGATGGTGCAAGAAGCTAAAGAGGATTCATGGAGTTAGATATATCACTAAGGTAGATATATCACTAAGGTCTGAGGTCTGAAATATTTTCTTGCTCTGTGGTCTGAATTTAGTTGTTTGGTTTGAGATCTGAATAAATTTAGGGGGTCTCGCGTGATGTCTTAATCAATTGTGGGATCAGTTTTATTAGGATGTCTTGAAGTTGCCATGTATTTATTGGTCTTGTATTGAATCTGAATTAACTGTGGTCTTGGGTATCAAATTAAGTTAGGGTCTTTTCTAATGTCAATGGTATGAATGGGTCTTGTCGGAGGACTGACCCATAGAATAAGGTTTTAATGTTTTTAATACAACACAAAAAATGTTTTAAAAGTGGAAATGTTTCACACAACTCTTCATGCAGAAAAACCCTCCACAGACATTTTGTCCTATATATTTCTGTTATCCGCCGCTCCTTTTATAATGCTCCAGCACTGATATAACTGATGCTAAGCAAAATCTTCACAAAGTACCACCCTCAGCATGTGTTCTTGTGAGCTATAGGTGCCTTAACTGCAGCGCCTTATCATTTCAACTCATTTACTCATTAGACTGTAATGTGGCAGCTCTAAATGAGAACAATTTGCATATTAATGTGGTAATGAGGACCAAACTATCATTGAGCCAACTGTTATCCAATGACAATAGCTACAAAAAGTCATCAATAAAATTAAGTAAAAAGTTTGTACAACTAACAATATTGTTTAGAACTGTCACAATACTCACTTGTTGTAACTTCTGTTTTCGAGCCTTCTCCTTGTATATCACTAACCAGAGTTGATACCACAACTGTGTACACATTTCCAGGAGATAAACCTTCAACTGTATAATTTGTATTCAGTGTAGAAATCAAACGTCCATTTATTAGGATTTGATAAGCACTTACACCTCCCTCAGGAGGAAGCCAATTTAGAGAGAAAGAGGTGGTAGTGATATTAACTGCAGACAGGTTCTTGACTGCTCCGGGTTCTACAAAGAGAAAAATGCATCATGAAGACAATGCCTGTACATTAAACATATCTTACTAGGAGGATAGAACTCACATTGTATCACATGCTTACTTCTGTTTATACATTTTTATTACATTTTCTCTTTATATTTACATTTAGTGGCAAATTATAACATAGGCAGTTTGGATGGTGGCCCAGGACTCCCAGGAAACCCATGACTGACCAAAGAACTAACCAGAGTCCTCAGCTGCAGACAGGTGAGTCCAGGGAAGATTTAAAATCAGGTGGGTTGATGTGCTTTTTTTTAAAAGGGGGAGCAGATTTTTTAAATCAGCTGTTATGCATCAGGTGAGGTTGAAAACTCCCAAAAATGCTTACTTTCTTCTATGGTTCAGTCCTCAGAAAAGACCATATCATAAAATTGACACCAGAAAAGACCCTAACTTAATTTCATACGCAAGACAAAACCAGAATCATGTCATCCTCAAGAAGAGATCCATAAAAAATTGCATCTTCAACACCTTTTAATGTTTTAATGTTTCATACAAAACTTCCTGCAAAAAAAAACCTACAGAGATATGTGGCAGATATCAGCTTCTGCTCTACTAAAGCTAAGTTTCCACTTGTTTTTTTTTTTCTGGCAGTTTTTGGAAAACTGCCACTGCAGTTATTGAGCCAAAGCCAGAAATGTATTCAAAAGGAATGGGAAATATAAAGGAAGGACTTACACTTCTCCTCCCTTATGAATCCACTTCTGAATTTGGCTCAAAAACTGCAGTGGCAGTTTTCCAAAAACTGCCAGAAAAAAAACCAAGTGGAATCCTAGCCTAACACTCGAGCACTGTTTTATCCTCCATAGACATTACATCCTATACAGTGGTCCCCCGACATACGATGGCCCCGACATATGACATGTGAGTATCATTGAGCATCCATGTACTCAACATACGATGGTCCGCCTGGAACCAATTACCATCATATGTTGAGGAACCACTGTATATGACTGATATCCGCCTCTCCTCTTATAATGCTGTAGCACTTATATAACTGATGCAAAGCAAAATCTTCACAAAGTACCAGACTCTCAGCGCCTTATCATTTCAACTCCCTGAGGCTGTTTCCACTTGTTTTTTTATTTCTGGCAGATTTTGGAAAACTACCACTGCAGTTTTTGAGCCAAAGTCAGAAGTGGATCCATAAGGGAGGAGAAGAGTAAGTGCTTCCATTATATTTTCCATTCCTTTTGAATAAACTTCCGGCTTTGGCTCAAAAACTGCAGTGGCAGTTTTCCAAAAACTGCCAGAAAAACAACAAGTGGAAACTTAGCCTTACTCATTATCATTTCATGTGGCAGCTCTAAATGAAATAAATTTGCATGTTAATGTTTGAATAAGGAGCGATCTATCATTAGGCCAACTGTTATCTGATGACAATGGCTACAAAAAGTCATCAATAAATTAAATAAAAAAATTGTACAACTAACAATATTGTTTAGAACTGTCACAATACTCACTTGTTGTAACTTCTGTTTTTGAGCCTTCTCCTTGAATATCACCAATCAGAGTTGATACCATAATTGTGTACACATTTCCAGGAGATAAACCTTCAACTGTATAATTTGTATTCAGCGTAGAAATTAAACGTCCATTTATTAGGATTTGATAAGTACTGACTCCTCCCTCTGGAGGAAGCCAATTTAGAGAGAAAGAAGTTGTAGTGATATTAACTGCAGACAGGCTCTTGACTGCTCCGGGTTCTACAAAGAGAAAAGTGAAATAACATTTTAAAAAGTAGAAAAAATGTATTATGAGGACAATGCCTGTACATTTGTGGTCGTGGCTTAATGCGTTACGTACTTACCAAAGCTGTTCTAGCAACCTTACCTATCGGTCTGTGGTGTCCAAAAACCGTAGTCGAGGGCACACCTAAAGAGGGCATGCCCCTTATGGAGTTGATAAATATAAGGGAGGGTTGGGTGGGTGTTCAAAATACCACGCAAGCCCCGAATGAAGGTAGGAGGTGGTATTTATAGAGCCACAGCCCCTCCCACAAACACAGTTGCAAGAGCTTAACACTAAACATATCTTACACAGAGGATAGAACTCCCATTGTATCACATGTTGACTTCAGTTTAGACATTTGTAATTCATTTTCTTATTATATATACATTTAGTGGCGGATTATAAAATAGGCAGTTTGCTTGGTGGCCCAGGACTCCCAAGGAAAACATGACAGACCAGAGGACTAACCAGATTCCTTTGCTGCAGATAGGCTCACTCAGGGGTGGTTTAAAATGGGGTGGAGTAATATGATTTTTTAAATGGGGTGCATTTTTTAATCAGCCATTGTGAATCAGATCCTTTAGCTAACACCTGAAAATGCTTACCAATGTTACTCCCAGGATCCTCCTCAAATAAAAAACAGGGTCCTAATACTGTCAAATGACAGTATTTAGTGTGCTAAGGTGTGGACATCAAAACCCTTTGTGTGATGGTGCAAGAAGCTAAAGAGGATTCATGGAGTTAGATATATCACTAAGGTAGATATATCACTAAGGTCTGAGGTCTGAAATATTTTCTTGCTCTGTGGTCTGAATTTAGTTGTCTGGTTTGAGATCTGAATAAATTTAGGGGGTCTCGCGTGATGTCTTAATCAATTGTGGGATCAGTTTTATTAGGATGTCTTGAAGTTGCCATGTATTTATTGGTCTTGTATTGAATCTGAATTAACTGTGGTCTTGGGTATCAAATTAAGTTAGGGTCTTTTCTAATGTCAATGGTATGAATGGGTCTTGTCGGAGGACTGACCCATAGAATAAGGTTTTAATGTTTTTAATACAACAAAAAAATGTTTTAAAAGTGGAAATGTTTCACACAACTCTTCATGCAGAAAAACCCTCCACAGACATTTTGTCCTATATATTTCTGTTATCCGCCGCTCCTTTTATAATGCTCCAGCACTGATATAACTGATGCTAAGCAAAATCTTCACAAAGTACCACCCTCAGCATGTGTTCTTGTGAGCTATAGGTGCCTTAACTGCAGCGCCTTATCATTTCAACTCCTTTACTCATTAGACTGTAATGTGGCAGCTCTAAATGAGAACAATTTGCATATTAATGTGGTAATGAGGACCAAACTATCATTGAGCCAACTGTTATCCAATGACAATAGCTACAAAAAGTCATCAATAAAATTAAGTAAAAAGTTTGTACAACTAACAATATTGTTTAGAACTGTCACAATACTCACTTGTTGTAACTTCTGTTTTCGAGCCTTCTCCTTGTATATCACTAACCAGAGTTGATACCACAACTGTGTACACATTTCCAGGAGATAAACCTTCAAATGTATAATTTGTATTCAGTGTAGAAATCAAACGTCCATTTAATAGGATTTGATAAGCACTTACACCTCCCTCTGGAGGAAGCCAATTTAGAGAGAAAGAGGTGGTAGTGATATGAACTGCAGACAGGTTCTTGACTGCTCCGGGTTCTACAAAGAGAAAAATGCATCATGAAGACAATGCCTGTACATTAAACATATCTTACTAGGAGGATAGAACTCACAATGTATCACATGCTTACTTCTGTTTATCCTTTTTTATTACATTTTCTCTTTATATTTACATTTAGTGGCAGATTCTAACATAGGCAGTTTGAATGGTGGCCCAGCACTCCCAGGAAACCCATGACTGACCAAAGAACTAACCAGAGTCCTCAGCTGCAGACAGGTGAGTCCAGGGGAGATTTAAAATCAGGTGGGTTGATGTGTTTTTTTTAAATGGGGGAGCAGATTTTTTTAATCAGCCGTTATGCATCAGATGAGGTTGAAAACACCCGGAAATGCTAACTTTATTCTATGGTTCAGTCCTCAGAAAAGTCCCTATCATAAAATTGACAATTTAAAAGACCCTAGCTTAATTTCATACTCAATACAAAGCCAGAATCATTTCACCCTCAAGAAGAGATCCATAAAAAATTGCATCTTCAACACCTTTTAATGTTTTAATGTTTCATTCAACACTTCCTGCAAAATAATCTCCAGAGATATGTGGCAGATATCAGCTTCTGCTCTTCTAACACTCGAGCACTGTTTTATCCTCCATAGACATTACATCCTATACAGTGGTCCCCCGACATACGATGGCCCCAACATATGTTAGTTTCAACATACGATGGTCTCTTAGAAGTAATCATATGTTGAATGCAGCATCAACATACGATATTTCTGTGTGTTGGGGCCATCGCAATAACGGCTATCCAGCAGCGCTGACTGCTTCAGCTGCTGCCGGATATCTGTTTAATGTGCCTCATGTGCCCTGCTCAATGATACTCACATGTCTCCACTAGAGATGAGCGAACTTTTCAAAAATTCGATTCAGCCGATTCGCCGAATTTTCCCGAAAAGTTAGTTTCGATCCAAATTTGTTCGCGGCGAATTAATATTAAAAAAGGCTATTTCTAGCCTACATACAGCCTCTATAGGGGTATAGAACACTTTGCTGTGTCCTAAAACGCATATGGAGTGTGCTGGGGTAGTGAAATAATAATGTTATTCAGAATAGCATGCAGATTACCGGCATCGCTCTTAGAATCACTGCCGCACAGCAGCACAATGACAGAGCCTGGTGGTGGCATCAGTGTCAGGAGACCATATAGTGACTGAATGACATAGCGTGTACATGTTGGCAGCAAGAAGAGAGCATTTAGTGGCTGAATGGCACAGCGTGGAGTTGGCTGATGCACTAGTACACTACACACCAGGGCTTCACAATCCCCCCCCCCCCCCAAAAAAACACAATATATGAAATTTTTGACAAAGATTTCTCATTGGTATTACCCGCTATCCAAAAATGTGAAATTAACAGACCCAGGCCCCACCTCTGCGGCATCAGGAACCCATATATTGCCTGAAGGACAGAGCCTGAAGTTGGCTGATGCACCAGTACACACCAGGGCTTCACAATCCCCCCTCCAAAATCAACACAATGAGACATTTTTGTCAAAGATTTCTCATTGGTAGCACCCGCTATCCAAAAATTTGAAATTTCCAGAACCAGGCCCCACCCCTGTGGCATCAGTAACCCATATATTGCCTGCATGACACAGCCTGGAGTTGGCTGATGCAAGAGTACACACCAGGGCTTCACAATCCCCGCCAAAAAAATAACACAATATATGACATTTTTTACAAAGATTTCCCATAGGTAGCACCCGCTATCCAAAAATTAGAAATTTACAGACCCAGGCCCCAACTCTGCGGCATCAGGAACCCATATATTGCCTGAAGGATACAGCCTGGAGTTGGCTGATGCACCAGTACACACCCGGACTTCACAATCCCCTCCAAAAAACCACAACATTTTAGAAATGTTTTAAATAAATACCTTTGTGTAAGAACAAGCGCATATCTAACAGTTCACAAGACTCTATAATGCAGAACGGTGGACCACCCAAAGAAATTCTTCTCAAAAATAATAAACCACACAATGTTTGACATTTTTTTACAAAAACGAATTTGCATCTGTCTCCAAAGATCAGATCACCAAAGGACTTTTTTTCGCCCAAAATGATGAAGCAGAGTTAATCCCTGTCCATATTTTTTTGTTTTTTTTAATTTTCATTAAAAAATCCCACGCAACAAGTGTTCCGTTGTGTAACGATTAGCATTCTGGAAAATTCAATTTCATAACTGACAAAATTATCAGTAAATAAAAAAAAAAAACACTACCCAAGAGTGTTTAATTACCACATACATTGCACCAGGAGCAGTCAAGAGTAGGCCTCAGCAGTACCCAAGAGGCTTTAATAACCCCCTACCTTTGCACGATCAATTGCGAGATCGAGCAATACCAGGTGTGTTATGCCCTCTGATTTCCGGAGCAGCAGGCACGCTCCACTGAATGGATTAGCGTGTCTCTTTAATCGACCGGTGCTGGTAACCTGCTAACTCCCAGAAAGGTAAGCTGCCGCGAAGCAGGTGGTCTCCCCCCGGCAGGTTTGGCTCCAGAATTTCCACTACTGCCAAACCACGCTGACTGCCAACCGTGCTACAGCCTTGCTGACTCAATGGCAACCTGCAACTCTCTTCTCCCGATGATGAACCCCCCTTCTCCTGAGATCGAGCAATAACAGGTGTGTTATGCCCTCAGATGTCCGGGGCCGCAGGCGCGCTCCACTGAATGGATTAGGGATTACCTTTTTGTAAAACCAAGCGCATATACAGCAGTTCAGAAGACTCTATAATGCAGGACGGTGGACCACCCAAAGACATTCTTCTCTAATATAATAAACCACACCATATGTAAAAAAAATTTAAATAATTGAAATTCCAAGACCACCTCTGCTGCATCAGTAACCCATATATTGCCTAACAGACACAGACTGGAGTTGACTGATGCACGAGTACACACTACACACCAGTCACCCGGGCTTCACAATCCACCCCAAAAAAAACACAAAATTTTATCGAAATTGTCTGACAAAATACCTTTTTTTTAAAAAAAAACAAGTGCATATACAGCAGTTCAGAAGACTCTATAATGCAGGATGGTGGACCACCAAAAGACATTCTTCTCAAAAATAATAAACCACACAATGTTTGAAATTTGGTTAAAAAAATTATTACATGTGTAGCGCATCTGTCTCCAAAAAATCAGATGACAAAAGGATTCTAATCGCCAAAAAAGATTAAGCAGAGTTAATCCCTCTCCATCTTTTTATTTATTTTTTTTTCATTAAAAAATCACATGCAACAAGAGTTCCGTTATGTAAAGGTTAGCATTCTGCAAAATTCAATTTTATTACTGATAAAATTACCAGTAAATTTAACAATAACGCTACCCAAGAGTGTTTAATTACCCCATACATTGCATCAGGAGCAGTCAGGAGTAGGCCTCAGCAGTACCCAAGAGGCTTTAATAACCCCTTACCTTGCCCGATCAATTGCGAGATCGAGCAATAACAGGTGTGTTATGGCCTCAGATGTCCTGGGCCGCACTAGCGCTCCACTGAGCGGAATGGCGTGTCTCTATCTTTCAAGGACAGGTGCGTGTTGCACGCTGAAACCAGTTCGTGATAGGGATCTGTGATTGCAATTATTTAACCTTAAAACGAGGAATTACCAGTAAGTGAGGGTCATAAGCTGGCGTTGATTAAGTCCCTGCCCTTTGTACACACCGCCCATTGCTATAAGCGATTGGATTAGTTAGTGAGTTGGTTAGTGAGGTCCTCGGATCGGCCCAGGCGGGGTAGGAGAAGGCCCTGGCAGAGCGCCGAGAATTTAGCGATCATTGTTGAAATTTGCATTAAGCATGTATTTAGCTACTGCTAAACATCCAAAAATGTAAGGCCCAAGGCCAGAGGCACCAGGGAGGCAAGAAGTTCCTGAAAGACACAGAATGAGTCTGGAGCATGCATTTGCAGTACCCAAGAGGTTTTCATAACCCCTTACATTTAAAGATCAATGTTTACATTTGCATTAAGCATATATTTAGCTACTGCTAAACTTCAAAAAATTATAGGCCCGAGGCCTGAGGCACCAGGGAGGCAAGTAGTTTGTAAAAGAGACAGAATGAGTCTGGAGCAGTCATTCACAGTACCCAAGAGGGTTTCATAACCCCTTACATTAAAAGATCAATGTTGACATTTGCATTAAGCATGTATTTAGTTACTGCTAAACTTCAAAAAATTATAGGCCGAATGCCAGAAGCATCAGTTTTCCCCATATTAGGAGCATAGTTGTCCCCCAGATTAGGCAGCATAGATGTCCCCCAGATCAGGAGCATACTTGTCCCCCAGATTAGGCAGCATAGATGTCCCCCAGATTAGGCAGCATAGATGTCACCCAGATTAGGCAGCATAGATGTCCACCAGATTAGGAGCATAGTTGTCCCCCAGATCAGGCAGCATAGATGTCACCCAGATTAGGTAGCATAGATGTCCCCCAGATTAGGAGCATACTTGTCCCCCAGGGTAGGCAGCATAGATGTCCCCCAGATTAGGAGCATAGTTGTCCCCCAGATTAGGCAGCATAGATGTTACCCAGATCAGGCAGCATAGATGTCCCCTAGATTAGGAGCATACTTGTCCCCCAGAGTAGGCAGCATAGATGCCCCCCAGATTAGGAGCATACTTGTCCCCCAGATTAGGCATCATAGATGTCCACCAGATTAGGAGCATAGTTGTCCCCCAGATTAGGAGCATAGTTGTCCCCCAGATAAGGAGCATAGTTGTCCCCCAGATTAGGCAGCATAGATGTCACCCAGATTAGGCAGCATAGATGTCCCCCAGATTAGGCAGCATAGATGTCCCCCAGATTAGGCAGCATAGATGTCCCCCAGATTAGGCAGCATAGTTGTCCCCCAATCAGCGCGGGCCGGTCAGAGCCAATCAAAGGGCCGTATGTGGCAAGCGGGCCATACAATGCCCAGGTCTGCCCCAGAGGGTTTCATAACCAACCACAATAGAGAAAATTTTGTTGTAGAAGCATGGTCAATCTACTCAGACCCATCTGTCATTTGTGGTTGGAAATCCTGGCTGATCCATCCCTGATTCATCTTGACAAATGTCAGTCTCTCCACATTTTTAGTGGACAGAAGAGTTCGCCTTGGGGTGACTATGGCCCCGGCTGCACTAAACACCCGCTCTGATGGCACACTACTGGCCCGGCAGGACAGCTTTTCCAGGGCAAACTCTGCTAGTTGCGGCCATAAATCGAGTTTGGCTGCCCAGAAGTCAAGCGGATCTTCAACGGTTGTTGGCAGGGTCATGTCGAGGTAAGCCCCCACCTGCTGGTTCAGGTCCTGCTCCATGTCTACCTGCTGCTGATGAGTAGCTTCACTATGCGGTGGAAGGAAGCTACTAATCAGCGACTGTAGACTCAGGCTGCTGCTGATTGAGCCGGTACTGCTCCTGCCACCCCTCCCCAGCAGCCGTGGGAGTGGAAGGTGAGCGCAGAGGGCCCCCCGAGTCAGACCTGCGAGTGGATGGACCATGTGGCTGATAGGCATCGGCCAACCGACTACGTAGAAGCTCCCTGAAGTAGGTCAGTTTGTCCTCCCTCTCAGTGGATGTAAAAAAGGCCCCCATTCTGGGCCGGTAGCGAGGGTCTAATAAGGTGGAGATCCAGAAGTCATCGCGCTGACGAATTTTGACAATTCGGGGGTCACTACGCAAACAACTCAGCATGCATCGTGCCATTTATGTCAGTGACTCGCTGGGACTACCTGCCTCCATCTCCACTGCATACTGCCACGGTGTCTGGGTCCTCTGTCTCGCCTCCCTCGTAATAACCCTCCACCTCCTCTGGCTGCTCCTGCTCCTCCTCTCCTGTCCAATGACCAGAAACACCGGCCATCTCATCCACCGTAAACTGTGCTCTGCTCTGCCCCTCATCATCCTCCTCCAGTTCATCCCCCACAGGACTCATGTAGCCTTCTGATGTAGGCGCAACGTCTCCATTGCCGTGACAAGCCATGTTTTCAATCATTTTTTGGAGTAAATGTAGGAGGGGAATTACGTCGTTCATGGCGTAATTCGAGCGACTAACAAAAAATGTGGCTTCCTCAAAGGGCCTCAGGAAACGGCAGGTGTCGCGTATGAGCTGCCACTCGTTCACATTGAAGTTACACAGGGGAGTACTCCTATCTGTTTGTATCATCAAAAAATCCGTGATGGCTTTTCTTTGTTCGTATAGTCTGTCCAACATATGGAGGGTGGAATTCAAACGTGTGGCAACGTCGCAAATGAGACTATGTTGTGGGATACCGTTCTGACGCTGCAGCTCAAGCAAAGTGTGCTTGGCGGTGTACGAGTGGCTGAAGTGCATGCACAGTTTCCTTGCCATTGTCAGGACGTCTTGCAAATGGGGTGAAGACTTGATGAACTTCTTGACAACCAGATTCAACACGTGTGCCATGCAGGGTGAATGGTTCACACTTCCTTGTCGCAGCATGGCCACAATGTTCTTCCCATTGTCGGTCACCATGGTTCCCATTTCCAGATTCCGTGGAGTAAGCCGTACTCGTATTTCTTCCCTAATGAACTTTAGCAGTTCCTCCCCTGTGTGACTCCGTTCGCCATGACAAACCATGTGAAGGATGGCTTGACACCGCTGTGCCCTACACACGTGGTACGATGAAGGGCCACCGAGATTTGGACGTGCAGTGGAGGCCGAGGACAAGGGGGAGGAGGAGGAGGCGCACACTGTAAAAGGACCAACTGCCTGGGAGCCAGAGCGTGGAGGAGGAAGCAGTGTGACCTGTCCAAGTTGCTGTTGTGGCTGTGCAGGAACAACATTTACCCAGTGGGCCGTAAAAGACATGTATTGTCCCTGCCCGTAGTTACAGCTCCACACGTCGGCGCTGCCGTGCACTTTTGAACACACCGACAGGCTCAAGGACTGGCCTACCTTCTCTTGCACAAACTTATGCAGGGCTGGTACTGCCTTCTTCGCAAAGAAATGACGGCTTGGGACTCTCCACCTCGGCTCGGCACAAGCCATCAATTCCCTGAAATCTTTAGAGTCCACCAGTTGGAAAGGGAGGGACTGCAACACCAGCAACTTGGATAGGAGCACATTCAACTTCTGCGCCGTTGGATGAGTGGGCGCATACTGTTGTCTCTTGGACATGGGTTCGCCGATCGATTGTTGGCGGAATGGCTGACTACGAGCGGAAGAAGCAGGAGCGCAAGAAGGAGGGTTTGACACAATGCTCCCTTTGGCTGAGGTGGTGGAGCCTTGGCTGGATGACGGAGGGAATGGATGGCCACTGAGGGATGCAGCAGGCTGAACCACTGCATCGGAGCCACGGTTATCCCAGGCCGCTTTATGGTGGCGAATCGTGTGTTGACGCAGGGCCGTGGTGTTGAGATTGGGACTCTGGCCACGCTTCACTTTCTGCCAACAGATTTTGCATGTGACTACGCTAAGGTCCTCTGGATTCTTTATGAAGAACAACCACACCACAGAGTAACTAATTTTCCCACCCGCAGTACGCACTATTTCACTGCTATTGGCGCCATCTCCAGGAACCCCTGTTCCACTACCTCCCTGAATGGTAGCTTGCCGCGAAGCAGGCGGTCTCCCCCTGGCACGTTTGGCTCCTGAATTTCCACTACTGCCACCACCATGCTGATTGCCAACCGTGCTACCCCCTTGCTGCCTCATAGACAAAGAGCAAATCTCTTCTCCTGATGATGAAGCCCCGGCTTCTGCACCCGGCTCCCAATTGCGATCGGCTTCATCATCATCAAAAGATGTGTGCACATCACTGATGTCCTCCTCGTGTTCCACAGCAGTGTCTGCCTCAGGACCCTGAACAATTGAAACACCACCTCCCACGTCACTCTCCGCATCACTACTTGCCCGCTTTGTGGAGCAAGCGACGCATGTCTCCTCACATTCTTGGCTGCCCATTAGCTGCTGACTGTCCTCTATTGGATCGTCCTCAGTAAATAGTGGAGCTGAACCCAAAGCATGAGATACTTCTTTGGGAGAGGGAACCGCATAGGACAAAGGCAAAGGGATTATGGGGACTGCTCCCGGGCCATGCCAACTGAGGGTTGTGTCTGAGGAACCCACCGATTCTTGACTGGGGTTGTCACATGTCGCTTGTGATGATGGGGATGAGCGTGCAAACCAATTGGCGAGGAGAGATGGGTCGACGACATGACCGCTGGGTGTTAACGGGAGCTCAGGCCTATTGCTGCGACTCCTGCTGCCACTAGCCCCAAGTCTGCTGCCAACTCTGCCTAACGTATGTAGGCCTCTGCCCCTTCTCTGTGCACGTCCTGGCACTTCCCTGCCAGACATACTTAGTGCGTTTATGAGGGTATGGAACAGCAGCAGGCGATTACTCACGGCTGTCCTTTCAAAGTATATAGGCCCTAGACAGAATAACAGTTACTAAATAGTACACTCCTTTGTTGTATGTATGCCCTTTGCAATGATAAGCGCACTGGTATGCGTATTTCTACACAGAAAAAACACTTTTTTTTTTAAATACACCAGCAGGTGTATACTAATGTGTGGAATAGCACTGAATTTAGCACAGAGACAGAATAACAGGTACTAAATAGTACACTACTTGGTTGTATGTATGCCCTTTGCAATGATGAGCGCACTGTTAAGCGTATTTATACGCAGAAAAAAACTTTTTTTTTGTTGTATACACCAGCCAGTGTATACTAATGTGTGGAATAGCACTGAATTTAGCAACGAGACAGAAATACAGGTACTAAATAGTACACCACTTGGTTGTATGTATGCCCTTTGCAATGATGAGCGCACTGTTAAGCGTATTTGTACGCAGGAAAAACTTTATTTTTTTCTTTAATACACCAGCAGGTGTATAACGTGTGGTATAACACTTAATTTAGCACAGAGACAAAAAAAAGGTGGTATATGGTACGCTAATTGCTTGAATTTAGGCCCTTTGCAATGATAAGGCCACTGTTAAGCGTATTTGTATGCAGGAAAACCT
The DNA here is from genome assembly GCF_029499605.1 of Hyla sarda. Lineage (NCBI taxonomy): Eukaryota > Metazoa > Chordata > Amphibia > Anura > Hylidae > Hyla > Hyla sarda. The sequence continues at coordinate 172,353,946 of NC_079191.1, forward strand.
TTTTTTTTATTTAATGCACCGGCAGGTGTATAACGTGTGGTATAACACTTAATTTAGCACAGAGACAGAAAAAAAGGTGGTATATGGTACGCTATTTGCTTGTATTTAGGCCCTTTGCAATGATAAGGCCACTGTTAAGCGTAATTTTACACAGGAAAACCTTTTTTTTCTTTAATACACCAGCAGGTGTATAACGTGCGGTATAACACTTAATTTAGCACAGAGACAGAAAAAAAGGGAGTATATGGTACGCTATTTGCTTCTATTTAGGCCCTTTGCAATGATAAGGCCACTGTTTAGCGCATTTGTACTCAGGAAAAAAAAAATTTTCTTTAATACACTGGCAGATGTATAACGTGTGGTATAACACTGAATTTAGCACAGAGACAGAAAAAAAGGTGGTATATGGTACGCTATTTGCTTGAATTTAGGCCCTTTGCAATGATAAGGCCACTGTTAAGCGTATTTTTACGCAGGAAAACCTTTTTTTTCTTTAATACACCGGCAGGTGTATAACGTGTGGTATAACACTTAATTTTGCACAGAGACAGAAAAAAATGGAGTATATGGTACGCTATTTGCTTGTATTTAGGCCCTTTGCAATGATAAGGCCACTGTTAAGCGTATTTGTACTCAGGAAAAAAATAAGTGTCTTTAATACACCGGCAGGTGTATAACGTTTGGTATAACACTGAATTTAGCACAAAGACATAAAAAAGGTGGTATATGGTACGCTATTTGCTTGTATTTAGGCACTTTGCAATGATAAGGCCACTGAAAAAGCGTATTTGTACTCAGGAAAAGTTTTTTTCTTTAATACACCGGCAGGTGTATAACGTGTGGTATAACACTTAATTTAGCAAAGAGACAGAAAAAAAGGGAGTATATGGTACGCTATTTGCTTGTATTTAGGCCCTTTGCAGTGATAAGGCCACTGTTTAGCGCATTTGTACTCAGGAAAAAAAATTTTTTCTTTAATACACTGGCAGATGTATAATGTGTGGTATAACACTGAATTTAGCACAGAGACAGAAAAAAAGGTGGTATATGGTACGCTATTTGCTTGTATGTAGGCCCCTTGCAATGATAAGGCCACTGAAAAAGCGTATTTGTACTCAGGAAAAACTTTTTTTTCTTTAATACACTGGCAGGTGTATAACGGGTGGTATAACACTGAATTTAGCACAGAGACAGAAAAAAAGGTAGTATATGGTACGCTATTTGCTTGAATTTAGGCCCTTCGCTATAATAAGGCCACTGTTAAGCGTATTTTTACGCAGGAAAACCTTTTTTTTCTTTAATACACCAGCAGGTGTATAATGTGTGGTATAACACTTAATTTAGCACAGAGACAGAAAAAAAGGTGGTATATGGTACGCTATTTGCTTGTATGTTGGCCCTTTGCAATGATAAGGCCACTGAAAAAGCGTATTTGTACTCAGGAAAAACTTTTTTTTCTTTAATAAATACACCGGCAGGTGTATAGCGTGTGGTATAACACTGAATTTAGCACAGAGACAGAGTAACAGGTGAAAAATGGTAAAAAGGCACTAAAGTCCACAGTAATATGACTTATTTCTGAACAGCAGCAGGACCCAACAGTGCAGCACCACAAAAAATATTTGCACTCTGTCACCCTAAATTGTACTCTGTCACACAATTCTGAGCAGCAGAAGATTTGTGGAGCAAAAAAAAAACTCAATTGGGCTGAAAAATGAGGAGATAAGATGCTTCAGAAAGTTCAGGCAGCTTGGAGATCTGTATGAGGCAGCTGACAGCTATCTGCCCCTCTTTGCTGCAATGCTCAATAACGTGAATAGGAGGTTTAGCTATCAATGAACCTTCTCAGTGTTACAGCAAAGTACTCTGCACTCCTGTCTTTCCCTAATCCTGATGTGACTAGCAGTTGCAGTGTAACGCTGTGGTATGAGCTATTCACACACACGAAGTCCCGTCCTCTCCATCTGAGTGCATAGATGAAATGAAGAGAGGCAAGATGGCCACCGATTATATAGGGGCTGTGACATCACAGGGGTCAGTGAACACTGATAGGCTGCATCTCACATGTGGTTCAGGGTCAGCCCGCCTACCTTAATTCCCGCCGCTGTTTCCCGCCCTCTCATAATCCCCTGCCCCATGTACTCACATGTGGATCCGCCATCTTAGCTCTCCAATAGCCTGTAACGCTGTAAAATGGAGTTTAATGAAGCGATTCGTGCCATAGAATCGCGGCGATATTCGTATTCGTTGTGAATCGAATTTTTCATGAAATTCATAACGAATTCGGGTTCGTCAACTTCGATTCGCTCATCTCTAGTTTCCACCGTTCAGGCCCGTCAGTTCGCAGCTCCTCCTCTTCGCAGCTCCTCACAACGCTGCCGCTGCCCTGCACCATCGCTCTCTGTCGCTGTCATCATGTCTCTGCTCAAGCTGCCCTGTCGTCCAATAGGAGCGGTGCGAGCAGTGCGGCACAAGCAGCAACGTGATCAAAGCGACGGAGAGCGACAGCACAGGACAGCGGCGACGTAGTGATATGGTAGCAGAGGAGCGGCGAACTGACTGGCTGGAGCAGCGAACTGACGGGCAGGAGCGGCGGGGACATGTGAGTATCATTGTGCATCCATGTACTCAACATACGATGGTCCACCTGCAATCAATTACTATCATATGTTGGTAGCACTTATATAACTGATGCTAAGCAAAATCTTCACTAAGTACCAGACTCTCAGTGCCTTATCATTTCAACTCCCTGAGGCTAAGTTTCCACTTGTTTTTTTTTTCTGGCAGATTTTGGAAAACTGCCACTGCAGTTTTTGAGCCAAAGTCAGAAGTGGATCCATAAGGGAGGAGAAGTGTAAGTGCTTCCATTATATTTTCTATTCCTTTTGAATACACTTCGGGCTGTGGCTCAAAAACTGCAGTGGCAGTTTTCCAAAAACTGCCAGAAAAAAAACAAATGGAAACTTAGCCTTGCTCCATATACTTTCATGTGGCAGCTCTAAATGAAATAAATTTGCATGTTAATGTTTAAATAAGGACCGAACTATCATTAGGCCAACTGTTATCCGATGACAATGGCTACAAAAAGTCATCAATAAATTAAGTAAAAAATTGTACAACTAACAATATTGTTTAGAACTGTCACAATACTCACTTGTTGTAACTTCTGTTTTCGAGCCATCTCCTTGTATATCACCAATCAGAGTTGATACCACAATTGTGTACACATTTCCAGGAGGTAAACCTTCAACTGTATAATTTGTATTCAGCGTAGAAATTAAACGTCCATTTATTAGGATTTGATAAGTACTGACACCACCCTCTGGAGGAAGCCAATTTAGAGAGAAAGAAGTTGTAGTGATATTAACTGCAGACAGGTTCTTGACTGCTCCGGATTCTACAAAGAGAAAAGTGAAAAAAAATTTTAAAAAGAAGAAAAATGTATTATGAGGACAATGCCTGTACATTTGTGGTCGTGGCTTAATGCGTTACGTACTTACCGAAGCTGTTCTAGCAACCTTACCTATCGGTCTGTGGTGTGCCAAAACCGTAGTTGAGGGCACGCCTATAGAGGGCATGCCTCTTATGGAGTTGATAAATATAAGGGAGGGTTGGGTGGGTGTTCAAAACACCATGTACGCCCTGAATGAAGGTAGGAGGTGGTATTTATAGAGCCACCACCCCTCCCACAAACACAGCTGCACGAGCTTAACACTAAACATATCTTACCAAGAGGATAGACCTCCCATTGTATCACATGTTGACTTCAGTTTATACATTTGTAATTAATTTTCTCCTCTTATTTACATTTAGTGGTGGCTTATAAAATAGGCAGTTTGCATGGTGGCCCAGGACTCCGAAGGAAAACATGACTGACCAGAGGACTAACCAGATTCCTTTGCTGCAGATAGGCTCACTCAGGGGTGGTTTAAAATGGGGTGGAGTAAAGGGATTTTTTTAAATGGGGTGCATTTTTTAATCAGCCATTGTGAATCAGATCCGTTAGCTAACACCTGAAAAGCTTACCAATGTTACTCCCAGGATCCTCCTCAAATACAAAACAGGGTCCAAATACTGTCCATTGACAGTATTTAGTGTGCTAAGGTGCGGACATCAAAACCCTTTGTGTGATGGTGCAAGAAGCTAAAGAGGATTCATGGAGTGAGATATATCACTAAGGTAGATATATCACTAAGGTCTGAGGTCTGAAATATTTTCTTGCTCTGAGATCTGAATTTAGTTGTCTGGTCTGAGATCTGAATAAATTTAGGGGGTCTGGCGTGATGTCTGAATCAATTGTGGGATCTGTTTTATTAGGAGGTCTTGAAGTTGCCATGTATTTATTGGTCTTGTATTGAGTCTGAAATAAATGTGGTCTTGTCTTGGGAATCAAATGAAGTTAGGGAATCAAATGAAGTTAGGGTCTCTCTAATGTCAATTGTATGAATGGGTCTTGTCGGAGGACTGACCCATAGAATAAGGTTTTAATGTGTTTAAGACAACACAAGAAATGTTTTAAATGTGGAAATGTTTCACACAACTATTCCTGCAGAAAAACCCTCCAGAGACATTTTGTCCTATATATTTCTGCCATCCGCCACTCCTTTTATAATGCTCCAGCACTGATATAACTGATGCTAAGCAAAATCTTCACAAAGTACCACCCTCAGCATGTGTTCTTGTGAGCTATAGGTGCCTTAACCTCTTCAGGACATAGGGCGTATGGATACGCCCTGCATTCCGAGTCCTTAAGGACCGAGGGAGTATCCATACGCCCGTGGGAAATCCGGTCCCCACCGCTAGCCGGTTGGGGACCGGAGCCGAATGCCTGCTGAAATCGTTGAGCAGGCATCTCGGCATATCGCCCAGAGAGGTCATCATGGCCCCCCATGTTGGCGATGGCAGCACATCGCTCATCAATTCAGATGAGCGATGTGCTGCGATTCCGTTCCCCGCAGCTCGCCGGGCGTGGATTGGAGCCGGATGTCTGCTGATCAGCAGACATCCCGGCAGTGTGCAGGAGGAGGTCTACACCACCAATCACCATCCTTTCTGTACTGGGGGCTGGCATTGCGGCCACCCCCTTCAGTACAGTTGTGATTGGGTGGCCAAAGTGGCCACACCAATCACAATGTAATGGGAGGGGATGGTGGGGGTTAGGAGCACGTTGCTCCGTTCTGCCCGCCATTCCACTCAGATCTGGTGTGCAGGACGGAGCCCCATGCTGCCCATCATCCCCTCAGTAAAAAAAAAGTGCTCCTTGCCCCCTTTCTGTGGCCCCTTGGCACAGAAATCCCCTGGGATAGTTTTAGATTTAGGTAGGGACAGGTTAGGGTTAAAAAAAAGTTATTGTCCGTGGGTCCGTAGCACCTTTAGCTGCACGACCCCGGCCCTGCCGGATCACTGCGGTCTGCCGCCAGCCTTTTTTTTTTTGGCGCAGATCTTTTTTTTTTTTCCTAAGCGTGTATGCGGACCCTCTTAGTTAGAAAAGAGCGGTCCGCCACCGTTTGTTAAAGCCCACCCGCCGCTGATCAGTCCCGTAGTACTGATCAGCGTTTTATTTGTGGTGCCGGCGCTTTTTTACGCGTTTTCTAGCGTTTTTTTGCATCCATAGGCGGTCCGTGCCACCAGTAGCAGGCGTGTATTGTGTGGCCGGACCTTACCTGTGTGTGCGGCGTGCCTCACCGCTGTCAGTGATTTATCACTGATCAGCGTTTTTTTGTGGTAAAGGCACTTTTTTCAGATAATGCGTATTTTTTTTTTGCACCCATAGGCGGTCCGTGCCACCAATAGCAGGCGTGTACTGTGTGGACGGACCGTACCTGCGTGTGCAGCCTGTCCCACCGCTGTCAGTGATTTATCACTGATAAGCGTTTTTTTGGGGGGTTCAGGCGGGTGCATTTTTTTCAGGGTTAAGCGGTTTTTAATTTTATTTTTTGGTTTTTATGTGTGGGGGTGGCCGGACCCTCCACTGACTTCTGCGCCCCCTGCCGCCACAAGCGCTAATCAGTGCGCACACCACTGATTAGATAAACGCTTTTTTTTTGGCACAGGGCTTTTTTGCGCTAGAAGTCCCTTTTTTTTTTTTAAAGTCCCCCTTTTTTAGTTAGGTTAGAAGTTTCCCCCCCCCCCACACACACACACACACATACCCGTATCCCCATTAGAGTAGGGAAATGGCCCGCAGAGCGTTTTCGTCGGAGGAGGCATATGCCATAATTGCCTCCGACACTGAGAGCTGCTCAGAGGACGATGAAGACCCCACCTTCCTTATTTCATCGTCCTCCTCATCATCTAGTTCAGATAATGAGCCACCAAGGCGAGACGCCGCTGTGCAGTGCCGCAAACCTCCGCTGCCCTTGACCCTGTGCCCCATGCTAGTATGAGTCCCCCGGGCGCTTATTTCCCACTGTACCCCTTGTTACATTCATTGAGGGGTGTAGTTTCTAAAATGGTGTCACATGTGTTTTTTTTTTTTTTTGCTGTTGGGGGCTTTATAAATGCACATGACCCCCGACTTCAATTTCAACAAAATTTTCACTCCTTCCATTCTGAGCATTGCAGTGCGTCCACAGAGCAATTTACATCCACATATGGGGTATTTTTTTTCTCAGACAAAATTGTTCTACAAATTTTGGGGGCCTTTTGCCCTATTACCCAATGTGAAAATTAAACATTTGGGGTAGCACTATCAATATTTTTCACTTTTGTGGCCCACTGTTCAAAAAACCTGTGAGGTGTAAGTACTCACTGTAATACTGTTACGTTCCCCGAGGGGTCTAGTTTCCAAAATGCAATGCCATGTGTTTTTTTTTTGCAGTCCTCGTACCACAGGGGCTTCCTAAATGCGGCATGCCCCCAGAGCAAAATTTGCTTCCAAAAATCCAAAATATGACTCCTTCTCTTCTGAAACCTGTGTTTTCTGAATCGGGAGAAATTGGGCTTCAAATTTTGGGGGGTATTTTCTGCTTTAACCCTTTTTAAAAATGTACAATTTTTGGGAAACCAAGCATTTTAGGTAATTTTTTTTTTTTTTTACATATGCAAAAGTCGTGAAAACCCTGTGGGGTATTAAGGTTCATTTTACCCTTTGTTACGTTCCCCAAGGGGTCTAGTTTCCAAAATATAATGCCATGTGTTTTTTTTGCTGTTCTGCCACCATAGGGGCTTCCTAAATGCAGCATGCCCCCAGAGCAAAATTTGCTTCCAAAACGCCAAATGTGACTCCTTCTCTTCTGAGACCTGTAGTGCGCCAGCAGAGCACTTTTCACCCTCATATGGGGTGTTTTCTGAATCGGGAGAAATTGGGCTTCAAATTTTGGAGGGTATTTTTTGCTATTACCCTTTTTAAAAATGTAAAATTTTTGGGAAAACAAGCATTTTAGGTAAAAGTTTTTTTTTTTTACATTTGCAAAAGTCATGAAACCCCTGTGGGGTATTAAGGTTCACTTTACCCCTTGTTATGTTCCCCAAGGGGTTTAGTTTCCAAAATGGTATGCCATGTGTTTGTTTGTTTTTTTTTTTTGCTGTTTTGACACCCTAGGGGCTTCCTAAAGGTGACATGCCCCCCAAAAACAATTTCAGAAAAATGCTCTCTCCAAAATACCCTTTTCGCTCCTTTGCTTCTGAGCCCTCTACTACTCCCGCCGAACAATTAACATAGACATATGAGGTATGTGCTTACTCAAGAGAAATTGGGCTACAAATACAAGTACAAATTTTCTCCTTTTACCCCTTGCAGAACTTCAAAAATTGGGTCTACAAGAATATGCGAGTGTAAAAAATGAAGATTTTGAATTTTCTCCTTCACTTTGCTGCTATTCCTGTGAAACACCTAAAGGGTTAAAACACTGACTGAATGTCATTTTGAATACTTTGGGGGTGCAGTTTTTATAATGGGGTAATTTGTGGGGTATTTCTAAGATGAAGACCCTTCAAATCCACTTCAAAACTGAACTGGTCCCTGAAAAATAGCGAGTTTGAAAATTTTGTGAAAAATCTAAAAATTGCTGCTGAACTTTGAAGCCCTCTGGTGTCTTCCAAAAGTAAAAACTCATACATTTTATGATGCAAACATAAAGTGGACATATTGTATATGTGAATAATAAATAAAAAATTGGAATATCCATTTTCCTTACAAGCAGAGAGCTTCAAAGTTTGAAAAATGCAAAAGTTTCAATTTTTTCATGAAATTTTGGGATTTTTCACCAAGAAAGGATGCAAGTTACCACTGTGTTAAAGTAGAATATGTCACGAAAAAACAATCTCAGAATCAAAATGATAACTAAAAGCATTTCAGAGTTATTAATGTTTAAAGTGACAGTGGTCAGATGTGCAAAAAATGCTCTGGTCCTTAAGGTCAAAATGGGCTTGGTCCTGAAGGGGTTAACTGCAGCGTTTTATCATTTCAACTCATTCCTTACTCATTAGACTGTAATGTGGCATCTCTAAATGAGAACAATTTGCATGTTAATGTGGATATGAGGACCAAACTATCATTGAGCCAACTATTATCCAATGACAATGGCTACAAAAATCATCAATAAAATTAAGTAAAAAATTTGTACAAATTTGTACAAACAACTATTGTTTAGATCTGTCACAATACTCACTTGTTGTAACTTCTGTTTTCGAGTCTTCTCCTTGCATATCACTAACCAGAGTTGATACCACAACTGTGTACACATTTCCAGGAGATAAACCTTCAACTGTATAATTTGTATTCAGCGTAGAAATCAAACGTCCATTTATTAGGATTTGATAAGCACTGACACCTCCTTCTGGTGGAAGCCAATTTAGAGAGAAAGAAGTGGTAGTGATATTAACTGCAGACAGGTTCTTGACTGCTTCGGGTTCTACAAAGAGAAAAGTGACATAACATTTTAAGAAAAATGCATTATGAAGACAATGCCTGTACATTAAACATATCTTACTAGGAGGATAGAACTCACAATTTATCACATGCTTACTTCTGTTTGTACATGTTTATTACATTTTCTCTTTTTATTTACATTTAGTGGCAGATTATAACATAGGCAGTTTGGATGGTGGCCCAGGACTCCCCGGGAACCCATGACTGACCAAAGAACTAACCAGAGTCCTCAGCTGCAGACAGGTGAGTCCAGGGGAGATTTAAAATCAGGTGGGTTGATGTGCTTTTTTAAAAGGGAAGCAGATTTTTTTTAATCAGCCGTTATGCATCAGATGAGGTTGAAAACCTGAAAATGCTAACTTTATTCTATGGTGCTGCACTGTTGGGTCCTGCTGCTGTTCACAAATATGTTATTTTTCAGCGGACTGTAGTGCATTTGTCTGCCCTCATATGTGCATAGCACATGCCTACATCAAAGCAGTCTACTATTCTGTATCTGTAACAAGTCTAACCATACAGTCCTGACTCCTGGCAAAAGTAATCACCAGCTGGTGTTTTTAAAAAATACTTATTTTTTCTGCGTATTGTTGCGCATATTATTGCCCTCATCAGTGCATACAGCATAGGTACATCCAAGTATTGTAACATTTTGTAACTGTAAATCTGTCAAGGGGCTACATACTGTTAACGTCCAAACAATAGTATTTACCGGCTGGTGTTTTACAAAAATGCAGAGCTTTTTCTGCGTATAGTTGGGCATATTACTGCCCTCATCAGTGGATACCGCATACGTACATCCAAGTATTGTACCATTTTGTACCTGTTAATCTGTCAAGGGGCTACATACTGTCAAAGTTCAAACAATAGTATTCACGGGCTGGTGTTTTAATAAAAAAACTGAGTTTTTCTGCCTATAGTTGCAAATCTTACTGCCCTCATCAGTGCATACCGCATACGTACATCCAAGTATTGTACCATTTTGTGCCTGTTAATCTGTCAAGGGGCTACATACTGTTAACGTCCAAACAAAAGTATTCACCGGCTGGTGTTTTACAAAAAATCAGATTTTTTTCTGCGTATAGTTGCGCATATTACTGCCCTCATCAGTGCATACCGCATAGGTACATCCAAGTATTGTACCATTTTGAACCTGTTAATCTGTCAAGGGGCTACATACTGTCAAAGTCCAAACAAAAGTATTCACCGGCTGGTGTTTTACAAAAATACACATTTTTTTCTGCATATAGTTGCGCATATTACTGCCCTCATCAGTGCATACCGCATATGTACATCCAAGTATTGTACCATTTAGTACCTGTCAATCTGTTAAGGGGCTTCATACAGTCAAAGTCCAAACAATAGTATTCACTGGCTGGTGTTTTACAAAAAAAACTGACTTCAGACAGAGTTGGCAGCAGACTAGGGGGCAAGTGGCAGCAGGAGACGCAGTGAGAGGCCTGAGCTCCCGTTATCAACCAGCAGTCGTGTCTCGAACAGCAACCCATCTGCCGTTGTCGATTGGTTAACACGCTCATCCACATCATCACAAGTGACATCTGACACCCCCAGTCAACAGTCGGTGGGTTCCTCAGACACAACCCTCAGTTGGCATGGTCCGGGAGCAGTCCCTGTCCTCCCATTGCCTTTGTCTTATGCTGTTCCTTCTCCAAGAGAAGTATCTTATGCTGTGGGTTCAGCTCCACTATTCACTGAGGACGATCTAATAGAGGACAGTCAGCAGCTACTGCCCAGCCAAGAAGGGGAGGAGACATGCGCCGCTTGCTCCGCTAGGCGGCCAAGGAGTGATGCGGAGAGTGACGTGGGAGGCGGTGTTGCAAGGGTTCAGGGTCCTGAAGCAGACACTGTTGGGGAACCTGAGGAGGACATCAGTGACGTGCACACACCTGTTGATGATGATGAAGCCGATCGCAATTGGGAGCCGGGTGCAGAAGGGGCTTCATCATCATCAGGAGACGAGAGTTGCAGGTTGCCCTTGAGGCAGCAAGGTGGTAGCACGGTTGGCAGTCAGTGTGGTGGCAGGAGTGAAAATTCAGGAGCCAAACATGCCCAGGGAGACCACCTGCTTCGCGGCAGCCTACCTTTCCGGGAGGTTCCTGGAGACGGCGCCAGTAGCAGTCAATTAGTGCGCACTGTAGGTGGGAAAATCAGCTACTCTGCAGTGTGGAAGTTTTTCATCAGGCATCCGGAGAAGGTTCACATAGCCATATGCAAGATCTGTCGGCAGAAGGTGAAGCGTGGCCAGGGTCCTAATGTCGACACCACGGCCCTGCGTCAACACATACTTCGCCACCATATAGCAGCCCGGGAGAACCGTGGCTCCGATGTAGTGGTCCAGCCTGCTGCAACACCCAGTGACCATCCGCTCCCTCCTTCATCCAGCCAAGGCTCCACCACGTCAGCCGAAGGGAGCTGTGTGTCAAACCCTCCTTCTGTCGCTCCAGATGCTTCTCCTGCTTTTAGTCAGCAATTCCGCCAACAATCCATCGGCGAAGCCATGTCCAAGAGACAACAGTATGCGCCTACTCATCCAACGGCGCAGAAGTTGAATGTGCTCCTGTCCAAGTTGCTGGTGCTGCAGTCCCTCCTTTTTCAAGTGGTGGACTCTGCACCTTTCAGAGAATTGATGGCTTGTGCCTAGCCGAGGTGGAGAGTCCCAAGCCATCATTTCTTTGCGAAGAAGGCAGTACCAGCCCTGCATAAGTTTGTATAAGAGAAGGTGGGCCAGTCCTTGAGCCTGTCGATGTGTTCAAAAATGCACGGCAGCACCGATGTGTGGAGCTGTAACTACGGGCAGGGACAATACTTGTCTTTTACGGCCCACTGGGTAAATGTTATTCCTGCACAGCCACAACAGCAACTTGGACAGGTCGCACCGCTTCCTCCTCCACGCTCTCGTTCTCAGGCAGTTGGTCCTGTTACAGCGTGCAATGCCGCCTCCTCATCCTCCACTGTGTCCTCGGCCTCCACTGCACGTCCAAATCTCGGTGGCCCTTCATCGTACCATGTGTGTTGGGCACGGCGGTGTCAAGCTGTTCTTCACATGGTTTGCCTTGGCGAACGGAGTCACACAGGGGAGGAACTGCTAAAGTTCATTCGTAAAGAAATCTGAGTATGGCTTACTCCACGAAATCTGGAAATGGGAACCATGGTGACCGACAAAGGGAAGAACATTGTGTCCGCGCTGTAACAAGGAAGTGTGAAACATGCGCCCTGCATGGCACACGTGTTGAATCTAGTTGTCAAGAACTTCCTCAAGTCTTCACCCCATTTTCAAAACATACTGAAAATGGCAAGGAAACTGTGCATGCACTTCAGCCACTCGTACACGGCCAAGCACACCTTCCTTGAGCTGCAGCGTCAGAATGGTATCCCACAACATAGTCTTATTTGTGACGTTGCCACACATTGGAATTCCACCCTCTAAATGTTGGACAGACTATACGAACAAAGAAAAACCATCACCGATTTCTTGATGATCCAAGCAGATAGGACTACTCCCCTGTGTAACTTCAATGTGAACCAGTGGCAGCTCATACGTGACACCTGCCGTTTGCTGAGGCCCTTTGAGGAAGCCACATTATTTGTAAGTCGCCTCGATTATGCCATGAACGACATAATTCCACTCCTACATTTCCTAAAACAAATGATTGAAACCTTGGCTTGTCACGGAAATGGAGAAGCTGCGCCTGCATCTCAAGACTACATGAGCCCTGTGGGGGCTGAACTGGAGGAGGAGGATGATGAAAGGCAGAGCGGAGCACAGTTTAGGTTGGATGAAATGGCCGGTGTTTCTAGTCATCGGACAGGAGAGGAGGAGCAGGAGAAGCCAGAGGAGCTGGAGGGTTATGAGGAAGGCGAGAAAGAGGACCCAGACACACCGTGGCAGTATGCAGTAGAGATGGAGGCAGGTAGTCCCTCAGAGTCACTGGCGCAAATGGCACAATGCATGCTCAGTTGCTTGTGTAGTGACCCCCGAATTGTCAAAATTCATCAGCGGGATGACTTCTGGATCTCCACCTTATTGGACCCTCGCTACCATCCCAGAATGGGGGCCTTTTTTACACCCACTGAGAGGAAGGACAAACTGACCTACTACATAGAGATCTTACGTAGTCAGTTGGCCGATGCCTATCGGCCACATGGTCCATCAACTCACAGGTCTGACTCGGGGACCCCTCTGCGCTCCCCTTCCACTGCCATGGCTGCTGGGGAGGGGAGGGGTGGCAGGAGCAGTACCAGCTCAATCAGCAGCAGCCTGAGTCTACAGTCGCTGATGAGTAGCTTTCTTCACCCGCATAGTGAAGCAACTCATCAGCAGCAGGTAGACATGGAGTAGGACCTGAACCAGCAGGTGGTGGCATACCTTGGCATGGCCATGCCAACAAACATTGAAGATCTGCTGGACTTCTGTGCAGCCAAATTTGATTTATGGCCGCAACTAGCAGAGTTTGCCCTGGAAAAACTGTCCTTCCTGGCCAGTAGTGTGCCATTAGAGCGGGTATTTAGTGTGTGGAGAGACTGACGTTTGTCAAGATGAATCAGGGATGGATAAGCCAGGATTTCCAGCCACCAATGCCAGATGCCTCAGAGTAGATTGACCATGCTGCAACACCAACACTTCCCAATTATGGTTATTAAACCCTCTTGGGTTATCAATTAGGGTTATTAAACCCTCTTTGGTACTGTTAATGCCTGATCCTTACTCATTCTGTGTCTTTCAGGAACTGCTTGCCTCACTGACGCTTCTGGCCTTGGGCCTTTCATTTTTGGATGTTTAGTAGTAGCTAAATACATGCTTAATTTAAATTTCAACATTGATCTTTACATGTAAGGGATTAGGAAGCCCTCTTGGGTACTGCGAATGCCTGCTCCTGGCTCATCCTGTGTCTTTTAGGAACTATTTGCTTCACAGATGCTTTGGGCCTTGGCCCTTTAATTTTTGGATATTTAGCAGTATCTAAATACATGCTTAATGCAAATTTCAACATTGATCTTTAGTGAAGGGTTTATGAAACCCTCTTGGGTACTGCATATGCTTGCTCCTGACTCATCCTGTGTCTTTCAGGAACTTCTTGCCTCACTGATGCTTCTGGCCTTGGGCCTTTAATTTTTTGGAACTTTAGCAGTAGCTAATACATGCTTAATGCTAATTTCAACAATAATCTTTAAATTCTCGGCACTCTGCCAGGGCCGTCGCCTACCCCACCTGGGTTGATCAGAGCACCTCACTAAGGATAGACACACGCTGGTCCGTTCAGTGTAGCGCGCGTACAGCCCTGGACATCTGAGGGCATCACACACCTGTTATTGCTCGATCTAGCGATTTATCGTGCTATGTAAGGGGTTATGAAAGCCTCTTGGGTACTGCTGATGCCTACTCCTGACTGCTGCTGTGTCTTTCAGGAACTACTTGTGCTATGGACACTGAAATTATGTGTTTTTACATCCATTGTTTCCCATGTAGTATACATTTCCTTGCCCCCATGGCCTTAGCTTAGTTTCACCACAGCCACAGTGGGCGGGGCTAAAGAACCTGTTTTTCAAGGTTATGTGAGGAGAGTAGGCCAAAGGGGTGGGGCATTAGGGGATTTCACAGGAAATCATATGGCCTTCTGTCTCTTTTGCTTGTAGTCATTCGAGAGGGGAGCATCCTGCTCCTAAAGCCTGGGATGGATAAGTATATTGATTGTATCATTTCTACACTAAATATTTATATATCACTCGGGTAGATTCATGCTAGTTTGCTAAACATAGAGTATGTACTATTGTATTAATGCTTGTATGTATGTCTTATTTGGTTTAGCTAATGTTTTATTAAATGTTATCAACTTTGCTGGTTACCGTTTTCATATAGTTGGTGGCCATTTTGACTCACTAACAAAGAAAGCACATGGTCGGGGGAGGGGCATGTTTGTTGTACTCTTATCCTAAAAACCTCAATTGGTGTAGCATGCAGGATTTTCCACAATAAGTGGAGCTGCAGACAGGATTATCACCCTAGAACCGCAACAAATGGCGTAGTCGGGCAGGATTTTGCCGGAAATTGAGTATTGGCAGTTAATAACCATATTGACAATACTAGTTTAATGACTTTTCTAATTTGGTGTAATTTAAAAAAAAATAAAATTAGTATATGTTCCCAGTGTAATTGAGTGAGTCAACAAGAGACTTATTCTTAAACTGTGATCTAAGGATTATTGCCTTAGACAGGAGGAAGCCCTTATATATTTTGTTGTATGATACAATAGGTTAATCTGTTTAGATGTGGCACTGTACTAGTTATACAGGATTCTCATAGATTGTTGCTTTGTGTTCCTTATTTAAGGGTAACTTGTATTGCATTAGTGATTTGTCACTGGTAATCAATAGCATTGATTTTGTAGGTAATGGTTGCTTGTATTGCATACATGATAGTTGTTAGACACAGATTGTAAAGCATATTGAAAGTCTCCTGTTGTGCATGTGTTGCTAGATTGTGATTGTACCGTTAGTTGTGAGAGCTGTAACTCTACACTATATTTTCCGTGTTTCACTAGTATGGGAGGGCATATACACAAGTGTTTGTATGGGATACCCCAGTGTAGCCTGTTTGTGTATGTGTTTGGTGATTGTCCTGCCATCTGATATTGTGCTTGAGATTCCTTTGTCTGATCACATTCCAAGTATATCTGACTGAAAGAATGAGCTTCATTAAAAAGAAGTTTAGTGCATTGATGGGGGATAGAAGGCCCACATTTGGGGCTGTACCACATTGGGCTACCACTATGGGAAAATGGAGTGTTATAGCAGAAGAGCTTGTACGTTATGGTGCACCAGTTTAACCAGAGATGGGGGATGAGATAGGAGGTATGGCTCTGAAGCTTGATTTAGGGGTTTATCCCAAAAATGAGAGCCGAGCTGAAGCTGAAGTTAGTTGGATTCTTTTACATGCCCTAAAATGTGAGGTGCAGAGAAATGAGGAACTTGAGAAAGAGTTGCAGACAAAGACACAGATTATTCGTGATAAAGATAGGCAGATTCGCATGTTGGAATCAGAATTACTGGAATGGGAGAACCAATGTATAGATACTGATGGAAAGCTGGCTCAGTCTTATGCTGAGATCCAGGAGTTGAGGAATGAGATTGCTAAAAGCGAGTTCTCCAAAATGGTGTCTGGTCTGGCTTGTTCCCATAATTCACAGCCACATTCCACAGCAGATTTACCCTCTGATAAGGTCTGTTTTTCAAGTGCAAATAAGGGGGCACTAGAGAGCGAGATTGTAGAAGTTCCCAGTGTTGGTTCTCAATTGTGTAAGGAACAGAAATCATATAGCAACAAGGGGAAGTTCAAAGCAAATTGGAGAAGTTTAAGAGTTGATAGAAGTGTGTCTCTAGCAGTGAAACGGTATAGATCAGCTATGAAAAATGAGACCCAGATAGTAAATACGGCTAAAAGGGTAAAGTCTTGTTTTGCATCTGGTGTTTCAGGCCATATCGCTAGATATTGTAAGGCACATGGTAACAAAACTAAATACTGTTCAGCTAAATGTACTACATGTGGTCATAGTGGCCATATCTCCACAAGTTGCTTTTCTACTGGAAACATGACGCAGAGGGAACAAGGTAAATCCAGACAGACTGGGAAGGGAAATATACATTCTTCCTCCAAATAACAGTTTACAGAGAAATCTCTCAGCTTCCAATATAAACCTCATCTGTGTGATCCCATGAAAGATGACATTACAAAATATGTGTTCAAGGAGTTGTGTGCACAGGTAGCAATATTCTTACAGAAACCATATATACAGGTGGAGGATCCCATGCCCCCTGTTGGTCAAACGGGGGAAAGGAGACTAAAGAGTAAAAAATGGCCACCTTCCTTTTGCATGTAAATAATGTTTCACTTGTTTTGTCTTTTAGGAAAAAAATGGAGACACATAACATAAGGACTGTGTGCAGCTAAATTTTCTTTTCTGCCCACTAGAGCCATACCATAGGCTTACATGTAAAAATTACAATACTCTTGTTAGTTTGGGTTGATATTTACAGGAGCCTTCTCAAATTAGTGGGGAAAACAAATTAGTAATAAACTAACTAACACTGTGATTTTTCAAGAGGTGGGGGAGGTTTAGCAAAAGCTATTCTTTGCACCAGAAGGCAACATGCCTAGAGGGAGTGAGGTAACACTCAAACTCTAATTAGTTAGCAATGGTTGGAATAATGCTGGGAAAGTGAGTATGGATATGCAGAGTGGAGTTCAACTGTGGCTAGTGTTGGGTTTTACCAAGGTTCACTGATCAGCACAGGCAAAAGAGAATCTCTGATGGGCCTGGAAATATTAAAATTGTATTGTTGGAAAGTGACTCTAAACCTGTTTATTTTCCATTCAGCAGATTAGTGGCAGTGTACCCCTACTCAACCCATGGACATTTCCTTGCCCCCCAGGTCTTAGCTTAGTTTCACCACAGCCACAGGGGGCGGGGCTAAAGAACCTGTTTTTCAAGGTTATGTGAGGAGAGTAGGCCAAAGGGGTGGGGCATTAGGGGATTTCACAGGAAATCATATGGCCTTCTGTCTCTTTTGCTTGTAGTCATTCGAGAGGGGAGCATCCCGCTCCCAAAGCCTGGGATGGATAAGTATATTGATTGTATAATATATTTTTTAGATATAATATTTTTTTACATATATAAATGCAAAAAAACCAAGGACAGAGCATGTAGGACCCCTTAATAATGATAATGGGGAGGTTGTCACAGCCGATCAAGAGAAAGCGGAGCTACTGAATGGGTTCTTTAGTTCTGTATACACTATGGAAAAAGGAGCTGATATTGGCCAGGTCAGTGCTGGTAACACATCATGTAATGTACTGAACTGGCTTAATGTAGAGATGGTACAAGGTAAATTAAGTAATATAAATGTAAGCAAATCTCCAGGGCCAGATGGATTGCACCCAAGAGTTCTTAGAGAGGTAAGTTCAGTAATATCTGTACCCCTGTTCATGATATTTAGAGATTCTCTGGTGTCTGCTATTGTGCCAAGGGACTGGCGCAAGGCGAATGTGGTGCCAATCTTCAAAAAGGGCTCTAGGTCTTCCCCAGGAAACTATAGACCGGTAAGTTTAACGTGCATTGTGGGTAAATTGTTTGAAGGACTTATAAGGGATTACATACAGGAATACATAGGGGATAATTGTATTATAAGTGATAGCCAGCATGGGTTTACTAAGGATAGAAGTTGTCAAACCTAGTGTTGAGCGGCATAGGCCATATTCGAATTCGCGAATATTCGCGAATATATGGACGAATATTCGTCATATTCGCGAATAATCGCATATTCGTAATTTTCTCGTTTTATTTTCGCATATACGAATATTCACGTGTGCGAAAATTAACATATGCGAAAATTTGCATATACAAAATTAACATAAGCGAAAATTCGCATATGCGAAAACTATCATATGCATATTTTCGCATATGCGAAAATTCGCACACCAGTCTCACACAGTAGTATTAGAGCCTTCTTACACCACATAAGCTGGAAGCAGAGAGGGATGATCACTGTGATGTGTACTGTGAAAAAAAACCAAAAAAAAACCGAATATTCGTAATTACGAATATATAGCGCTATATTCGCGAATATTCGCGAATTCGCGAAAATGCGATATTCGCGAATAAAATTCGAATTGCGAATATTCGCGAGCAACACTAGTCAAACCAATCTAATTTGCTTTTATGAAGAGGTGAGTAGAAGCCTTGACAGAGGAATGGCTGTGGATATAGGGGGAGATTTATCAAAACCCGTGCAAAGGAAAAGTTGAACAGTTGCCCATAGCAACCAATCAGCTCACTTCTTTCATTTTGCAGAGGCCTTGTTAAAAATGAAAGAAGCGAGCTGATTGGTTGCTATGGGCAACTGGGCAACTTTTCCTCTGCACAAGTTTTGATAAATCTCCCCAATAGTGTTTCTGGATTTTGCTAAAGCATTTGATACTGTCCCTCATAGACGTCTGACAGGTAAGTTAAGGTCTTTGGGTTTGGAAATTTTAGTTTGTAACTGGATTGAACACTGGCTCATGGATCGTACCCAGAGAATGGTGGTCAATGATTCGTACTCTGATTGGTCCCCGGTATTTAGTGGTGTACCCCAAGGTTCAGTACTGGGCCCGCTGTTGTTTAATTTATTTATCAATGATATAGAGGATGGTATTAACAGCTCTGTTTCTATCTTTGCAGATGACACCAAGCTTTGTAGCACGGTACAGTCTATAGAGGATGTGTATAGGTTACAAGATGACTTGGATAGACTAAGTGTCTGGGCATCCACTTGGCAAATGAGGTTCAATGTGGATAAATGTAAAGTTATGCATCTGGGTACTAATAACCTGCATGCATCGTATGTCTTAGGGGGGATTAAACTGTCAGAGTCACTGGTAGAGAAGGATCTGGGTGTACTTGTAGATCACAGACTACAGAATAGCATGCAATGTCAGGCTGCTGCTTCCAAAGCCGGCAGGATATTGTCATGTATCAAAAGAGGCATGGACTCAAGGGACAGGGACATAATACTCCCCCTTTATAAAGCATTGGTACGGCCTCACCTGGAATATGCTGTTCAGTTTTGGGCACCTGTCCATAAAAGGGACACTGCGGAGTTGGAAAGGATGCAGAGACGCGCGACTAAACTAATATGGGGCATGGATCATCTTAGCTATGAGGAGCGATTAAAGGAGTTACAATTGTTTAGTCTTGAGAAGAGACGTTTAAGGGGGGATATGATAAACGTATATAAGTATATTAATGGCCCATACAAAAAATATGGAGAAAAACTGTTCCAGGTTAACCCCCCCCCCCCCCAAAGGACGAGGGGGCACTCCCTCCATCTGGAGAAGAAAAAGTTTAGTCTCAAGGGGCGACACGCCTTCTTTACCGTGAGGACTGTGAATTTATGGAACGGGCTACCTCAGGAACTGGTCACAGCAGGAACAATTAACAGCTTTAAAACAGGATTAGATACATTCCTGGAACAAAATAACATTAATGCTTATGAAGAAATATAAAATCCCATCCCTTCCCCAATATCGCGCCACACCCCTACCCCTTAATTCCCTGGTTGAACTTGGACATATGTCTTTTTTCGACCATACTAACTATGTAACTATGTAACTATATAATTTCTACACTAAATATTTATAGATCACTCGGGTAGATTCATGCTAGTTTGCTAAACATGAGGATGTACTATTGTATTAATGCTTGTATGCATGTCTTATTTGGTTTAGCTAATGTTTTATTAAATGTTATCAACTTTGCTGGTTACCGAGTGATTGTTAATTTAGTGGGATACACTGCTGGTACAAGACATTACTGCCAAAATACCTTGTACAATTATTTCATAGTTGTACAAAACTTAATCAGTGTTTCTGGGTGTTTTTTGCAAATATATTTGGGACCTATAGTTTTGGCCTGAACTTCCTGCTTCCGTTTTCATATAGTTGGTGGCCATTTTGACTCACTAACAAAGCACATGGTCGGGGGAGGGGCATGTTTGTTGTACTCTTATCCTAAAAACCTCAATTGGTGTAGCATTCAGAATTTTCCACAATAAGTGGAGCTACAGACAGAATTATAACCCTAGAACCGCAACAACTTTCCTTCATGATGCTTCTGGGCTTGGGCCTTTCATTTTACAATTTGTGAAATAGATACATACATGCTTAATTAAAATTTCAACATTTATGGTGCAATGTATGGAGTTATTAAACCCTCATGGGTACAGTTTTTTTTTCAAATTTTATGATAATTTTCTCAATAGTAAACTTGAATTTTCCAGAATAATAACCATTACACCATTGAACGCTTGTTATGTGTGATTTTTTTAATTAAAATTGTCAAAAATAATATGGAGATGGATGAACTCTGTTTCTTTATTTCTGAAAACATTACTTTAGAGAAGAATGTCTTTTTGTGGTCCACCGTCCTGCATTATAGAGGTACAAAGAGGTACAAAAAAGAAAAAGGGGCCGGTCCGGGCAATGGAGACCTTGCGCCTACATCTCACGGCCACATGAGCCCTGTGGGGGCTTGTTGGATTTGGTCCTTCGTACCCACATTCTGGGGTCCGGGACCCTCAAAGTTTGATTTCAAATTTCAAAATAAAAATCTGACATTTCAATGGTCTCCTCATGCATCAGCCAACTCCAGGCTGTGTCATTCAGGCAATATATGGTTTACTGATGTCGCTGCTGGGCCTGGGTCTGGGAATTTCAAATTTTCTCATAGGTAACACCTGCTATCCAAAATCTTTGGTTTAAATTTCCACAATTGTTGTGTTTTTTGGGGGGGATTGTGAAGCCCTGCTGTGTATTCGTGCATCAGCCAAGTCCAGGCTGTGTCATTCAGTCAACATATGGTTTACTGATGCCGCTGTGGGGCCTGGGTCTGGGAATTTCAAATTTTCCCATAGGTAGCACCCGCTATCCAAAAGTCTTCTTCATAAATTTCTACAATTGTTGTGTTTTTTGTGGGGGATTGTGAAGCCCTGGTGTGTACTCATGCATCAGCCAACTCCAGGCTGTGTCATTCAGGCAATATATGGTTTACTGATGCCGCTGCTGGGCCTGGGTCTGGGAATTTCACATTTTCCCATAGGTAGCACCCGCTATCCAAAAGTCTTCTTCATAAATTTCTACAATTGTTGTGTTTTTTGTGGGGGATTGTGAAGCCCTGGTGTGTACTCATGCATCAGCCAACTCCAGGCTGTGTCATTCAGGCAATATATGGCTTACTGATGCCGCTGTGGGGGCTTGTTGGATTTGGTCCTTCGTAGCCACACGCTGGGGTCCAGGACCCTCAAAGTTTGATTGAAATTTCAAAAAAAAAAAATCAGACATTTCAATGGTCTCCTCATGCATCAGCCAACTCCAGGCTGTGTCATTCAGGCAATATATGGTTTACTGATGCCGCTGTTGGGTCTGGGAATTTCAAATTTTCTCATAGGTAGCACCCGCTATCCAAAATCTTTTTCAAAAATTTCTAAAATTGTTGTGTTTTTTTTGGGGGGGGGGGGATTGTGAAGCCCTGCTGTGTACTCGTGCATCAGCCAACTCCAGGCTGTGCCATTCAGGCAATATATGGTTTACTGATGCAGCTGTGAGGCCTGGGTCTGGGAATTTCAAATTTTCTCATAGGTAGCACTTGCCATCCAAAATCTTTTTCAAAAATTTCTAAAATTTTTGTGTTTTTTGCGGGGGATTGTGAAGCCCTGCTGTGTACTCGTGCATCAGCCAACTCCAGGCTGTGTCATTCAGGCAATATATGGTTTATTGATGTTTCTGTGGGGGCTTGTTCGATTTGGTCCTTCGTACCCACACGATGGGGTCCGGGCCCCTCAAAGTTTGATTTAAATTTCAAATAAAAAAATCAGACATTTCAATGGTCTCCTCATGCATCAGCCAACTCCAGGCTGTGTCATTCAGGCAATATATGGTTTACTGATGCCGCTGTGGGGCCTGGGTCTGGGAATTTCACATTTTCTCATAGGTAGCACCCGCTATCAAAAACCTTTTTCAAAAATTTCTAAAATTGTTGCGTTTTTTGGGGGGGATTGTGAAGCATTGCTGTGTACTCGTGCATCAGCCAACTCCAGGCTGTGTCATTCAGGTAATATATGGTTTACTGATGCCGCTGCTGGGCCTGGGTCTGGGAATTTCAAATTTTCTCATAGGTAGCACCTGCTATCCAAAATCTTCTTCAAAAATTTCAAAAATTGTTGTGTTTTTTTGGGGGAGTTTGTGAAGCCCTGGTGTGTACTCATGCATCAGCCAACTCCAGGCTGTGTCATTCAGGCAATATATGGTTTACTGATGCCGTTGCTGGGCCTGGGTCTGGGAAATTCAAATTTTATCATAGGTAGCACCTGCTATCCAAAATCTTCGGTTTAACTTTCTAAATTAATCTTTTAATCTTAGGGATTGTGAAGGCCTAGTGTCTACTCATGCTGCTGGCAACTCCGGGCTGTGCTATTCATCCACTAAATGGTCTCCTCATGCTGCAAAACACCTCCACGCTGTGTCATTCAGCCACTAAATGGTGTCTTCATGCTTCAGCCTCATCCAAGCTGTGTCATTCAGCTACTATTTGGTGTCCTCATGCTGCCAATACCTCCACACTGTGTCATTCAGCCACTATATGGTCTCCTCATGCTGCCAGCACCTCCACGCTGTGCCATTCAGCCACTGTATGGTCTCCTCATGCTGCCAACACCTCCACACTGTGTTATTCAGCCACTATATGGTCTCCTCATGCTGCCAACATCTCCACGCTGTGTCATTCAGTCACTATATTTTGTCCTAATGCTGCTAACACCTCCATGCTGTTATTCAGCCACTATATGGTCTCCTCATGCTTCAGCCTCATCCAAGCTGTGTCATTCAGCCACCATATGGTCTCCTCATGCTGCCAACATCTTCACGCTGTGTCATTCAGCCACTATGTGTTCTCCTCATGCTGCCAACACCTCCACACTGTGCCATTCAGCCACTATATGATCTACTCATGCCGCCAACACCTCCATGCTGTGTGATTCAGTCACTATATGGTCTACTGACACTGATGCCACCACCAGGCTCTGTCATTGTGCTGCTGTGCGGCAGTGATTCTAAAAGCGATCCCGGTAATTTGCATGTTATTCTGAATAACAGTATTATTTCACTAACCCAGCACACTCCATATGCGTTTTAGAACACAGCAAAGTGTTCTATACCCTATTGAGGCTGTATGTAGGCTGGAAATAGCCCTTTTTAATATAGATTCACCACAAAAAAATTTGTATCGAAACAAACTTTTTCGGAGAATTTGTCAAATCGGTCGAATCAAATTTTTCAAAAGTTTGCTCATATCTAATTACATCGTATACAGTGGTCCCCCAACATACGATGGCCCGACATACGTTCCTTTCAACATACGATGGCCTCTTAGAGGCCATCATATGTTGAATGCAGCATCAACATACAATACTTCTGTGTGTTGGGGCCATCGCAAAAACGGCTATCCGGCAGCGCTGACTGCTTCAGCTGCTGCCGGATAGCCATTTAATGTGCCCCATGTGCTTCGCTCAATGATACTCACATGTCTCCACCGTTCCGGCCCGTCAGTTCGCCGCTCCTCTGCAGCTTCATCACAACGTTGCCGCTGCCCTGCGCCGTCGCTCTCCATCGCTGTCATCACGTCTCCGCTCACGCTGCCCTGTTGTCCAATAGGGGCGATGTGAGCAGTGTGGCGCAGGCAGCAAGTGATCACAGCGACGGAGAGCAACAGCACAGGACAGCGGCGACATAGTGATATGGTAGCAGAGGAGCGGCAAACTGACTGGCTGGAGCAGCGAACTGACGGCCCGGAGCGGAGGGGACATGTGAGTTTTCATTGAGCATCCATGTACTCAACACATGATGGTCCGCCTGAAACCAATTAACATCATATGTTGAGGAACCACTGTATGTGACTAATATCCGCCTCTCCTCTTATAATGCTGTAGCACTTATATAACTGATGCTAAGCAAAAGCTTCACAAAGTACCCGACTTTCAGCGCCTTATCATTTCAACTCCCTGAGGCTAAGTTTCCACTTGATTTTTTTTCTGGCAGATTTTGGAAAACTGCCACTGCAGTTTTTGAGCCAAAGTCAGAAGTGGATCCATTAGGGAGGAGAAGTGTAAATGCTTCCATTATTTTTTCAATTTCTTTTGAATACACTTCTGGCTTTGGCTCAAAAACTGACAGAAAAAAAACAAGTGGAAACTTTGACTTACTCATTATACTTTCATGTGGCAGCTCTAAATGAAATAAATTTGCATGCTAATGTTTAAATAAGGACCGAACTATCATTAGGCCCACTGTTATCCGATGACAATGGCTACAAAAAGTCATCAAAAAAATTGTGCAACTAACAATATTGTTTAGAACTGTCACAATACTCACTTGTTGTAACTTCTATTTTTGAGCCTTCTCCTTGTATATCACTAACCAGAGTTGATACCACAACTGTGTACACATTTCCAGGAGTTAAACCTTCAACTGTATAATTTGTATTCAGCGTAGAAATCAAACGTTCATTTATTAGGATTTGATAAGCACTTACACCTCCCTCTGGAGGAAGCCAATTTAGAGAGAAAGAAGTGGTAGTGATATTAACTGCAGACAGGTTCTTGACTGCTTCGGGTTCTACAAAGAGAAAAGTGACATGACATTTTAAAAAGAAGAAAAATGCATCATGAAGACAATGCCTGTACATTAAACATATCTTACTAGGATAGAACTCACATTGTATCACATGCTTACTTCTGGTTATACATTTTTATTACATTTTCTCTTTATATTTACATTTAGTGGCGGATTATAACATAGGCAGTTTGGATGGTGGCCCAGGACTCCCAGGGAACCCATGACTGACCAAAGAATTAACCAGAGTCCTCAGCTGCAGACAGGTGAGCCCAGGGGAGATTTAAAATCAGGTGGGTTGATGTGCTTTTTTTAAAAGGGGGAGCAGATTTTTTTTAATCAGCCGTTATGCATCAGATGAGGTTGAAAACACCCAAAAATGCTAACTTTATTCTATGCTTCAGTCCTCAGAAAAGACCCTATCATAAAATTGACACCAGAAAAGACCCTAACTTAATTTCATACTCAAGACAAAACCAGAATCATTTCACACTCAAGAAGAGATCCATAAAAAATTGCAACATCTTTTAATGTTTCATAAAACACTTCCTGCAAAAAAAAAAAAACCTCCAGAGATATGTGGCAGATATCAGCTTCTGCTCTTCCAACACTCGAGCACTGTTTTATCCTCCAGAGACATTATATCCTATACAGTGGTCCCCCAACATACGATGGCCCCGACATATGTTCGTTTCAACATACGATGGCCTCTTAGAGGCCATCATATGTTGAATGCATATGTTCAATTATACTCACATGTCTCCACCGTTCAGGCCCGTCAATTTGCCGCTCCTCATCTGCTGTATCACAACGTTGCTCTCCGTCGCTGTCATCACGTTTCCGCTCACTCTGCCCTGTCGTCCAATAGGGGCAGTGTGAGCACTGCGGCGCGAGCAGCAAGGTGATCACGGCAACGGAGAGCGACAGCACAGGACAGTGGCGACGTAGTGATATGGTAGCAGAGGAGCGGCGAACTGACTGGCTGGAGCAGCGAACTGATGGGCCGGAGTGGCGGGGACATGTGAGTATCATTGAGCATCCATGTACTCAACATACGATGGATGCCTGGAACCAATTACCATCATATCTTGAGGAACCACTGTATATGACTGATATCCGCCTCTCCTCTTATCATGCTGTAGCACTTATATAACTGATGCTAAGCAAAATCTTCACAAAGTACCAGACTCTCAGCGCCTTATTATTTCACCTCCATTAGGCTAAGTTTCCACTTTTGGAAAACTGCCACTGCAGTTTTTGAGCCAAAGTCAGAAATGGATCCATAAGGGAGGAGAAGTGTAAGTCCTTCCATTATATTTTCCATTCCTTTTGAATACACTTCTGGCTTTGGCTCAAAAACTGCAGTGGCAGTTTTCCAAAAACTGCCAGAAAAAAAACTATTGGAAACTTAGCCTTGCTCCTTATGCTTTCATGTGGCAGCTCTAAATGAAATCAATTTGCATGTTAATGTTTAACCTCTTAAGGATAAAATCGCAAAGTCCCAATCAGCTAGGACGCGAGCGGAGGTCCCCTTACCTTGCTCCGTCGCGTCCGATCGGCGTTTGATTGCTCCAAGCCTGAGCTTCAGGCTTGAGCAATCAACCCCCTATAATGCTGACCCATGCAAAACTATGGCTTTGGAGGGATCAGTGTAAAAGATCAGTGTGTGCAGTGGTATAGCCCCCTATGGCAGCTATAACACTGCAAAAAAAAAGTTTTAAAAGTTAATAAAGATCATTTAACCCCTTTCCTAATAAAAGTTTGAATCACCCCCCTTTTCCCCTAAAAAAAACTGTGTAAATAAAAATAAACATAAGTGGTATTTCCACGTGCAGAAATGTGCAAGCTATAAATATATATCATTAATTAAACCGCACGGTCAATGGCGTACGCGCAATAAAATTGGAAAGTCCAAAATGGCGGTTTTTTGGTCACTTTTTATATCATGAAAAAACGAATAAAAAGTGATCAAAAAGTCCGATCAATAGAAAAATAGTACCGCTGAAAACTTCAGAACATGGTGCAAAAACTGAGCCCTCATATTGGCCCATACATGAACAAATAAAAAGTTATAGGGGTCAGAAAATGAGAATTTTTAACGTATAAATTTTCCTGCATAAAGTTATGATTTTTTTTTCAGAAGTACAACAAAATCAAACCTATATAAGTAGGGTATTATTTTCACCGCATGGACCTACAGAATAAATATAAGGTGTCATTTTTACCAACAAATGCACTGCGTAGAAACGGAAGCCCCCAAAAGTTACAAAATGACATTTTTTCTTCAATTTTGTCACACAATTAAGTTTTTTTTCTGTTTCGCCGTGGATTTTTTTTGGTAAAATTACTAATGTCACTGCAAAGTAGAATTGGTGGCGCAAATAATAAGCCATAATATGGAATTTCATGTGCAAAATTGAAAGTGTTATGATTTTTAGAAGCTGATGATGAAAAAATGAAAATGCAAAAACGGTCCTTAAGGGGTTAAAAAGATTT
The DNA here is from genome assembly GCF_029499605.1 of Hyla sarda. Lineage (NCBI taxonomy): Eukaryota > Metazoa > Chordata > Amphibia > Anura > Hylidae > Hyla > Hyla sarda. The sequence continues at coordinate 172,381,527 of NC_079191.1, forward strand.
ATTAAAAAAAAAAATTTTAAAACAGGATTATTATGCTGTGTTTCCACTTGGCAGCTTTTTATGGAGAACCTTCACTGCAGTTTTTGAGCCAAAATCAGAAGTGGATCCATGAGGAAGTATATTATATGTCTTTGCCTTAAATTTCCCATCTATTTTGAATACACTTCTGGCTCAAAAACTGTAGTGGCTGTTTTCCAAAAATACTGCAAATTGGAAACATAGCCTAAGGTTATTGTTACACACTGCCCTCCGGGATTCACATTGTAGGATGCGCCCGCATGTGAATCCCGGCCCTTCACTCACCTAGTCCCGCTCCTGCGGCCCCCTTCACTCTCTCAGCTCCAGCGCAGGCATCCCCATTCCTTAGGGCGCGCGCGCTCTAGAGCTTTGAAATGTAAAGGGCCAGTACGCCCATCATTTGTAAACGCACCTCACAGCACATTATAAGTTGTTGTACCTCCCACACAACTCTGCCAGATCTTCAGTGCTTATTGCCTAAGAGAAAGCATTCCCATTGCCTCTTTTGCCTACCTGTGTTTCTTGACCTTCCTGCTACGGTTTTTGATATTGAACCTTTGCTGCCTGCCCAGACCTTCTGCTATGTTGACTATGCCTCTGCCTCATCCTCCGGAACCTTGCCTTGCCCAGTTGCCTGTGTGGTCGTGCCGTGTCGGGGGTATCGACCTGGATGTCGCCTGCCACAGAAAATCAATCCTGCTTTGCGGCGGGCTCTTGGGTAAGACCACTGGCACCTTAGACTCCGCTCCCCGATACGGTCCGAGTCATCAGCCACACAGGTAGAGGATCCACATCCAGTTTCGTGACAGCCCGCATTCATGTGCGTAACAGTAAAATTCGGCCATGGGTACAACTGGGGTTCCTCTGCCTGACAACACGGATCTTGCATCTATTGTGGCGCTCCTGTCCCAGCAGTTGGCCCAGCAGGCACAGCAGCTTAACCAGTTATCCGCCATGATGCAGAAGTTGCTATCTGCTCGGCAGCAACCGCCACAGCCACAGCACCTCCTCCGGCTCCAGTACATCCTCCCGCTGCAATAGTCTCCTCTGGAACCAGACTCCATTTGTTGCTTCCTGAAAAATATGAGGGGGATCCCGAGTCCTGTCGAGGTTTCGTGACGCAGTGCTCCATGCACATTGAACTCACGGCAGACCAGTTCTCCACAGAACGAGCAAAGGTGGCTTTTGTCATTAGTCTCCTTTCTGGAAGGGCCATGGCCTGGGCAACTCTGCCGTGGGATCGCAGCAATGTCATCACTTCTAATCTCCAGGCATACCTGATGGAATTTCGCACTGTCTTTGAGGAACCTGCTCATGCTTCCTCCACTGAGTCGGCTCTGCTGAGTCTTTCTCAGGGCAACTCCACTGTTGGCGAGTATGCCATCCGGTTCCGAACCCTGGTGTCGGAGATGGCCTGGAATAATGAAGCTCTCTGTGCTACCTTCAAGAGAGAATTATCGAGTCAAATTAAGGATGTCATTGCTGCTCTGGAATTGCCTTCTACCTTTAACAAACTAATACAATTGGCATCCCGATATCCTTTTCTCCGAGTCTTCCAGCAACCACCGCAATCTTCTACGGTGCCTCCTGCAGTGGAGGCTATGCAAGTGGATCGGTCTCGCATGACCCAGCTGGAAAGGACTCACCGACTAACCAAAAATCTTTGCCTATACTGTACCAGTGCAGACCACTTCCTTAAGGACTGTCCTCTGCATCCTCAGCCACAGGGAAACGCTTGCACCTAGGGTTTGTTGGAGAGGCCTCCCTAGGTGAGAATTTCTCCTCTCCACGCTTAAATTTGACAGTTCAGCTTCTTCTTCCCTCTAAAGAAAACCTCTCAGTTGTTCTTTAGACACTTTTCATTTCTTTATCTAATGTTTAAGGATGAATTTCTATAGCCATAAATGTTCTGCCCATTTATTTTTCTGTATGAACTAAAGGCCAATATTTGTTCTTTTATTTTTAGCTACAGAGGGTAATTTTGCTGATGTTTTAGGCCCACAAAGGGGCATAAAAACTCTTTGTGCCCATAGCCTTAGAGTGTATTAATGTGGCATTTTTGATGTCTGTGACATAGCACTAAGAAAAAAACATAATTTCACATGTATTCAGTTTTGAAGAAGCACTTTTTTTTTTGCTTATAAAGTGCAGTGTAGACTATTATTAGAGAATAATGCAGAGGTTCTTGTACCATTCTTGTGCTTAGCTGTTTTTATTCATGTGGAAGGTATGGGTTTTAATCTATTTTGATTTCTATTTTCTTACTAATATCAATTCCTAATGCTGCCTACATTTCTCATGATGTCTCTGGATTTGCAGAGAGAGAGAGAGAGGGAATGAAGTCTCATCACTGAAGTTCAGTTAATCAGAAAAAACAAAGCATGCTGCTGGAGTTGATCCAGATAAACTGATTAGACTGATAAGTGGTTTAGTCAGTTTACATTATATGTCGTTTTAATGTATTTTTTATTCAAGTAGTGTTTTTAGAGACATATTACCATGATCGACAATAAAAACTGGGGGGTGTTTTGACACTGTGGGAATAGTGGTGGTGAGCGTTCATTATCCCCATCACCCTGTAAGTATTTTTTTTTTTTTATAAAGCAGAAACTATATATTAATATATGCTTATTTGTCACAGTCCTATGCCACACTTTATTATATTAGTGGGATATATATATATGCTTAAATGTATTCTTTTAAACATATGTAACCATTGTAACATGATGTTTATATGTGGTTTGACTGGTTCATATGGGCATAACAATAATATTTACTTGCCCATTCGACATTTATAATATCTAGTCGTATAAATTAAAGTGTATAAAATATTTATCACTGTAAATTCGGAATGCAAAAAAATACTCACTTGTGTACACGGATATTTGTGAACTGTTTCCTGTGATGTTATTTTCACCAACGACAGCAGTGACCAGCAATATGTAATAATTCCCAGGTATCAGGCCTTCGATTGTATCAGAAGTTGTAGTCACGGTTTTAATAAATGTTGGTTCTCCCACAATCTGGATTTCATAAAAACTTGTATTTCCTTCTGGTTTCTCCCAGCTCAAAGATATAGAGGTGGTGGTGATTATACCTGTCATCAGGTTTTGCACTACTTCCGGCTCTAACATGATGTAAGAAAAGAGGATACGACTTCAGTTATTTCTTCATATATGAATTATTCTGGTCAATAATTTTTTTATATAAAGCAGAGCAGGGGAAGCAGTGGTGGAGGTGACAGTATGATGATGGCAGCTTTATGGTGGCTGCCTTTTTGTGGTGGGTGGTCTGCGATTGTGGTGAGCGGTGAGTTAAGTCACAGAGCAGTGATCTCCAAACTGATACCTTCCAGGTGTTCCAAAACTACAACTCCCAGCATGCAAGGATTGTCTGGGAATGTTATGAGTTGCAGTTTTGCAACATTTGCAGGGCCACAGTTGGGAGACCACTGTGCAGTCCAAAACTGTTCGGGCATGCAGGGAGTTGTAGTTTTGCAACATCTGCAGTGCCACAGTTTGGAGACCACTGGAAAGTGGTCTGGAAACTGTGGGCATTCATGTGTTGCAAAATGGCCTTCCAGGTGTTGCTTTATGCCGGTGGGAGTTGTAGTTTTGCAAAATCTGGAGGGCCACAATTTGTAGAACACTGGTCTAAGTGACTCATCAATCTGAAGCTGCCTGCCCTTAGCATTTTTAGGGTGAAGGGTTTTTTTGCACTTTTTTTTGTGGGGCATTTGCGGTGCCTGCCACCAGCGACTGTACTGCCCTGTGCAAACTGTCCTGATTACTGATTTTTTTCTGATCAGCACTTTTTTTGGTGTACAGGTGGGTTTCTTTGTTTTGCTCTCTTTTTGGGGAAGTTTGCAGTCAATGACCAGTCAATCACCAATCAGGAAAGTCTGAATACAGGGTATGGTCTGGCCACACATCACAGAACAGTCGCTGGTGGCATTGACCACCAACGCCCCACAAAAAAGTGCAAAAATGAAACATGCACCCCAAGAAAAGCTAACTTATTACAGTAAAAGAAAAAAACTATGAAATTTAGAAAAGGCTCTTTTCGATTGAGGAGGCATGCGCCATTCTTGTCTCCGACATCGAAACCACCAATAAAGGAGAAGAGGAACACCCCACATTTCTTCTATCTCCCCACATCGTCATCCAGTGATGATGAGCCCCCTAGAAGGTGGTTCCCATAGCAATGCCAGTAGAGGCCCCCCAAAATAGTGTTTCTATGCCCCATACTAGTGGCCCTATCCACCTTATAGATGACCACGTCTGGACCCCAGTTCCGGATGATTTTGAGCCACTGATTCCTGGGTTTGTTGACCGCCCAGGAATCCAAATTGACCCTACAGTCCTGACTGAAATGTACTTCTTTTTAAAGTTTTTTTTCAGTGAGAACTTTGTGAATTTGATGGTGACTCAAACAAAATTTTCAGCCCAGCACCCCAATGCTTTTCTGGCTTGGCCCCATAGATGGACCCCCATCAATGCAGCTGAGATGAGGACATATTGGGGCCTCGTCCTCTTCGGCTAAGCGCCTTCATGGCTGCCCTTGTGCCGGTCACAGAAAAATACTGTGACTCTATTCTGTCACTTAAGTGTCATAAGTTGTCCCGAAAGTCTCATGTGAACCTTCGGCAAAACCCCTCGATGTGAGGCCCTCATAATGCCTAAGGCTGTCAATCATCTCTGTGCATATCTCTAATTAAGGCCTCAAATATAAGTAGAACTCTCTCACTCCTGAGCCTTGTTGTGCACCTGCAGAACATCTTACGTCCACATATGGGATATTTCCATAGTCAGGAGTAATTGTGTTACACATTTTGGGGGGATTTTTCTTTTATCTCTTGTGCAAAGGAAAAATTTAGGGCTACAACAATAGTGTAAAAAAATTTGATTTGTACTTTTCACCTCCACTTTGCTCCTATTCCTGTGAAACACAAAAGGTTAACAAACTTTCTGAATGTAATTTTCACTACGTTGAAGGGCGCAGTGCATATAATGGAGTCATTTATGGGGAATTTCTAACATTAAAGGGGTAATCCGCCCCTAGACATCTTATCCCCTATCCAAAGGATAGGGGATAAGATGTCAGATCGCCGCGGTCCCGCTGCTGGGGATCCCGGGGATCCCTGCTGCAGCACCCCGCTATCATTACTGCACAGAGCGAGTTCGCTCTGTGCGTAATGACGGGCGATACAGGGGACGGAGCAGCGTGACTTCATGGCTCCGCCCCTCGTGACATCACGGCCCGTCCCCTTAATGCAAGTCTATGGCAGGGGGCGTGACGTGCGCCGCGCCCCCTCCCCTAGACTTGTATTGAAAGGGGTGGGTCGTGACGTCACGAGGGGCGGAGCCGTGACGTAACGATGCTCCGGCCCCTGTATTGCGCGTCATTACGTGCAGAGCGAACTCGCTCTGTGCTGTAATGATAGCGCAGTGCCGCAGCGGGGATCCCGGGGCTCCCCAGCAGCGGGACCGCGGTGATCTGACATCTTATCCCCTGTCCTTTGGATAGGGGATAAGATGTCTAGGGGCGGAGTGCCCCTTTAAAGCCCCTCAGATCCACAGAAATGTAAAATTTTTGTGAAAAATTGGAAAATTGCTACTAAACTTTGAAGCCCTCTAATGTCTTCAAAAGCTAAACACTTTATGAATCTTAAGTAGACATATTGTATATGTGAATCATTTATTTGGTATGACCATTTTTCAGAGAAGCTGAGCACCTCAAATTTAGAAAAAGGCAAATTTTTCAATTTTTCATGAAATACTGGAAATTTTCAAAAAAGAAATTATGCAAGTATCAATGAAACTTTACATGCTTATTATATGGGATAGGGAGATTGAGGCTTTTAACGATTTTGTCAGCTATCTCAGCTTGAATGATTGGGGCATTTAGATCTGATTTAAGAGTCATGTGGGGACCATATAGTCACTAGTATTTTAAATCAGTAGACTGTAATAATATTTTAAATTTAAGTGCACATCATAAAACCTGGAGATTTTTTTTTCCTTTTAGTCAGTTCCATCACCTTAGGAGGAATTGCAAGTTCACTATGGATTACGAACAACAGAGTAAAGTGATGGTAAAGCGTTTCAAGGGGGGAAAAAATACCCACTTGAATTGATAACTGCGGCTCAGAAAAAAGCTGGTAAAATGTCACAAGTTGAGTGTATACAACCTAACGTTCTACACGAATGTACTCCTAATGATTTTAATTGTAGTTTTATTACTAATATTGTTCCTTCTTTTAGAATTATCCAAGACATACTCACCAGATATTGGCCCATATTACAAAATGATCCTTTCTTAGGTAAGGGTCTGCTTACTAGGCCCAGAACAATTTACCGTAAAGCAAAAATATTAAACGCATAATAGCTCCTAGTCACCAAAAATGGAAGTAACCAAGTTCAATGAACTCCTCAGAAATATGCGGCTCATACAAATGCAATACAGCAAGATGTAATTGTTGTGATATTTTAAACAATGTCAAAAAATCATTTTCTAGTGTTGTGGCAGGAGAGGTGTTTCACATCAAGCACTTTATTAATTGTGAGACATCCTATGTAATTTATCTGTTAGAGTGTGCATGCCACTAACAATATGTCGGACGTACCTCTCTGAGTTTGAGGACTAGAGTAAATAATCACCTCTACAATGTCTCCAGAGGGTACGAGCTACATAGGGTCTCAAGACATGCAGCTCTTTACCATAATTGTTATTTTTCTACATTTTCCATTACACACTTTTCCACTACAGACCTTGCGCAAGAAGAAAATTTTGGGATTTTTAAATTGAATTCCCTGGCCCCTAGGGTTCCAAATTAGACAATAGGGAGCAATTTTTTATTTTCCCAGTCTCATTAGTGGATATAGTTTCTATTATCACATCTTATGTATTTTTTTTATCATGTGACATTATTTATTTATTTATCTATTTATTGCAATTGTGAATAGGTATATTAATAGTGAATATTCTTACTTTGCACATATTTCATTATTGAAACAACTACACAATCTATAGCTTTTTTAGTAAAGAGACGTTCCCTCAAATATATAGAGCCACTTTTGCACAGTCCTTTATACCTAGGTTTTCATCATATATTTCCCTTTTATTTTGCCCCTAGAATCTATTTGCCCATAGAATCTTATACCGGTATCGATATAGGCATTGTCTCATAATTATTATTCACACTGTTGAAGTGCTATAAGCAATATTTATAGTTACCCACAACATATAGATATTCCCAGTGCTTATTTACATTTGCATCTCTTACTTCAGGGTGCCGTAATGACAGCCTGGGATTTCTTAGTTTGGCCTGCGGTTCACACCTATGGTTGTGCGTTCCATCTGACGCAGGAGGTGATGTGACTCCACGGTTCATTGCGGATGTCACTTCTGACCTCCCCGCTCTGAGCCCGCGACACAGTGTTAATGCTGGCGGCAGGAGCGATATTGGAGATTACTACATATGGTGAGTTATGATGATTTGTTTTTAATAATAACCTCTAACTGTTTACATTTTTATTAGTGATTAGGTAATTGTTGTAATTGGTAGGTGTCGTTAATTAACTTTGTGAGTATGTACTGCAGTTTCCTTATGCATTTGCATGTGTGTGGGAATTGTCGGTTGTAAGCACATTCTCAATCCTGAGATCTGAGAAAGGAGGGTATTCCTTCCGATAATGAGTTTATATATTGGACTTAATAAACCGATATTGTTTTTGAAAGATTACTGGTTTACTGTTTGCGCTCCTTGAGTCACTATTTTTTAGTTTTTCCTTTAAGCACATTACTTAGACCCCCCCCCCTCCCCTGTTGATCAGTAAAGGGTATTTGAAGTGACTCGCTGCTGCATAGTATCCAGCATTCAATATTTTTCTTCTCCTTGAAGAGGGATTGATGTGCTATTCATGGAGTTGTGGCTACACCCCAACCCACCCAGGTGAACGGCTGTATTGCTAACTGATGTTTTCTATCATCGTTTGTGACGTTATTACCAGATGTGGCGCTCCGCCTCTGTGTTTTTTTATTTTTTGTCTATGCCCCATCATTCTTGCTTTTACGTCACTGCACATTCCTATATACTGTACCCTTCATTTCTCAAAGTAATATTATTATAACAGGTGATCACTGCCACCAGATGTGTCTTTCCAGCAAGTCCTCTACTTCTCCTTCCATTAGTTCCTCCACAAATCACACATTTCTGTAGCTACCTCTCCAACCCATACCTCTGACAAATGAAACAGTAATTTTGATGCTCAAGATCACTGCATCCAGGTCCACTGGTAATTTATATGGAACAGGAAGTGGTTTAATAGTGTTATGGGACCTCTATCCTGTCTGCTTAGAATTCCAGAAAGAGAGAAACAACGGTAGAGATAAATAAAAGTGTTTGTGCCAGGGTTTTGGAACAGTTTGCATAAAAAACTGGTGCACATTATTACAAAGATACATTTTTTTAAATTACAGAAAAGGAATAGAGATTTGTGTCATGCTTTGTTTTTATTTTCATTTAGCCTTATTTTCTGCCTTTTTTTCAACATTATTCTGTTCACCTACAGTTTTCTTCAGGATAAGCTGACGTGTGTATACATAAGGAAGAGCGCTATTTCTGGCCATAATATACATTGAAAATGGTATTTTTCAGCAGATTTCTGCTCTGCAGGTTTCATCTCTAATTTGCAGTTCTACTAGAGCTGGTGGGGAGAGCTCCCTCACCCCTCCATAGATTTGTATTACTTGTCTTGCAGACATAGGACACAGCTGAGCTGATTTTCAGAGTGTCACAGGAGAGGGGAGAGGGTAAAAGTTTGACACCAGGAGAAAGAAGCTTTTTTGTTGATATGTTGCAAATTTTTTTATATTCGCTTTTACTACTGATCTATACAAACTTTGTTAAAATGTGCCTATTAAAACATACATAATATACTAATGATATAAAACATTGTATTTATGGCTATGGAATAAACTATTAAATAAAGCAGACCATAAAATCAGTGGCTTCCAATAATTCTATAGAGATTGAAATTAATGGGGAAGATTAATGAAAAGCAGTGTAGAGGAAAAGTGGTGTAGTTGTCCATAGCAATCAGATTGCTTCTTTCAGTTTTCAGATGCCCTTTTTCAAAATAAAGGAATCAGTCTGATTGGTTGCTATGGGCAACTGCACCACTCTTCCTCTACAAAGGTTTTGATAAATTTCCAGAAATATACTTTAATAATTCGCTTTCTACTCACTTGCATAAACTGATATGCTGTTACTTTCACCCTTTATTTTATTATCATCAGTAAGAGCAGAGATCATGAAAGTGTAAAAGTTCCCAGAAATCAGATTTTCTATGGTGACTGAGGTTGAAGTAACATTCATATTTAATGTAGAATTCTCCAGGACTTCAATCATATAAGAACTTGTATATCCTTCTGGTGGCAGCCAGCTGAGAGACACTGATGTAGTGGTGACAGTCACTATGGTCAAAATCTTCACTAAGTCAGGCACTAAAAAAAATTAAAAAAAAAAGGAAGAGGAAATATCAAAACAAAGTTGTACTAGTTACAATGAACTTAGTTTATAGGGCAGGTGAAAGACACAGGTCCATATTCCAGGACGGAATATATCTCTTCTCCTTATCCCTAGTATGGGGCATTTGTCATCCACCCAGGGGCGGACTGACCGGTCAGTTCATTCGGACGTGGTTCTAGGGCCCGGCCGGGTAAAGGGCCCGCCACTGCTACAGGGGATCCAGGACAGTCGTCCCAGATTCTCAAGCAGATGATCTGAGCTTTCCACTGTAGGCGTGGCTCACAAGCATACAGCTGAAAAGCTTTCTCTCTATGTGTGTCCATCTGCAGTCTACACTGAGAGGAGACGTGCGCTCAGCCTATCACCGGCCAAGGCAGGACATCACTGCAGCTGGCGATACGCTGATGACAGTGTGTTAATCTGTGCAGATGAAAACAGGAAGAAGACCGAGAGCTGAGGACCAAAGAACTATATAGGCGCAATGGGGGAGCAACGGAAGGTGAGTTAAAGTTTGTTATTTTACTTTTTGCAGTACAGGCTCATTGGGATCATAAAAAAACACTACACTACTCCAATAAAATTGGAGCTGCATTCTATTACAGTATAGACCTACTTGTATTTGCAGTGATATTGTAGCCATCCCCTTTTACAGCATTTTGTCCAGCCAGAGCAAAAACCCTGAATGTGTAATATTTTCCTGGGGTCAGATTTTCTATGGTGACTAAATTAGTAGTGACATTTGTATTGATTGTAGCATTATCCAGGACTTCTATTATATAGGAACTTGCATATCCTTCTGGTGGCAGCCAGCTGAGACACACTGAGGTAGCGGTGGTATTCACTATGGTCAGATTCTTTACTATGTCAGGCCCTAAGAGAAAAATAGACACAGATTTTATTGTGTATACCTTGTTTAGTGAATAGCTAATTAATCCATAATTTGGACACATAAATGAGCATGTAATATGTGATTAAGTGATAATCTATTAACCATTAATGTTTCAGTTCAGTTGCCACATAGAATAAAGAGGGCCTCATAACACTGATCTAAATGGGCCAAAATTATGGTATTCGGTTTTGACACTTACAAGTAGAGCCTGCTACCTCTCCATACTCTTACTATGACCCATGGGCATATGCAAAAAAAAGTGGCTGGCAACCATGGTTTAAAGAGCATGGATTATTCAAAAAATTGTGTCCCCGCAAAAAAAGGGCACAAAAAACCCTGCTTGCTCCTCCCCCCCCTCTTTTTAGACACAAAAATCAGTCTAAAGACAATGATAAATGTTGGCCTATACATTTTCGTCACTTCTTCAATAATCATTCTGTTCTACAACTAAAGATTTTACATCACAAAACCGTATTTGCAACAAATGCCCAAAATACGTAAATGTGCTGGCCTCTATACTCACTGGTTGTAGCTCTCAATACTGTAGGATCTCCAAATACATCTGTTCCAGTCACTGTCCTAATGGTAACTGTATATTGGTTTCCAGGTGTCAGACCAGTGACTGCCAGTGACTGGGATATTGTTGTGTCATTCATGTTCACATCTCCTGTCACTTCAATGAAATACTGGCTGTAATTGCTTTCAGGAGGGAACCAGCTTAGATTCATTGAGTTGATGGACACATCGCTAACCTGGACATTCCTCACAATACCTGGACCTGTGGTTAGGATAAGAAATAACATTCTTCAAAAAAATTTCCTGCTACATAAATATACTGTCTACAGATTTACAATGAGTTTACTCATTTAACCCCTTAAGGACCAAGCCCATTTTGACCTCGAGGACAAGGCCAATTTTATTTTATGATGGCTTGTTTTTTGCATGACCAATTGTACTTTGTAATGACATCACTCATTTTACCATAAAATGTACAGCAAACCCAAAAAAATTTTTTTGTAAGTGAGGAAATTTAAATAAAACAAAATTTTTACTAATTTTGGAGGGTTTAGTTTTCACACCGTACACTTTATGGTAAAAATTACATGTTTTCTGTTGGTCAATACGATTAAAATGATACCCATGATTACATACTTTTCGTATTATTTTACCGCTTTAAAAAATATCTCAAACTTGTTAATGAAATTAGTATGCTTAAAATCCCTCTATTATGACAACCTATAACTTTTTGAGGGCTCATTTTTTTGCGCCATGATCTGTACTTTTTATTAATTCCACATTTGCATGTATAAAACTTTTCATCCTTTTTTATAAAAAAAAAAATTGGAATATGATGTGACAAAAAAGCAGAAAATTTTGACTTTTTCTTTTTACCTTTGGGATCATCAACATATGGGATCCCAAAGGTATATGGGATCATCAACATTATAATTTGATAGATCGGAAATTTATGCACACAGAGATACCAAATATGTTTATTCATTTTTTTTTATGCTTTTGGGGGTAAAATGGGAAAAAGGGGAGATTTACATTTTTATTTGGGGAGGGGATTTTTTAAATCTTTTTTAAAACATTTTTTTACCTTTTTAATACTTTTTATGCCCCCATAGGGGACAATTTATAGCAATATTTAGATTGCTAATACTGTTCAGTGCATAGGGTATAGCACTGATCAGTGTTATCGGTGATTTTCTGCTCTGGTCTGCTCAATCTCAGACCAGAGCAGAAGACCCCAAGAGACGAACAGAGGCCGGTGAGGGGACCTCCGTCTGCCATTTTAGATGATTGGATCCCCACGGCAGCACCGCGGGCGATCCTATCATCCATTTATGCGTTTATCCATTTATTAATTATGCACATTGCCACAGATGCCATGATCTGTATTGATCACAGCATCTGAGGGTTTAATGGCCCGTCTGTGCAATGACAGACTTTCAGCTGTCTGTCTGCTGTCTGTTTCAGAAACACCAAGTACTATCAAATCTTTAACATTAGTCATAAAATAATGTTTATTTCTATAGAACCGATATATTCCTCACCATTTTTAAATACAAAAGAGAATATTCAAACCTAAAATCAAATTTTTTGTGTAGACTGCCAGATTTGTTGAAAAAGTGGTGCAGAACACAATGTGAATGGTGAACAATTGAACGCTGTTGCACCATATTTTCGCCGATATCTGGAGGAGAATTCCACTGAGAAAATCTGTAGTGTGAATGGGCCCTTACAGTAATTGACATGACGCTGAATAAGAAGAATTTCGTCTGTTTCCACAGAAAAGAGGGAAATCTGGAGATGCTCCGAGATTTATATAATGAGGCTAGGTTTCCCCACAGGTTTTTTTTCCTGGTGTTTCTTTTGGAAAACTGCCACTGCAGTTTTTGAGCCAAAGTCAGAAGTATATTTAGAAAGAATGGGAAATATAAAGGAAAGACTTACACTTCTCCTTCCTACTGGATCCAATTCTGACTTTAAAGGGGTATTCCGGTGGAATCAACTGGTGCCAGAAAGTTAAACAGATTTGCAAATTACTTCTATTAAAAAAATCTTTACCTTTCCAGTACTTTTTAGCAGCTGTATGCTACAGAGGAAAATTGCTCTGCTGACACCCGATGCCCCTATCAAGAACTGTCCAGAGCAGGAGAAAATCCCCATTGCAAACCTATGCTGCTCTGTACAGTTCCGGACATGGACAGAGGTGTCAGCAGAGAGCACTGTGGACACGACAAAAATAAATTAAAAAAGAAAATAATTTCCTCTGTAGCATACAGCTGCTAAAAAGTACTGGAAGGGTAAAGATTTTTAAGCTATTTAACTTTCTGGCACCAGTTGATTAAAAAAAAAGTTTTCCACTGGAAAAGCCCTTTAACTCAAAAACTGCAATGGCAGTTTCCCCCCCAAAAAACGCCAGAAAAAATAAAACTCTGTGAAAACTTGCCTAAAGGAGAGGTTTGAGATGAAACATAACCCCTAGACGATAGGCTGAATGGAAATCTTTAGGCTGGGTTCACACATAGTATTTTGGTCAGGAATCAGGAGTGAGACCAAAATACATAAGAAAAAAATCTTTCCATTCAGTTGTGGACTGACAACTCAAGGTGCCCTTGGGCAATAGAGGAGCATGGTGGCCGCCGCTTCCCCATGTGTAAGTCAAAAATATAAAGATGCCCAGCTGACATACTATAATTAGTCAATTAATTTATTTATCTATTTAATTTTTGTAAATAAATAAAGAAAATGTAGAAAAAAAAATACTGATCCTACATATGAATTTATAATATTAACTGGCTGCCACATATATATTTGTCGTGTCCCGGCAACGTATTTCATACTGTGCCTTGGTGTGGGGGGGTCCCCAAAGTCAGAGTCCCTAGGAATGTGGGGTTCCGCTTCCCTAGTTAGCCCCTAGTCACCCCTTAGTAAGTTAATATTTATAAATATTGTCATTGTAAATATGTATATTTCATTACTTACTTGTTTGGTGTTGCAGGACCTTAGGTCATGTGACTCGTTACTCAGAACTCTATGGTATGTTGAAGGACCTTAGGTGGTTCTTAAGTCACGTGTTCACCCATAATGCCGTGTAACAGTGAGTGACAGTTGTTATGGACCAATCCAAAATGGCTCAGCCCCTGCCCATATAAGGAAGCTGCAGCCATTAATCTCTCTCTTGTTCCTGCGCTGCCAAGCAAGCAGCATCTCTTGGGTTGCTGACTCTGAATGAGGTAGGACCTCCGCAACTTTCAAGTACGTGTACTAGGCCAAAGCCTTGCGGCCTCGGCTATACTACAGCGGTTATATATCTATAATTCCCCGCTACTCTCCGCAAGACCACTGGACCTAAACGCACCCCTAAATCTAGCGGATCTATGCAACAGAATCTTCCTAAAGCTAAACTGAGCTTATCTGATCCAAACCAACTGTCAATCGCTGCTCAACTACAAATAGACTTTGTTATCTGGACTGTTATTGCTATTGCCTGTTACAGAAAATCTTCAGTAAAAGTTCATGCAAGTTTTCAGCTAAACAGTGGTTGTGGACAATCCATTTATTACGCATTCACCTATCGCTCTTGGGAAGGGTGGCGATAGGCCCAGAACCATTACAGTATTTAACCCTCACCCTGGCGTCACGAGTGACAAGGGTTAACAGTGCCCTTTATTATCCAGAACAGCAGCACCCCAACTACCCTACATACCCCCGAGGCATACCACAAAGCCTTTTTGGCGTCACGAACAGGATTCGGGTGTGTGCCTGCTGCTGTTGCCACTAGTGAAATTGTACTCCCCCCCAATATAACGGACTTTATTCATGTGCTGTAAACCACATTATTGTGTACAAGAGCGGCGCGCGTGGTGCGCAATACAAGGGGGGAGTAAGGGAGGCGAAGATTTATTCGCAGCAAGAATGTGCAAACTGCGAAATGAATACATGCTACGATCCTCTGGTCCGGTCAGCACAGGAAGAGTTAACCTGCTGCCGGAGAAGCGTGCGAAAAAGTCCCGCGCTGTGCCACGTCCCACCCCTGGGCGTGGCTGTCAAGTTGCTGTGTCGCAGCCGAAAGGGAACTTAGAGACAGAGGAGTTGCTTCTGGGAGGACCCGAAGTCGGGGCTGCACCGATGATGTTCTTACTGCTGGCAGCCATTTTGGGGAAGCCCAGTATAAAGGACACCCTGCACAGCGATCTCTTCAGTCTGCACAAGGAGCCAGAGAGTAAAGACATGGAGGAGAGCAGCGTTCCACGTGGTGAGAACATCAAAATGGCAACGGAAAGTTGTGGCGGTCGCAGCCCAACTGTTCCAGGATATTGCCGACCGTTTGCAGCGCTTGTCATTGGGCGAAGAGGGGGCCTGCAATCTTCCCCCACTGCCCGATGATGAT
Organism: Hyla sarda; assembly: GCF_029499605.1. Classification (NCBI taxonomy): domain Eukaryota; kingdom Metazoa; phylum Chordata; class Amphibia; order Anura; family Hylidae; genus Hyla; species Hyla sarda. Next base: position 172,396,866 of record NC_079191.1, read on the forward strand.
GATGACTGGCCGGATACACCTCCAGGAGACTGCGCGGGGACACCTGGAGTAGCATCGCCGGTGAGATTGTCCCCTCACCACAGGACCTGGGGCTCGTGGGCCGAGATCCCATCGGAGGAGTCTGCAGTGAGTACCCCGCCAGAGGCGGCCTTTTCTTCCTCCTCCAGCCCTGAGCCTGAAATACCCCTGTCCAGCTTGCCGAGTGCACGACCGCGCTCACCAGATTTGCCCCAGTGGATTTTTGGGGACAAGCTGGAACTCATCGAGTATATGCACGCGGTTCTACAACCTATACCTGGGAAGCCACTCCCACCAATCCCAACTGCACAAAGAGAAAGGGCCCATCAGGAAGCCGAGCTGGCTGAGTTGATGGACAAATTAAAGGCCCGACTCAGAGAACTGTACGCCCCTAAGCATGTGCATTTGCTTCCTGAGGAGAGAATTCGTTATCAGGAGAATACTAAAGAAATGAAAGCACTGTTCATCCGCAAGTGGGATCATCCCCGAGAAGGGGAGGAGCCTTTAGAACGACGAAGAGCAACTGTGGCCAAGTTCGACAAGGTCAGAGGTTATGGGATACTCCTAGATTACCATATAGGGCAAACCATCCTCGTAAACCGACGAGCAGTACAGAGGCCATATCTTCATAAAAAGTTCTACTCTCTGGAGGTGGGTGAGATAGTGGAGGACACCCACGTCCAGGGCCTGCGTGGAGAATGGGCTGCTGCGGTCACCAGACCAACAGCCCCAACACAGCTTCCCTTCAAATACTTTCCGTCTACAGATTGGGAATCGGATCCCTTCAACCTGAGGCTGAAATGGTCTGCTCCTGATGCCTCCACCACCGTACTCAAGGAGGAGGAGCCTCCCCAACCACAGTCATCTTCTTCGTACAGCAAAGTGCCAAGGCCTGCTCAGGACCAAGAAAGTAGGCCCAAATTGCGGGCACCAAAGACCGTACCTAGACCCTCTCAGAGCAATGAGAGTTTGTCTGTTTCCAGGGTACCAACATATGTACCAAGGCCCTCTCGGAGCAATGAGACTTTGCCTGCTTCCAAGGTACCAATGAAAGTGCTTTGGCCCACTCCTGGTATGGAGATGGGGCTAAAACCTTATGCACCAACCTTGATCCCGACCAGTAAACCACTGGTCACTTTGAATCCCACTGTTACCCATTCTACTCTCACCAATGTGGTGTGGGTGAGTTATATTAACTCCCAGCCAGCCCCTGATGTTGGAAGGGCTAGGGGTCTACAAGATGAACAAGAAGAGTTCGGAAAAATGTCTTCTGAAGGACTGTAAAGTAATGATTGTTGCTTTTCTTTGCCAACCACTTTTGTTTTCCAGTAACCAAGTTCAAGAGATTGTGCCTAGCAGGACTATACTAAGATTATTACAGTTCCAAGTTCAGCAACGTAACCATTAAACTTGTGCCTGACCATTAGGTCGAGAGACTCCTAGCCAGTAGGAGATTCGTAAGTTCTGTGCCCGGCTGATTGTGGTAAGGCCGTGTTTACCAATGGACTCCTAGTGTAGGTGGACTGTAGATCCTTACACTCTCGTTCTGTGTATATTCATAAGACTTTCTTGCTAAAAATTGCACTTATCAGGTGTATGCGCCTGAACCTTGTTGGAGAGTTAATAAATGTGTAAACTTGTATAATAAAAATGTATACTTTTTTTTATTTTTTGTACACAGAAAAAAATAGCTTTGTGTCTGTGTACATAAAAAGTAAGTAAGTGTTGTACACAAAAAAATGTCTGCTAGATGCACGTGTACACTAAAAACAAAAAAACGTGAATAATTCTTGTATACATGTACATACAAATGTATAAAAATACTAAACAAAAAGGTGTTTTAGCAGTTGCTAAATAGGTGACTCTCCCGACTCCTCCGAGAGTAGCATTTACAGTCGCCAATCGCTAGCATCTGTCACAAAATAAACTACCCTTAAGATATCAAGACTAACTTCTAAGCAGTACTTGCACACATAGGGGGAGATTTATCAAGACCTGTGCAGAGAACAAGTTGTCCAGTGGCCCATAGCAACCAATCAGATCACTTCTTTCATTTAGCAGAGGCCTTGTTAAAAATGAAAGAAGCGATCTGATTGGTTGCTATGGGCAATTGGACAACTTTTTCTCTGCACAGGTCTTGATAAATCTCCCCCATAGTACCTTAAATAGCTCACTTAAATGTACCACCTCAGTCTTTACAGTACACCAAATAAAATATGTCTCACACTCAAGAAACACTTTAGGAATTGTAGCCTATTGATATTCAATTCCTGCCACTGTTAGGTACACAAATCTTTCTTCTCTTTATTACATGTGTGAGATGCTCTACCTGGCCAGTAGGTGCTCTTGTGAGCTAAAAATTATACACATATTTCTAAAGGTAACCTAGGTAAGGTTAGACTGTTGTGTTCTAGGGGTAAGTAGCGTGTAGCCGATAGACGCTAGCAGCTAAACTTATTGGTAGATAGTTTCAGGCAAGCCAATATAATTATTATGTACTAACAGGTGACTCATCGTGGCAAAACAAAAGAAAATGTGGTGAGATTTCAAAAATGTTTAGTCAGCTTGAAGCAAAATGTATAGAGAGCTTCATAAATGTCTAGTTAGCCTCATAAATGTATAGAGAGCTATAAAAATGTCTAAGGAGCTAGAAACTAAATGTTAGATAGCTTCATAATGTCTAGTAAGCCTCACAAATGTCTAGTGAGCTTCATAATGTCTAGATATCTACTTAATGTCTATATAGCTTCATAATATCTAGATAGCTTCATAATGTCTAGTAAGCTTCATAGTTGTATAGTAAGGATACTAGTCAGACTAAAAGAAAATTTTGTTAGAATGTATTTTGGTCAATAATTTCGTCCTTGTCCTAGTCCCTCTGCCTTAGGGGACAGGCATCGGGGGTCGACTTGTTTTTAGTAAGGGGTTTGTGGTGTCCCGTCACCGTATTTCATACTGTGCATAGGTGTGGGGGGTCCCCAAAGTCAGAGTTCCTATGACTGTGGGGTTCCGCTTCCCTAGTTAGCCCCTTGTCACCCCTTAGTAAGTTAATATTTATAAATATTGTCATTGTAAATATGTATATTTCTTTACTTACTTGTTTGGTGTCTCAGGACCTTAGGTCATGTGACCCGTTACTCAGAACTCTGTGGTATGTTGAAGGACCTTAGGTGGTTCTTAAGTCACCCATAATGCCGTGTAACGGTGAGTGACAGTTGTTATGGACCAATCCAAAACGGCTCAGCCCCTGCCCATATAAGGGAGCTGCAGCCATTAATCTTTCTCTTGTTCCTGCGCTGCCAAGCAAGCAGCATCTCTTGGGTTGCTGACTCTGAACGAGGTAGGACCTCCCCAACTTTCAAGTACGTTTACTAGGCCAAAGCCTTGCGGCCTCGGCTATACTACAGCGGTTATATATCTACAATTCTCCGCTACTCTCCGCAAGACCACTGGACCTAAACGTGACCCTAAATCCAGCGGATCTATGCAGCAGAATCTTCCTAAAGCTAAACTGAGCTTATCTGATCCCAACCAACTGCCAATCGCTCCTCAACTACATATAGACTTTGTTATCTGGACTGTTATTGCTATTGCCTGTTACAGAAAATCTTCAGTAAAAGTTCCTGCAAGTTTTCAGTTAAACAGTGGTTGTGGACAATCCATTTATTACGCATTCACCTATCACTCTTGGGAAGGGTGGCGATAGGCCCAGCACCAATACAGTATTTAACCCCCACCCTGGCATCACGAGTGACAAGGGTTAACAGCGCTCTTTATTATCCAGAACAGCAACACCCAACTACCCTACATACCCCCGAGGCATACCACATATTTATGCTATATACTGATCCTACATATTAATTAATTCTATATTCTGACCCCACATATGAATTTATACTATATACCTACTCCACATACAAAATTATACTATATTCTGACCCTACATATAAATGTATTCTATATTTTGAGCTCACATATGAATTTGTTCTATATACTTACCCCACATATGAATTGATACAGTAGCGCACATATGAGGGGTTACAGCAGGGCACACATGGGGGGTTATAGCAGGGATTATATGTGAGATTTACAGCAGGAAACATATGGGGGGTTATGGCAGGGCACATATGTGGGAGTAACAGAAGGACACATATGGGGTTACAGCAGGGAACATATGTGGGGGTTATGGCAGGGCACATATGTGGGAGTAATAGCAGGACACATATGGGGTTACAGCAGGACACACGAGGGGGCTATAGCAGGGCTCAAGGGCAAATGAACACCCTTCCTTACGTGTGTACACTCACCCATGAGGTAGCGTACCTGCTGCAGTGAGACAGGACTCCCTCTTCTCTGCTTCGTGTCACACGAGGAGTTGCTCCTTTCCTCTACACACAGCTCCTTGTGAAACAAGGCTCAGCCAGGAGCAGCTGCTGGTCTCTGCATCTTTTGGGTCCAGGTTTAGGGGGGATATACAGTACAGACCAAAAGTTTGGACACACCTTCTCAAGATTTAGAAATAGGGGTTATCCTGATTATGTGCTTCGAAGGGCATACAAACATGCATTAATGACCCCACGTGAGACACTCTTGAGACCAAGCACTAAGGAAGTCACGGAAAATCAGTTACGGATAATAGGTACCTTTGACAATGCAGCATCTGTAGTTCGGGAATCCTTGATGAAACATTGGAATGTTTTAAAGCTAGACAAGGATTTGGGAGAGGTTGTAGGTGAGAGACCCATGATTACTTACCGTAAAGGGCAAAGTATAGGAGACACAGTGGTGAGGAGCCACTTGGCTCCAATGAGGAGAGGGGTCAATATGTGGCTAGATGGATATGCACAACCTTTGGGCTGCTATAAATGTGGCCATTGTAAGGCTTGTGCATATATGCTTAAGACAAAGGAGGTTACGAGTGATGTGTACGGTGGCAACCTGAAGATAATGCAATTCATTAATTGTAGCTCGAGAGCCGTGATTTATTTGGCCCAGTGTCCATGCCCGAGCTATTATGTGGGCAAGACTCTACGAGAACTGCGTAGACGGGTTCTTGAACATGTTGGTGACATCCGTAATAACAGGGATACGCCCTTGGCCAAACATATGCGGGAACATCATGTTAATGACATGTATAGTGTCAGATTTATGGGTATTGAACATATACGCAGCTCTCCAAGAGGAGGGGATTTGGACCGTCTGTTACTCCAAAAAGAGTGCAAATGGATCCATAAGTTAAAAACGTATACCCCCCCACGGCTTAAATGAGCAGCTCAATTTCTCATGTTTTTTGTAAAGATGTACTGGGTGGAGTTTTTATTGGAGGATCTAGGTAGATAGGGGAGACCCTAGTGGGTCTTAGAGATAGACCTCCAATAGGTACTTAGGATTGTTAGGGTTTATAGGAGGTTCCAGAGCGGGGCCATCCATTAGGGGTGAAGCCGCATAGGCATAGGGCTGTGACATTAGGGCCAAGTAGGGTGGTTATCACACCTAGGGCCCAGCCTTTTTTTCCCCTCTCTCACCCGCACTCATACATCAGGGTACATTGTGTATTTACTACACCCAGTTGGCTTACTGTATAGCTTGCCGCACTCGTAATCTCATGCACGTTGCCCCTCCCCTATTGGAAGGTACAGGTGACTCCTGTTTTTTGACCCTGTCTAAATCAATAATTCATTAACTTAATGCAAAATTCATTTGGTTCTTACATAATGTGTGGTACCAAATATTTTGTTTCCAAATACCCGTATATGCATTGAGACTCCTCAGTGACAACCGAGGCAACTATCTTGTTCCATATTAGAAATACCAGGATAATTAACTTACTGACCTTTAATAAAATGCATGAACCTCCTGCATGGACCATAAAAAGTTAACACGTACGGCGTGTGCTGGTAACCTAGCACCGCCACAGGACGCATCGCCCAGGGAAGCAGGGCGGGCGCACCGGACGTGACGTATTGGATGTAATGTCAGACGCCGGCTTCCCCGGCAGCGCGCTGGGCTGGATATCAGCCGGACTCTTCGCCACTGCGAGAGTGCGCGCCACCGATATATTCTATTGAAGTCACAGAATAGTGAGTACACTCCATATGGAGTATTTTCTCCTTACAGGTGGAATTGACAACTGAATATTGAATAGGGCCATGTCTTTCTTTTTTACAGGGCAGCCAATTGGAGGTGTTGAGTGAGTAAACAACGTTATTGTTACGCCGAGCGCTCCGGGTCCCCGCTCCTCCCCGGAGCGCTCGCTACACTTCCCTCACTGCAGCGCCCCGGTCGGTTCCACGGACCCGGGGCGCTGCGTTACTACCTCCGGCCGGGATGCGATTCGCGATGCGGGTAGCGCCCGCTCGCGATGCGCACCCCGGCTCCCGTACCTTACTCGCTCCCCGTCAGTTCTGTCCCGGCGCGCGCGGCCCCGCTCCCTAGGGCGCGCGCGCGCCGGGTCTTTGCGATTTAAAGGGCCACTGCACCGCTGATTGGTGCAGTGGTTCCAATTAGTGTTTACACCTGTGCACTTCCCTATATCACCTCACTTCCCCTTCACTCCCTCGCCGGATCTTGTTGCCCTAGTGCCAGTGAAAGCGTTCCTTGTGTGTTCCTTGCCTGTGATTCCAGACCTTCTGCCGTTGCCCCTGACTACGATCCTTGCTGCCTGCCCCGACCTTCTGCTACGTCCGACCTTGCTTCTGTCTACTCCCTTGTACCGCGCCTATCTTCAGCAGCCAGAGAGGTTGAGCCGTTGCTAGGGGATACGACCTGGTCACTACCGCCGCAGCAAGACCATCCCGCTTTGCGGCGGGCTCTGGTGAAAACCAGTAGTGACTTAGAACCGATCCTCTAGCACGGTCCACGCCAATCCCTCTCTGGCACAGAGGATCCACTACCTGCCAGCCGGCATCGTGACAGTAGATCCGGCCATGGATCCCGCTGAAGTTCCTCTGCCAGTTGTCGCTGACCTCACCACGGTGGTCGCCCAGCAGTCACAACAGATTGCGCAACAAGGCCAACAGCTGTCTCAACTGACTGTTATGCTACAACAGTTACTACCACCGCTCCAGCAATCATCTCCTCCGCCAGCTCCTGTACCTCCTCCGCAGCGAGTGGCCGCTTCTGGAATACGACTATCCTTGCCGGATAAATTTGATGGGGACTCTAAGTTTTGCCGTGGCTTTCTTTCCCAATGTTCATTACACTTGGAGATGATGTCGGACCAGTTCCCCACTGAAAGGTCTAAGGTGGCTTTCGTAGTCAGCCTGCTGTCTGGAAAAGCCCTGGCTTGGGCCACACCGCTCTGGGACCGCAATGACCCCGTCACTGCCTCTGTACACTCCTTCTTCTCGGAAATTCGAAGTGTCTTTGAGGAACCTGCCCGAGCCTCTTCTGCTGAGACTGCCCTGTTGAACCTGGTCCAGGGTAATTCTTCCGTTGGCGAGTATGCCGTACAGTTCCGTACCCTTGCTTCAGAATTATCCTGGAATAATGAGGCACTCTGCGCGACCTTTAAAAAAGGCCTATCCAGCAACATTAAAGATGTTCTGGCCGCACGAGAAATCCCTGCTAACCTACATGAACTCATCCATCTTGCCACTCGCATTGACATGCGTTTTTCCGAACGGCGTCAGGAGCTCCGCCAGGATATGGACTCTGTTCGCACGAGGCGTTTCTTCTCCCCGGCTCCTCTCTCCTCTGGTCCCCTGCAATCTGTTCCTGTGCCTCCCGCCGTGGAGGCTATGCAGGTCGACCGGTCTCGCCTGACACCCCAAGAGAGGACACGACGCCGCATGGAGAATCTCTGCCTGTACTGTGCTAGTACCGAACACTTCCTGAAGGATTGTCCTATCCGTCCTCCCCGCCTGGAAAGACGTCCGCTGACTCCGCACAAAGGTGAGACAGTCCTTGATGTCTACTCTGCTTCTCCACGTCTTACTGTGCCTGTGCGGATGTCTGCCTCTGCCTTCTCCTTCTCTGCTGTGGCCTTCCTGGACTCTGGATCTGCAGGAAATTTCATCTTAGCCTCTCTAGTCAACAGGTTCAACATCCCGGTGACCAGTCTCGCCAGACCCCTCTACATCAATTGTGTAAACAATGAAAGATTGGACTGTACTATACGTTTCCGCACGGAGCCCCTTCTAATGTGCATCGGATCTCATCACGAGAGGATTGAACTGTTGGTCCTCCCCAATTGCACTTCTGAAATCCTTCTTGGACTTCCCTGGCTTCAACTCCATTCCCCAATCCTGGATTGGTCCACTGGGGAGATCAAGAGTTGGGGGCCCTCTTGTTCCAAGGACTGCTTAAAACCGGTTCCCAGTAAACCTTGCCGTGTCCCTGTGCTTCCTCATGTAACCGGTCTCCCTAAGGCCTATATGGACTTTGCGGACGTTTTTTGCAAAAAACAAGCTGAGACTCTACCTCCTCACAGGCCTTATGATTGTCCCATTGACCTCCTCCCGGGCACTACTCCACCCCGGGGCAGAATCTATCCTCTGTCCGTCCCAGAGACTCTTGCCATGTCTGAATACGTCCAAGAAAATTTAAAAAAGGGCTTTATCCGTAAATCCTCCTCTCCTGCCGGAGCCGGATTTTTCTTTGTGTCCAAAAAAGATGGCTCTCTACGTCCTTGCATTGACTACCGCGGTCTTAATAAAATCACGGTTAAGAACCGCTACCCCCTACCCCTCATCTCTGAACTCTTTGATCGTCTCCAAGGTGCCCATATTTTTACCAAACTGGACTTAAGAGGTGCTTATAATCTCATCCGCATCAGAGAGGGGGATGAATGGAAAACGGCATTTAACACCAGAGATGGACACTTTGAGTATCTGGTCATGCCCTTTGGTCTATGCAACGCCCCTGCCGTCTTCCAAGACTTTGTTAATGAAATTTTTCGTGATCTACTATACTCCTGTGTTGTTGTATATCTGGACGATATCCTGATTTTTTCTGCCAATCTTGAAGAACACCGCCAGCATGTCCGTATGGTTCTTCAGAGACTTCGTGATAATCAACTCTATGCCAAAATAGAGAAATGTCTGTTTGAATGCCAATCTCTTCCTTTTCTAGGATACTTGGTCTCTGGCCAGGGACTACAAATGGACCCAGATAAACTCTCTGCCGTCTTAGATTGGCCACGCCCCTCCGGACTCCGTGCCATCCAACGTTTTTTGGGGTTCGCCAATTATTACAGGCAATTTATTCCACATTTTTCTACCATTGTGGCTCCTATTGTGGCTTTAACAAAAAAAAATGCCGATCCCAAGTCTTGGCCTCCTCAAGCGGAAGACGCCTTTAAACGACTCAAGTCTGCCTTTTCTTCGGCTCCCGTGCTCTCCAGACCTGACCCATCTAAACCCTTCCTATTGGAGGTTGATGCCTCCTCAGTGGGAGCTGGAGCTATCCTTCTACAAAAAAACTCTTCCGGGCATGCTGTCACTTGTGGTTTTTTTTCCAGGACCTTCTCTCCGGCGGAGAGGAACTACTCCATCGGGGATCGAGAGCTTCTAGCCATTAAATTAGCACTTGAGGAATGGAGGCATCTGCTGGAGGGATCAAGATTTCCAGTTATTATTTACACCGATCACAAGAACCTCTCCTACCTCCAGTCTGCCCAACGGCTGAATCCTCGTCAGGCCAGGTGGTCTCTGTTCTTTGCCCGATTTAATTTTGAAATTCACTTTCGGCCTGCTGATAAAAACATTAGGGCCGATGCTCTCTCTCGTTCCTCAGATGCCTCTGAAATTGAACTCTCTCCTCAACACATCATTCCTCCTGACTGCCTGATTTCCACTTCTCCAGCCTCCATCAGGCAAACTCCTCCAGGAAAGACCTTTGTTTCTCCACGCCAACGCCTTGGGATCCTCAAATGGGGTCACTCCTCCCATCTCGCAGGTCATGCGGGCATCAAGAAATCTGTGCAACTCATCTCTCGCTTCTATTGGTGGCCGACTCTAGAGACTGATGTGGTGGACTTTGTGCGAGCCTGCACTATCTGTGCCCGGGATAAGACTCTTCGCCAGAAGCCCGCTGGTTTTCTTCATCCTCTACCTGTCCCCGAACAACCTTGGTCTCTGATTGGTATGGATTTTATTACTGACTTACCCCCATCCCATGGCAACACTGTTATTTGGGTGGTCGTTGATCGATTCTCCAAAATGGCACATTTCATCCCTCTTCCTGGTCTTCCTTCAGCGCCTCAGTTGGCTAAACAATTTTTTGTACACATTTTTCGTCTTCACGGGTTGCCTACACAGATCGTCTCGGATAGAGGCGTCCAATTTGTGTCTAAATTCTGGAGGGCTCTCTGTAAACAACTCAAGATTAAATTAAATTTTTCTTCTGCATACCATCCTCAATCCAATGGACAAGTAGAGAGAATTAACCAGATCTTGGGTGACTATTTACGACATTTTGTTTCCTCCCGCCAGGATGACTGGGCAGATCTTCTACCTTGGGCCGAATTCTCGTATAATTTCAGAATCTCTGAATCTTCCTCCAAATCTCCGTTTTTCGTGGTGTACGGCCGTCACCCTCTTCCCCCCCTCCCTACCCCCTTGCCCTCTGGTCTGCCCGCTGTGGATGAAATTTCTCGTGATCTTTCCACCATATGGAAAGAGACCCAAAATTCTCTCTTACAGGCTTCTTCTCGCATGAAGAGATTCGCAGATAAGAAAAGAAGAGCTCCTCCCATTTTTTCCCCTGGAGACAAGGTATGGCTCTCCGCTAAATATGTCCGTTTCCGTGTCCCGAGCTATAAGTTGGGACCACGCTATCTTGGTCCTTTTAAAGTTTTGTGTCAAATTAATCCTGTCTCTTACAAACTTCTTCTTCCTCCTTCTCTTCGTATCCCTAATGCCTTTCACGTCTCTCTTCTTAAACCTCTCATCCTCAACCGTTTTTCTCCTAAATCTGTTCCTCCCACTCCTGTTTCCGGCTCCTCGGACATCTTCTCTGTCAAAGAGATTTTGGCCTCTAAAAAGGTCAGGGGAAGAACTTTTTTTTTAGTGGATTGGGAGGGTTGTGGTCCAGAAGAGAGGTCCTGGGAACCTGAGGACAATATCCTGGACAAAAGTCTGATCCTCAGGTTCTCAGGCCCCAAGAAGAGGGGGAGACCCAAGGGGGGGGGTACTGTTACGCCGAGCGCTCCGGGTCCCCGCTCCTCCCCGGAGCGCTCGCTACACTTCCCTCACTGCAGCGCCCCGGTCGGTTCCACGGACCCGGGGCGCTGCGTTACTACCTCCGGCCGGGATGCGATTCGCGATGCGGGTAGCGCCCGCTCGCGATGCGCACCCCGGCTCCCGTACCTTACTCGCTCCCCGTCAGTTCTGTCCCGGCGCGCGCGGCCCCGCTCCCTAGGGCGCGCGCGCGCCGGGTCTTTGCGATTTAAAGGGCCACTGCACCGCTGATTGGTGCAGTGGTTCCAATTAGTGTTTACACCTGTGCACTTCCCTATATCACCTCACTTCCCCTTCACTCCCTCGCCGGATCTTGTTGCCCTAGTGCCAGTGAAAGCGTTCCTTGTGTGTTCCTTGCCTGTGATTCCAGACCTTCTGCCGTTGCCCCTGACTACGATCCTTGCTGCCTGCCCCGACCTTCTGCTACGTCCGACCTTGCTTCTGTCTACTCCCTTGTACCGCGCCTATCTTCAGCAGCCAGAGAGGTTGAGCCGTTGCTAGGGGATACGACCTGGTCACTACCGCCGCAGCAAGACCATCCCGCTTTGCGGCGGGCTCTGGTGAAAACCAGTAGTGACTTAGAACCGATCCTCTAGCACGGTCCACGCCAATCCCTCTCTGGCACAGAGGATCCACTACCTGCCAGCCGGCATCGTGACAGTTATGCTGATTGATTTAAACAAAGATCAGCTATATATGGCCACTTGTCTATATACATGTTCCTTTTTCTCTTCTTTTGCAGGATAGGCCCCCATTGGCACCGGACTTCAGGAGATATATCCATATGGTTTTCTGTTGATACCTTTATATATCTAAGTACTACAAACAAGAGGCCATCGCATGATATGCGCATTGGCATGTTGTGGTCCCTTGTGTGAGTCCGTTCAGGTGATACTTACCCTGAAGGTCTTTCGTGATTGACTCCTGTGTTATCTCCCCTGATGACATCGCTGCAATAGGCGATAGAAACGCGTTGGGTATTTCAGTCACCACCATAGGATGACTGAGGGAGTAATTGTATGTTGAATGACCACTAGATGGTTAGTCACATCAGGTTGAACGTGCTTTGACACAAACTTTTTCATGTGAACGGATGTGCTGGTATAACATTATAGCACTCCCTACTTGGATATTATTGAGGAAGGAATATCGATTTCTTCTTTTAGCAGTAATACTCTGGTTTAAAGATCATTGGGTACATGCACAAAATGGCACTAGTTGTACTATATGTATCTTTTATTGAGGATAACAATTAAAAGTTATGTTTTAAGCCACCTCTTATCACTGGTGTAGGTCAGCTGGTGTTATTATATATTAGACACACCTTCTCATTCAGAGTTTTCTTTATTTTCGTGACTATGAAAATTGTAGATTCACATTGAAGGCATTAAAACTATGAATTAACACATGTGGAATTATGGACATAACAAAAAAGTGTGAAACAACTGAAAATATGTCATATTCTAGGTTCTTCAAAGTAGCCGCCTTTTGCTTTGATTACTGCTTTGCCCACTCTTGGCATTCTCTTTTTGAGATTCAAGAGGTAGTCACCTGAAATGGTTTTCACTTCACAGGTGTGCTGGTGTGGAGGAGGAGGTGTGATGGTGTGGGGGTGCTTTGCTGGTGACACTGTTGGGGATTTATTCAAAATTGAAGGCATACTGAACCAGCATGGCTACCACAGCATCTTGCAGCGGCATGCTATTCCATCCGGTTTGCGTTTAGTTAGATCATCCTTAATTTTTCAACAAGACAATGACCCCAAACACACCTCCAGGCTGTGTAAGGGCTATTTGACCAAGAAGGAGAGTGATGGGGTGCTGCGCCAGATGACCTGGCCTCCACAGTCACCAGACCTGAACCCAATCGAGATTGTTTGGGGTGAGTTGGACCGCAGAGTGAAGGCAAAAAGGGCCAACAAGTGCTAAGCATCTCTGGGAACTCCTTCAAGACTGTTGGAAGACCATTTCAGGTGACTGCCTCTTGAAGCTCATCAAGAGAATGCCAAGAGTGTGCAAAGCAGTAATCAAAGCAAAAGGTGGCTTGAACCTAGAATATGACATATTTTCATACTTTTTTGTTATATCTATAATTCCACGTGTTAATTCATAGTTTTGATGCCTTCAGTGTGAATCTACAATTTTCATAGTCATGAAAATAAAGAAAACTCTGAATGAGAAGGTGTGTCCAAACTTTTGGTCTGTACTGTATGTAATAAAAAGGGGGCAAGTGGATCACACCACAATGTGATTCTGGACCAAGAATAGAGTGGGTCTACAGCAGAAAAAAAAGAACATGCTGGCAGATAATTCTTTCTCCTTCACCCCACTCCCTGTGGGTTTAACTCTTGGTTTAAGCTAAGTTTACCAGAATACTATTTGTGAACTCAGTCGGTATATACAGGAAAAAACAAAACATGTCTGGCTGCACTACATCTTATGCACACTAAAGCTTCCTAAGCAATGTTGTTGTGTTTTTTTTTTGTACAGGCAGATATTTTGTAACGTTCTCCACAGGGGATGAAAAACTGAAAACTTTTTTTTTTTTTTATAGTAAATGGTTAAGACGAGTGAACTACAAAGTATTGTATAGCCTAGGGTTTGTGCTCACTGCACTCTGCACTCTGTGGAGGTTATTGTTATATGATAAGGCTTTTGGGATTGATTCAGCAGGATCTCTGGCTCCAACTGCTCATACACACTGGGGGACATGTATCAATAATGGTGTGGCAATGTTTGATTTTATGTATGATTTTTTTTGCGTCAAATGGAGCATATTTGCGCCAAAATTATCAATTGTCGTACGCAAGTTTGTAATTTTGGCACAAATGTACCCCTACAAAAGGCGCAGACCCCAGAATTCCAGGCAGTAAATCTGACTTTGGGACATTCTATTGTTGTAGCTTTTTTCTCTGTCACTTTATTCATGGTGTAGATTTGCGCCTAAATGAAGGTATTTGCGCCTAAACTTGCGCCAAATCGAAAAGTTGCAATTAATGAATTCCAGACCAAAGAATGGTTGTAATTGAAATCACGAAGTGAAATCAGTGATTTTGTTCTAAACCATTTGACAAATCACAGTCAAAAAAACAGGGTAAAATCCTTCATACATACCCCCCACTGTCTCTTTATCTGTGTCTCTCTCCAGAATGGCCGCAGCTGAGAGCACCATAGGGGAGATTTATCAAAACCTGTCCAAAAGAAAAGCTGCTGAGTTGCCCATAGTAACCAATCTTATCGCTTCTTTAATTTTTGAATAAGCCACTGAAAAATGAAAGAAGCAATCTGATTGGTTGCTATTGGCAACTCAGCAACTTTTCCTCTGGACATGTTTTGATAAATCTCCCCCCATGTCTTTAAAACTATGTAAAAATCCCTACCCTGTTTGCTGTCTCCTATTGGCCTGGGAGCTGATTGACACATTAACCATAAAATCATTGTAAACCTGGGCTTATCATGTTCGAATGTTTGGTGAGCTGCAGACACCCCGAAATTTGAATCGAATCCGAGTTCACGGGGCTTGCTTGCTCATCTCTAATAAATGATAAATGAATGAAGTAAATATATCATGACTTTGACATCATACTAAATCTATTACCCATACACCAACTGCAGAATATTCTAAATGGAGGTACATCATACTTACGTGTGTACAGACTGATCTCACCACCATAACCAAACAGTAATTCATCATTTTCATATGCTGAAACCTGGATCCTGTACAGATTCCCAGATGTCAGATTAGTGATCTGCAATTCAGTAGTGTTCACTGTCCAGGTACTGGATGGTTCTCCATAGATAGAGATGTTATAGGATGAATTCTCACCAACATATGGATCCCAATTCAGCCAGACTGCTGTGGTGGTAATAAGTGTAGCAGTGATGTTATCGGCCACTGTGGAGGAAAAATTGTATCACACTTAATCTCAGAGACATGAGTATATTATCTTTACAGTACTTTGTCAAAGCTGTTGTAAAATGTACATTCAGTGATGCTAAACCTCTGATCAAATCAAATCTCACATAAATCATAGCCTTTATTTATTTTCATAGGTAAAATAGAGATAGGCGGTCCACAAATAATAATCCACAACGTGCAAAATAGGTGAGACCAAATCAAAACCTTAGTGCATAGACCCTGGAAGATGCCGTACTTGATGGTGTTTACCAATGTAGTTGTTATAGGTACAGAAGGTGGGACCTAGGGAGGGACAATCAAATGGATAATGGAATCATGAATGGTAAGGCAAAGGGTATTGTGCTTTCTTACACTGAAGTCTCCTGTGCCTCTGGCCCTGCTGGAGGGACCCACCTCCTTGACAGGGTGGCCTCAACCACGGTGTCGTTCCTTAACCTCAAGTAAAATGAGGGATAAAACAACAACCAAGATATGACAGAAAGGTTAAAGTCAAATATAAGATACTCCAAAGGACTATGATTATCACCAATCACCAAAAAATTAAAATAGCACAAAACAGTAGTTTTAAAAAGCAATGACCAGGCACCAGTTTCTAGTGACAAGGGTATATAGTAATAGTTCCAAACACCAATCAGTTCTGAAAATGTACCTTAAGGTATGTTCTGTGTGAGCATCAAACATAATAATTTAGACATTTATATACAGAATATGTGTGTGTGTGTATATATATATATATATATATATATATATATATATATATAGATGTCCAAAAAAATGCAGCACTACTATACCACAGTAGACGGGTGCTAGCTCCTCAGGCTCGATCACAGCCAATTGATAACTTCAAAAAATGGTGCGGCACTCCAAATATCCAAAAAAATAACTTATTTATTCCACATGTCAAACAGTGCGACGTTTCAGCCCCTCAATGGAGCTTTTTTCAAACATAGTGATACCACACACAGGCTGGGGTTATATACCCAGCTCAGTAATAAACAGTAATTACATAATTAATCAATACAGTGATAAAAATACATAAAATGACAGTGCAATTTACAAAAAATAAAGTGCTTAAGAGTACCATAGGTACATGTATAATGTGTACAGTGTCACAGTGAAAGTTTTAAAAGCAATGTGGCTTGAATATACAAAACTCCATCATAATAATAGTTAATAATACACCACTGATGCATATAAACATTAATTAAATATAGATATACAGAAAACGCCTACCCGCTCTGTTGCCATGCCGTTCGCCACGTTTGGCTTGTATACAAACAGTATGCGCCTGCGCCAGAAAATCTCCTAATCTGTTCACATCCTGTTTCCGGGATGCCTGGCCAGTCACGTGGGGCGCCATGCGATCACATGACCACAGGAGCTAACACGTGACCATCAACCAAAAGTCTCCATGGCAATGGCGGCGCTGACAGCACCGCCGTCTCCATGGAGACCACCCGTCGGGAACACTTCTAACATGGATGCCCAGTACCCGGGTCCAGCCCACTGACACACAAACGCAGCGGCCGTGGACAAGGAAAACTAAATAAATAAGTGAAAATAATATCCAATGTGCAATGAATGAATACATGTATTGTGTCTGTGTCTGTATGGCTGAATATACCTAACAATGTGTGAGAAGGTAAATGAAAAATGCTAAATAAAATATAATTAATAAAAATGAAAAGAATTAATTAAAATTAAAATAATTTAAAAAAAACATTTTTTATAAAAAAATAATAATGATGAAGATAATACATGAAATGAAAATAATGACAAAAACACAAAATAAACAAAATAGTATATATATAAAAGAAAAAGCTCTCTACATTATGAAAGCCGACTCCATTGGCATTAGTCCCACAAGGGGTATGGGTATCTATTAACTTATTAGCATTTCAGGACTGGGAGCCTCCCTGGTATGCAGAACCACCACTCCTCCCCCCGTGTAAAGAGGGCATAGGTCTGGCAGTAACCGGGGGACCTGAGGCTGTGAGGCCATATAGCCCCCATGGCCCCTGGTCTACCCCCTGCATCCAATTCAGGAGTGTGCCAGCCATCAAGCAGCGCCAATCCCATGCCTAACATGAAGCGATTTACGTACCACATATGGAGGGCTATCTAAGGGGTAAAACACATCCCTACAGAACCCTAAGATGAATAATAATAATAAAAAAAGAAAAAAAGACAAAATGAAAAAAACTTATTAATTAAAATACAACAAAAAAATATAATAATAATAAAAGAAAAAAAATAAATAATAAATGAATAAAAAATAAAAAAATATAAAAATGAAAAAATAAGATTAAAAATTGTTTTAAGAAAAAACAAAAAATGGTGAATGCTGAAGAAAAATACACTAGTGCAAAATGTGTGTAATCTTATCAGTGATGTCCCTTCCACAGCAGCTGCGCTACATCAGTTACATAGGCTAGAACCCGAGCGCTGTAGCATCCATTAAACCGGTCAAAATAGGTTACTACCATAAAAAAAAAATTTTTGTAGATACAGAACAGCACAAAAAACATAGTGATATGTAAATAGGCACAGAACGGGTGGCGTATTTCTTCACATTCCATCGAATCCTTCCTATCTTCCATATCTGAAAGGTATAAAAACAAGATATCAATATGCAATATGGGTATCACCACCATATGTATGAAGGAAGAAGTGAATGGCAGGTTAAAATGTCTCTCAGGGTTCTATCTAAATGGCATTAAATTCAACGTTCAATCCATTGGGCTTCAAACAGTTCAATTGGTGTATCCACCAAAGTTCTCTTTTTCTAAGCTTGGCCAGTCTATTCCCCCCTCTCGCTGGGACTGGCACATGGTCAATGGCCATAAATCTGACCTGTTTTTCGTTGTGACCCTTTTCACAGAAATGTTTGGCAACTGGCAAGTCAAGTTTCGCTCGTCTAATTGAGTATCTATGGTTGTTCATCCTTGTCTTAAGGCTCCATGTGGTTTGACCCACATATAGGAGTTTACAAGGACAAAACAACACATAGATAACCCAAGTAGAGTCGCATGTGAGATAAAACTTCAAAGAGTAAGTCCGTTTGGTGAGAGGATGTACAAAGCTAGATCCTTTGACCATTAATGAACAGTTCACACACCCCAAACAAGGGAATGAACCCAGTTTAGGTGTGGCAAGTGTCGTCTGGGCATGATCAATGTTAGATGGTAATGTACTCTGTCCCAGTCTGTCCTTGAGGTTCTAGGACCTCCTGTATGACATTAGTGGCTTATTGTTGAATTCTACAATATCACCAAAGCTCCTGCTTAAAATATTCCAATGTTTATTCAATATAGTAGAAATTTGTCCACTGCACGTGGAATATGTAGAGGTGAATGGAATTCTGTTCATCTTGGTCTTGGGTCTAGCTGTCATAGTAGATTCTCTAGTCATAAGTGATATAGTGTTCCTATGTTGGTCCACCAATCTACGTGGGTATCCCCTGACAGTAAAGTCACCGGTCATTTTGTCAAGTGTCTATTTTAAGGTCTCCTCGTCATCAATCACTCTCTTCGCCCTCAGCATCTGGCTGAAGGGGAGAGACTGTACCATTTTCCTAGGATGGCAACTGGTGTAATGCAATAGAGTGTTCTTATCTGTAGGTTTAGAGTATAGGCTTGTGTGTAATGTGCCCCCTTCATTTTTAACCAACACGTCAAGAAAACTCACACAGTCACTAGACTGAACCATAGTAAATTGTATAGCAGAATCAATCCTGTTAAGAAATGTATGGAACTCTTCTAGTTCCTCCAGCGACCCTTCCCATAGGAGGAAGATGTCGTCAATAAATCTCCACCACCCCAGACAATGTCTGAAGTGGTGGGATGAATAGACGGCACCTTCCTCCATGGCCGCTATGTAGAGGTTGGCGTACATGGGCGCCACATTAGTCCCCATGGCGGTCCCGACTAGTTGCAAAAAATATTGTTCTTCAAAAATAAAATAATTATGGGTCAATATTAAATGAAGTGACTGCAACATAAAGTCTTGGGCCGCCATGGAGTACTGTGATTTAGACAATGTATGTTTAACCGCATCAATACCTGCCTCATGCCTAATAGAAGTATAAAGGCTAGTTATGTCAAAGGACACCAAAATTACACTGGGGGGAGCTCTGATGTTGTTGATTTTGTTCAAGAAATCACTAGTGTCACGTATATACGACTTTGCCGAAAACACAAATGGTCTTAATATCTTATCAAGAAAAATAGAGGCGTGGCTAAGGACGGAGTCCCGGCCCGAAACGATGTGCCTTCCAGGTGGATCAACTAGTGATTTATGGATTTTCGGCAAGACGTATATCGAAGGAGTGACAGGAAACCTCACAATCAAAAATTCTTTCAACTTATCATCAATAATCCCCTCTTCAAATGCTTGGTCAACCAAACCAGTCAGTTTTGTCATGATGTCGCTTCTAGGATCCCTGTCTAGTTTACAGTAAGTATTGGTGTCAACAAGTTGTCGATATATTTCATTTCTGTATTTAATTGTGTCCATCACCACGACCCCACCGCCCTTGTCTGCGGGTTTTATGGTGAGGTCGTGGTTCTGGACCAATTCTTTCAAAGCCACATGTTCATCTTTGGACAAATTACTGTGTTGAATCCCATTGGTTTCAACGTTAGTTCTGAGCCGTTCAATATCACTCCTAACCAGTCCCATATATGTCTCCAAAGGATGGGAGACCACTGTGGGATTGAAAGAGGACTGATTGAACAGCTCAAACTGTTTTAAATGTAATTCACAACCTCTCTCCGCATCTAGGGGGGTAACACTGGAATTATCATGAACATCAAACCAGATTTTGAGTTTAAGACGTCTAAAAAAGGCTTGGAAGTCACACTCTAAAGCAAACCAATCTGGACTAGTAATGGGACAAAAGGTTAGACCTTTGGATAACAGCAAAATTTGTGACTTAGTGAGTTCATAAGAGGAGGTATTTACCACAGTGTTGACTCCGTCCTTAGCCACGCCTCTATTTTTCTTGATAAGATATTAAGACCATTTGTGTTTTCGGCAAAGTCGTATATACGTGACACTAGTGATTTCTTGAACAAAATCAACAACATCAGAGCTCCCCCCAGTGTAATTTTGGTGTCCTTTGACATAACTAGCCTTTATACTTCTATTAGGCATGAGGCAGGTATTGATGCGGTTAAACATACATTGTCTAAATCACAGTACTCCATGGCGGCCCAAGACTTTATGTTGCAGTTACTTCATTTAATATTGACCCATAATTATTTTATTTTTGAAGAACAATATTTTTTGCAACTAGTCGGGACCGCCATGGGGACTAATGTGGCGCCCATGTACGCCAACCTCTACATAGCGGCCATGGAGGAAGGTGTCGTCTATTCATCCCACCACTTCAGACATTGTCTGGGGTGGTGGAGATTTATTGACGACATCTTCCTCCTATGGGAAGGGTCGCTGGAGGAACTAGAAGAGTTCCATACATTTCTTAACAGGATTGATTCTGCTATACAATTTACTATGGTTCAGTCTAGTGACTGTGTGAGTTTTCTTGACGTGTTGGTTAAAAATGAAGGGGGCACATTACACACAAGCCTATACTCTAAACCTACAGATAAGAACACTCTATTGCATTACACCAGTTGCCATCCTAGGAAAATGGTACAGTCTCTCCCCTTCAGCCAGATGCTGAGGGCGAAGAGAGTGATTGATGACGAGGAGACCTTAAAAGAGACACTTGACAAAATGACCGGTGACTTTACTGTCAGGGGATACCCACGTAGATTGGTGGACCAACATAGGAACACTATATCACTTATGACTAGAGAATCTACTATGACAGCTAGACTCAAGACCAAGATGAACAGAATTCCATTCACCTCTACATATTTCACGTGCAGTGGACAAATTTCTACTATATTGAATAAACATTGGAATATTTTAAGCAGGAGCTTTGGTGATATTGTAGAATTCAACAATAAGCCACTAATGTCATACAGGAGGTCCAAGAACCTCAAGGACAGACTGGGACAGAGTACATTACCATCTAACATTGATCATGCCCAGACGACACTTGCCACACCTAAACTGGGTTCATTCCCTTGTTTGGGGTGTGTGAACTGTTCATTAATGGTCAAAGGATCTAGCTTTGTACATCCTCTCACCAAACGGACTTACTCTTTGAAGTTTTATCTCACATGCGACTCTACTTGGGTTATCTATGTGTTGTTTTGTCCTTGTAAACTCCTATATGTGGGTCAAACCACATGGAGCCTTAAGACAAGGATGAACAACCATAGATACTCAATTAGACGAGCGAAACTTGACTTGCCAGTTGCCAAACATTTCTGTGAAAAGGGTCACAACGAAAAACAGGTCAGATTTATGGCCATTGACCATGTGTCAGTCCCAGCGAGAGGGGGGAATAGACTGGCCAAGCTTAGAAAAAGAGAACTTTGGTGGATACACCAATTGAACTGTTTGAAGCCCAATGGATTGAACGTTGAATTTAATGCCATTTAGATAGAACCCTGAGAGACATTTTAACCTGCCATTCACTTCTTCCTTCATACATATGGTGGTGATACCCATATTGTATATTGATATCTTGTTTTTATACCTTTCAGATATGGAAGATAGGAAGGATTCGATGGAATGTGAAGAAATACGCCACCCGTTCTGTGCCTATTTACATATCACTATGTTTTTTGTGCTGTTCTGTATCTACCCAAAATTTTTTTTATGGTAGTAACCTATTTTGACCGGTTTAATGGATACTACAGCGCTCGGGTTCTAGCCTATGTAACTGATGTAGCGCAGCTGCTGTGGAAGGGACATCACTGATAAGATTACACACATTTTGCACTAGTGTATTTTTCTTCAGCATTCACCATTTTTTGTTTTTTCTTAAAACAATTTTTAATCTTATTTTTTCATTTTTATATTTTTTTATTTTTTATTCATTTATTATTATTTTTTTTTATTTTATTATTATTATATTTTTTTGTTGTATTTTAATTAATAAGTTTTTTTCATTTTGTCTTGTTTTCTTTTTTTATTATTATTATTCATCTTAGGGTTCTGTAGGGATGTGTTTTACCCCTTAGATAGCCCTCCATATGTGGTACGTAAATCGCTTCATGCTAGGCATGGGATTGGCGCTGCTTGATGGCTGGCACACTCCTGAATTGGATGCAGGGGGTAGACCAGGGGCCATGGGGGCTATATGGCCTCACAGCCTCAGGTCCCCCGGTTACTGCCAGACCTATGCCCTCTTTACACGGGGGGAGGAGTGGTGGTTCTGCATACCAGGGAGGCTCCCAGTCCTGAAATGCTAATAAGTTAATAGATACCCATACCCCTTGTGGGACTAATGCCAATGGAGTCGGCTTTCATAATGTAGAGAGCTTTTTCTTTTATATATATACTATTTTGTTTATTTTGTGTTTTTGTCATTATTTTCATTTCATGTATTATCTTCATCATTATTATTTTTTTATAAAAAATGTTTTTTTTAAATTATTTTAATTTTAATTAATTCTTTTCATTTTTATTAATTATATTTTATTTTGCATTTTTCATTTACCTTCTCACACATTGTTAGGTATATTCAGCCATACAGACACAGACACAATACATGTATTCATTCATTGCACATTGGATATTTTTTTCACTTATTTATTTAGTTTTCCTTGCCCACGGCCGCTGCGTTTGTGTGTCAGTGGGCTGGACCCGGGTACTGGGCATCCATGTTAGAAGTGTTCCCGACGGGTGGTCTCCATGGAGACAGCGGTGCTGTCAGCGCCGCCGTTGCCATGGAGACTTTTGGTTGATGGTCACGTGTTAGCTCCTGTGGTCATGTGATCGCATGGCGCCCCACGTGACTGGCCAGGCATCCCGGAAACAGGATGTGAACAGATTAGGAGATTTTCTGGCGCAGGCGCATACTGTTTGTATACGAGCCAAACGTGGCGAACGGCATGGCAACAGAGCGGGTAGGCGTTTTCTGTATATGTATATTTAATTAATGTTTATATGCATCAGTGGTGTATTATTAACTATTATTATGATGGAGTTTTGTATATTCAAGCCACATTGCTTTTAAAACTTTCACTGTGACACTGTACACATTATATATGTACCTATGGTACTCTTAAGCACTTTATTTTTTGTAAATTGCACTGTCATTTTATGTATTTTCATCACTGTATTGATTAATTATGTAATTACTGTTTATTACTGAGCTGGGTATATAACCCCAGCCTGTGTGTGGTATCACTATGTTTGAAAAAGCTCCATTGAGGGGCTGAAACGTCGCACTGTTTGACATGTGGAATAAATAAGTTATTTTTTTGGATATTTGGAGTGCCGCACCATTTTTTGAAGTTATATATATATATATATATATATATATATATTTATATATTTGTGATTGTGTAAAAGGAGCACACCCCCTATACTTTAACATTGCGGTAAACTTTGTCCCTGTGAGTCAGAGTCAGCAGACACATTACACCCAATCAGCAGCAGTCCCTCCCTTCCAGACCCTCCTACCTCCTGCGCGGACGCCATTTTACCTTCATTTGGCATGCTGCAGGCTTAGAAAGTGGAGGGACAGAAAAGCTGCTCATGCTGTAATAGGGAAAGCGATAGCTAGGTTGCTGCTAGGTGGTGTATTCAGGGTCCACTTTACTCCTAAAGCACTAGTCTAACATCTGCTTTAAGGACAGCACCCAAAAAAGCCCTTTTTAGGGCTCAAATATCAGTCCGTGTGTCTTGCAACAGCTGGAGGAACCCTGGTTGGGAAGGAACCGCTGGTTAAAAGGGGTGCTCCAGTGTAAAACTTAAGTTCCTTTCGAGCAACTAACTACAGTATTAAAAGGGCTATAAGTTCAGTCCGTGTGTCTTGCAACAGCTGGAGGCACCCTGGTTGGGAGGGAACCGCTGGTTAAAAAGGGTACTCCGGTGTAAAACTTAATTTCCTTCAAGCAACTAACTACAGTATTAAAAGGGCTGTAAGTTCAGTCCGTGTGTCTTGCAACTGCTGGAGGCACCCTGGTTGGGGACCTCTGCTTAAAAGGCGAACTCCGCTGGCAACCTTTTTTGCTCATTGTCACACTAGTTCAAATCACATTTGGTGTGATAGTTGTTCAAATAAAAATAAAAAAAATACCTTTTTTGGCTGTGAAATAAAACCAGTGCTGCCTAAAGGGGGGCTCTAACTATGTGCTGCCTAATATGGGGGAATCTATGCGCTGCCTAAAGGGGGATCGAAATATGTGCTGCCTTAAGGGGGCTCTATGTGCTGCCTAAAGGGAGGCTCTAACTATGTGCTGCCTAATATGGGGGAATCTATGTGCTGCCTAAAGGGGGGCTCTAACTATGTGCTGCCTAACATGGGGGAATCTATGTGCTGCCTAAAGAGGGGATCTAACTATGTGATGCCTAAAGGGGGATCTAACTATGTGCTGCCTAAAGGGGGCTCTATGTGCTGCCTAAAGGGAGGCTCTAACTATGTGCTGCCTAATATGGGGGAATCTATGTGCTGCCTAAAGGGGGGCTCTAACTATGTGCTGCCTAACATGGGGGAATCTATGTGCTGCCTAAAGAGGGGATCTAACTATGTGATGCCTAAAGGGGGGATCTAACTATGTGCTGCCTAAAGGGGGGCTCTAACTATGTGCTGCCTAATATGGGGGAATCTATGTGCTGCCTAAAGGGGGGATCTAACTATGTGATGCCTAAAGGGGGGATCTAACTATGTGCTGCCTAAAGGGGGCTCTATGTGCTGCCTAAAGGGAGGCTCTAACTATGTGCTGCCTAATATGGGGGAATCTATGTGCTGCCTAAAGGGGGGCTCTAACTATGTGCTGCCTAACATGGGGGAATCTATGTGCTGCCTAAAGAGGGGATCTAACTATGTGATGCCTAAAGGGGGGATCTAACTATGTGCTGCCTAAAGGGGGCTCTATGTGCTGCCTAAAGGAGGCTCTACCTATGTGCTGCCTAAAGGGGGGCTCTAACTATGTGCTGCCTAATATGGGGGAATCTATGTGCTGCCTAAAGGGGGGATCTAACTATGTGATGCCTAAAGGGGGGCTCTATGTGCTGCATAAAGGGGGCTAAAGCATGTTATTCCAAAGAATTTAGGAATAATACGTGATTTATGCCCTTTATGGATTAAAACCAGACTCTGGATGAACTATGTAATTTTCCATGGGAGTTTTGCCATGGTCCTCTTGAAGCAACTTTTAAATCACTATTGTGGCCAGAAAGAGTCCCTGTGGGTTTTAAAATTCGCCTGCCCATTGAAGTCAATGGCGGTTCGCCCGGTTCGCCGGTTCGCAAACATTTGCGAAAATTTTATGTTTGCGACATCACTGTGTATGACTCAACCTCTGGGACTGTCAATAGATGTCCCTACGAAATGTAAATGTCCATGTGGTATACCAAATAGTGTTGCTCGCGAATATTCGCAATGCGAATTTTATTCGCGAATATCGCGAATTCGTGAATATTCGCGAATATAGCACTATATGTTCGTAATTGCGAATATTCTTTTTTTTTTCTTCACAGTACACATCACAGTGATCACCCCTCTCTGCTTCCAGCTTGTGTGGTGTACAGAAGGCTCTAATACTACTGTGTGAGACTGGTGCTCGAATTTTCGCATATGCGGAAATTTGTATATGCTAATTTTCGCATTTGCGAATTTTCGCTTATGCTAATTTGTGCTTATGCTAATTTTCGCATATGCGAAGTTTCGCATATGCGAAAATAAAACGCGAATATTACAAATATGCGCATTTAGCGAATATATGACAAATATTCGTCCATATATTCGCGAAATATTGCAAATTTGAATATGGCCTATGCCGCTCAACACTAATACCAAATAGCTGATCCTTTGTTTGGCTTTAGCAGTTGATTACTTGATCAGATATGTTATGGTCAAAATAGCACTGGTCTAAGAAGGTCAATGGTCAGACATTAAAAGCGGTTGTGCGGCAATCCAAAAAAAATTTAAGGGCTAGAGCTGGCTTAAAGGGTACCTCCTATCAAAAAAACTTTTGATATATTATAGATTAATGTATGCAGAATAACTTTACGATTGCATGTTATTAAAATATATGCTTCTTTCTATTCAATTTTCCTCTTTGAAGAAATGACCACTAGGGGTCTCCCTACCAGTCCTGGCAGCAAGCATTTCAGACTCATGCTGGAGTCCTAAACACTATGAGCTGCCAGTCTGCTTTGTTCACAAAGGAGAACACTCAGAGCTGCCAGCCTGCTTTGTTCACAGCCTGTTTGGCTGTGAACAAAGCAGGCTGGCAGCTCTGAGTGTTTAGGACTCCAGCATGAGTCAGAAATGCTTGCTGACAGGACTGATCGGGAAAAATACAATAGAAAGAAGCATATTTTTCATTAACATGCTAATGGAAAGTTATTCAACATTCATTAATCTAAAATATATCAAAAGTTTATTTGATGAGAGGTACCCTTTAAAATAAAACTAAAAAAGCCCAATCCCTCACAGCCATTGTGATAGCTTGGTCCACAATGATCAGCTCTTTCTTAGGCACTTCTTGACACAGGAAATACTCGCTCACCCAATCCCAGAGAACTGTTGTTATTTCACGTGTGTGTCGAGAAATCACGAGGAAGCGCTAATGAGCTGAGACCAGGCTCTGTCCGAATGGCAATGACTGGGGATTAGGCAAGTTAGTATAGGTTAAAGGTTTTTTTTTTATCCAGCACAAACCCTTATCATTTTGCTGTGCCAGACAAGCCCTTTAAACAGCAGAGATTACCTGGACTGTCTACAAGAACAGGGAAGTAGGTGTTGGAACTCCAGAATTTCAATATCTAGCCAACTAACTATGTATATATTTTCTATGCATTGTAAACTTAAAGTGTACCAGTCATTAACAAAAACTTTTTATATAACGTAGATAATACTATTATATGTATATTTGTAAGATCCATTGTTTAAAAAAGTGTATATTTTAGGTGAAAAAATGCTGTCCCTGCAGCTATTGCCTGTGTGTCTCTATGAGGAGTCCAAATACAGGAAGTTAGGGCAGGACAAGCAGGGCTCTGTGCAGGCTCCTGGCCTGTCAATCATCCTGATGTGTGAGCCGGGAGCGTCTCACAGAGCCTTAGTGCACAGAGCCCTGGTTGTCCTCAGTGTCCAGAGCCCTGCTTGTCCTCAGTGTAAAGAGCCCTGCTTGTCCTTATTGCACAAAGCCCTGCTTGTTCTCAGTGCACAGTGGCCTGCTTGTCTTCAATGCACAGAGCCCTGCTTGTCCTCAATGCACAGAGCCCTGCTTGTCCACCCACGATTCCTTTATTTGTTCTTCTCACAGACACACTCAGCCAATAGCTGTAGGGGCAAAAATTTACACATTTTTTAACCCCTTAAGGACACAAGGTGTATAGGTATGCCCTGACGTCCTGGTACTTAAGGACACAGAGCATACCTGTACACCCATGGGAATACCTGGTCCCGCCGCTTGCCGAGCAGGGACCGGACCGGGATGCCTGCTGAAATTATTCAGCAGGCACCCTGTGCAAACCCCTGGTGGGGGTCCTTCCTGAGACCTCCCATGTCGGTGATCACCACAAATCTTCACTCAATTCAGATATGCAATTTGCGGCGATTCCAGGATGATCGTGTCTGTGGTGACCTGATCACCAGAAAATAGGGATGATCGGAGCTGTCAGAGACAGCCCCGATCATCCTGAATGATAGGAGTGAGGTGGCAGGGGTGCCAACTCCTCCTATCCCCTGCCATTGGTCGATCAGGACTGACCGACCATTGGCAGTTGAGGGTG
Source organism: Hyla sarda (assembly GCF_029499605.1). NCBI lineage: Eukaryota > Metazoa > Chordata > Amphibia > Anura > Hylidae > Hyla > Hyla sarda. Next base: position 172,424,810 of record NC_079191.1, read on the forward strand.
GGGGGGTTAAAGTTGAAATCCATGCTCTGCCCGCCCCTTGGTGTCCATGCTGAGCGGGGGGAAGATGGAAGCGGGTGCTGGAGCACTTCAGGATGGAGAGGGATCGGCCATTGCAGCGGGACCAGTGGCAGGCAGCGGTGGGATCAGCAGCAGTAAGGAGGCAGCGGCAGAGGCAGCGGTGGAGGCATCAGTGAAGATCAGTGGTAAGTGATCTTCCCTGCTGCCTTCTAGGAGTTGCCAAACTACAACTCCCAGCATGCCCAGACAGCCAAAGGCTGTCTGGGCATGCTGGGAGTTGTAGTTTTACAACATCTGGAGGGCCACAGTTTGGAGACCACTTTGGTCTTGGAGGTCAGGATAATGGGGGGAAGAAGAATGCAGGGAAAGATGACTCGGCACCCAACCGCATGTCAGGGGGTTGGACATCGACCCATCAGAAGGAGAAGGGAGATGGTGCGGTGGGCGGAGGCTCAATGGAAAAATTCTTCAGATCTCCAGGGATCAAGGGGGGGAAAATTAATCAAAAAGAGCTGGAAAGGGGAAAAAAATGACAGCAGCGGAAAATTCTGAGGAGGAGATAGAAGATAATCAGGAGGAAAAAGGAACTAAAGCAATGCTCAGTAAAATATTCGAGGGGGTAGAAAAAACAAATGGAGCAATAAGGGAGGTTCAAAATCAGATTGGGGAAGTAAGGCGGGACACTGTAATATTAAGACAGGACTTCCAAAAAATTTGAGAAAGGCTGAATGAGGTAGAAGACAAAGCCAGAGGGATGGAACACAAGACAGATGAGCTAGAGAGAGGTGGGCAAACTATCAGGGTTATGTCAAGAATTGAATGCCAAAGTGAGAGATCTAGAGGAAAGAGGAAGACGATAAATTGTAAGAATAGTTGGGATCCCAGAAAAATTTGAAGGAGAAGATTGCCGATAGAGATGAGCAAACTTACAGTAAATTCGATTCGTCACGAACTTCTCGGCTCGGCGGTTGCTGACTTTTCCTGCATAAATTAGTTCAGCTTTCTGGTGCTCCAGTGGGCTGGAAAAGGTGGATACAGTCCTAGGAAAGAGTCTCCTAGGACTGTATCCACCTTTTCCAGCCCACGGGAGCACCTGAAAGCTGAACTAATTTATGCAGGAAAAGTCATCAACTGCCGAGCCGAGAAGTTCGTGACGAATCGAATTTACTGTAAGTTCGCTCATCTCTAATTGCCGATGGTTTGTTAAAAGCTGGATCTTAAAACATTATTCCAGTAATCCGTCTACCCAAGCCGTTCCTCATCTCTACAGTTAACGGTGAGAGGCTCTCTACCACAGTGCAGTTCCGTACCCAGCCTCTGCAGATGGACATTGGAATATTTCATACAGAGACTTTACAGTTCTTTGTCCTTCCTTTCTGCTCCTCCGAACTCCTCCTGGGTCTGCCGTGGCTTCAACGTCATTGTCCTGTCCTGAATTGGACCACCGGTGAGATCCTGCGTTGGGGTCCCTCCTGTTTTGACCATTGTCTCAAGCCTGGTCCTGTCAAACTGGTCCCGCAAGTTTCTCGACCTCCTGGTCTGCCCAAGCCATACCATTCTTTTGTGGATGTCTTTTGCAAGAAACAAGCTGAGGTCCTTCCACCTCACAGACCCTATGACTGTCCGATCGACCTGATGCCCGGTTCGACTCCACCTCAGGGCAGAATTTATCCTCTCTCACCTCCAGAGACTCTTGCCATGTCCAACTATATAAGTGAGAATCTGCAGAGAGGATTCATAAGAAAGTCTTCTTCCCCTGCTGGAGCCGGTTTCTTCTTCGTGACCAAGAAGGATGGTTCTCTCCGTCTCTGCATTGACTACAGAGAACTTAATAAAATTACCATCAAGAACCGCTACCCTCTGCCCCTAATCTCTGAGCTATTTGATCGTCTCCGAGGGACAAAGATCTTCACCAAATTGGACATTTGAGGGGCCTATAATTTGATCCGCATCCGTGAGGGAGATGAGTGGAAGACCGCCTTTAATACAAGGGACGGGCACTTTGAGTATCTGGTTATGCCCTTCGGCCTTTGTAATGTGCCTGCCATCTTCCAGGAATTTGTCAACGACATCTTCAGGGACCTACTTTATACCTGCGTGGTCATATACTTGGATGACATCTTCATCTTTTCCTCCAATTTGGACCAATATCGAGTCCATGTGCGACAAGTTCTCACGTGCCTTAGGAAAAATCGCTTATATGCCAAACTTGAAAAATTTATTTTTGAACGGTCCTCCCTGCCTTTCCTGGGATTCATTATCTAAGCCCAAGGACTTCAAATGGATCCAGCCAAGCTTTCCGCGGTTCTGGATTGGCCATGCCCCTCTGGTCTCTGAGCCATACAAAGATTCCTGGGCTTTGCTAATTACTACAGGCAATTTATCCCTCATTATTCCACTCTGGTGGCTCCTATCGTGGCTCTAACAAGAAAAGGAGTTAACCCCAAATCCTGGCCTTCCCAAGCTGAAGAAGCCTTCCAGTCACTGAAAGCCGCCTTTGCCACAGCACCCGTTCTTTCTAGTCCCGATTCCACCAAGTCCTTCTCTCTCGAAGTGGATGCCTCCTCGGTGGGAGCCGGAGCTGTCCTCACCCAAAAGTCTTCTGGAGGCAAGACAGTAACTTGCGGCTTCTTTTCTAAAACATTTTCTCCCGAGGAGAGAAATTACTCCATTGGAGACAGAGAACTGCTGGCCATTAAGTTGGCACTGGAGGAATGGAGACATTTACTCGAGGGCACCACACATCCTGTGAACTTCTTCACGGACCACAAGAACCTGGCTTATCTCCAATTATTTAGAGACATTCTAAATAGAGGAATACTACCACCCTCAATGAAGGAGGCAGTGATTACGTTGATTCTTAAGCCTGGGAAAAATTAACATGAGCCTGATGTGTATAGGCCAATCTCGCTGCTAAATACCGATATGAAGATATTGGCAAAGACCTTAGCAGTGAGATTGGCGAAGATAATGCCTTTACTAATATCGAATGATCAATGTGGATTTATGAGTGGAAGAATCAAGGCGGATAATGTGAAAAGACTGTTTGGAAATCTGCAAATGGAAGGGGAAGGGGGGGGGGGGACTGCTCCATCCTGTCATTGGACGCTGTTAAGGCCTTTTACAGGGTGGAGTGGTCCTACCTCTGAACTGTAATGAGGGAATATGGGTTTGGTGAAGATTTTATGAAATGGATGGGAATCCTGTATGACTCCCCCAGGGCAGTGGTTCTGGTAGTTGAGTTCAGTCAGAAGGATTCCAGCTGACCAGGGGATCTAGACAAGGCTGTCTTCTGTCTCACCAAATCTTTGCCCTATGTATTGAACCATTGGCAACAAGAATCAGAAACATGAAGATAGCGGAGGGGTTTGGATGTCGGGGGACATGGGACAGAATATCACTTTTTGCAGATGATATTTTGCTCTTTATTCGGAAACGCAACAGGCATTGGAGGGGATTATAGAGGAAATAGAGTAATTTGAGAATAAATCGGGATTGAGTATAAACTGGAACAAAACTGTATTAATACCACTAGATAAACAAATATCCCATGGGAGCCTCAGAATAATAGGAAATGGAGAAACTTTTCAGTATTTGGGTATAAATGTCGGAAGGCAAGTCTTAAAATATCCGGAATTTAATGTTTGGCCTGCTTTGAGAAAGATAAAAGCAAAAATGAAAATTTGGATAGGTATACCATTTAGTATGGCAGATAGGATTAGCCTAATAAAGATGACAATCCTGCATCAGATCTTGTTTGTGCTGACCAATAGTCCGGTATGTTAGGAGAACAATTTTTTTAAGAAATTAAAGCTATGGAAAGAGAACTGGTCTGGAAAGGGAAAAAACAAGAATTAAATTAGGTCAATTATGTAGGGGAATGAAGAATGGAGGACTAGCTGTTCCAGATTTTAGACTATACTATATAGCAGCACAGTTGAGGTACGTAAAGAAATGGAAGGAAAAAGATTCCTTTGCTAACATGGTAAAAGAAAAAAAAAGGAGGCGTGTGAAGATATGGGAGAATTTTTAGAATCCAAGTTGAGTGGAAAAGAGCCTATAGCAGAGAAAGTGGGTAAAGTTTTGACACAAATGAAAAAGTAATGAAGGTGGAGGGTTCACTAGAATGCACAAGACTATTTGATAACACAAAATTGAAAGAACTTTAGGGACACGAGTGGCGATTTTGGGGTAAATATCATTTAAAATATGTTGCACAATTTTTTGAAGGGTTAAAACTCAGATCATTTCAGGAGCTGAGTGCACAATATGAAATTCCTAATAATATGATGTCGCTATTTACATATGCACAGTTAAGAGAGGCGGTGAAAAAAATAGATAAGAAAGAGGAGTTAAGAATTCACGGGTGTTTGTTAATGAAGGTCTTAAGGGAAGGCACGGATAAAAAAAATAATCTCTAAGATGTATAAAATAATGGTGGATGTTAACCCTTTGGGGATGGAGGGTTTCCCCAATTTTGTAAATTTTTGGGGCTTCTGTTTCTATGCAGTACATTTTTTCAGTAAAAATTACACCTTATCATCATTCTGTTAGTCCATACGATTAAAATGATACCCTACTTATATAGGTTTTATTTTGTCGTACTTCTGGAAAAAAATCATAACTACATGCAGGAAAATGTATACGTTTAAAATTGTCATCTTCTGACCCCTATAACTTTTTATTTTTCTACTTACGGGGAGGTATAAGGGCTCATTTTTTGCGTCGTGATTTGAAGATTTTAGCGGTATCATTTACGTATTGATCTGATGATTTGATCACTTTTTATTCATTTTTTCATGATAAATGGGTGACCAAAAATACGCTTTTTTTGCGCGTACGCCATTGACTATGCAGTTTAATTAACAATATATTTTTATAATTCGGACATTTCTGCATACGGCAATACCACATATGTTTATTTTTATTTACACAGTTTTTTTTTTATTGGGAAAAGGGGGGTGATTCCAACTTTTATTAGGGAAGGGGTTAAATGATCACTTTTTTTTCACTTTTTTTTTGCAATGTTATAGCTCCCATAGGGGGCTATAACACTGCACACACTGAACTTTTACATTGATCAATGGTTTCTCATAGGAAACCATTGATCAATGATTCTGCCACTTGACTGCTCATGCCTGGATCTCAGGCACTGAGCAGTCATTCGGCAATCGGACAGCATGGAGGAAGGTAGGGACCATCCTGCTGTCTTTACAGCTGTTCGGGATGCCGCCATTTCACTGCGGACATCTCGAACAGCACCCTGAGCTAAACGGCAGTGCTTTACTTTCACTTAAGATGCAGCGTTCAACTTTGAATGCCGCATCTAAAGGGTTAATAGCGTGCGGCACCACAATCAGTGCCGCTTGCTATTGGCCCCGCGTTATAGAAAGGGAGTGGGCTGAGGGCGTATCCCCAAGGAGTTAAAAATCAGGGAGTGAGGCACTTCAGTATAAAGGAATGGGAAAAGGATATAGGACAAGTGACAGAGAAGGAATGGAAGGGGATTTGGGAAGAGAGTTTGAACACTATTAAAAATAGTTCACATAGGATTACACAATTTTTTATAACACATAGGTTATATTATACGCCACAACTTTTGGGAAAAATAGACAAATCTAAAAAAATATACAGTCATGGCCGTAAATGTTGGCACCCCTGACATTTTTCAAGAAAATTAAGTATTTTTCACAGAAAAAGATTGCGGTAACACATGTTTTGCTATACCCATGTTTATTCTCTTTGTGTGTATTGGAACTAAACCAAAAAAGGGAGGGAAAAAAAGCTAATTGGACATAATGTCACACCAAACTCCAAAAATGGGCTGGACAAAATTATTGGCACCCTTAACTTAATATTTGGTTGCACACCCTTTGGAAAAAATAACGGAAATCAGTCTCTTCTTTTAACCATCAATAAGCTTCTTACACCTCTCATCTGGAATATTGGACCACTCTTCCTTTGCAAACTGCTCCAGGTCTCTCTTATTTGAAGGGCATATTTTACCAACAGCTATTTTAAGATCTCTCCACAGGTGTTCAATGGGATTTAGATCTGGACTCATGGCCACTTCAGAACTCTCCAGTGCTTTTTTGCCATCCATTTCTGGGTGCTTTTTGATGCATGTTTGGGGTCATTGTCCTGCTGGAAGACCCAAGATCTCGGATGCAAACCCAGCTTTCTGACACTGGGCTGTACAGTTTGACCGAAAATCCACTGGTAATCCTCAGATTTCATAATGCCTTTCACACATTCAAGGCACCCAGTGCCAGAGGAAGCAAGACAACCCCAAAACATCATTGAACCTCCCCATATTTAACTGTAGGTACTGTGTTATTTTCTTTGTAGGCCTCATTCCCTTTTCTGTAAACATTAGAATGATGTGCTTTACCAAAAAGCTCTATCTTGGTCTCACCTGTCCACAAGACGTTTTCCCAGAAGGATTTTGGCTTACTCAAGTTCATTTTGGCAAAATGTAGTCTTGCTTTTTTATGTCTCTGTGTCAGCAGTGGGGTCCTCCTGGGTCTCTTGCCATAGCGTTTCATTTAATTTAAATGTCGACTGATAGTTCGCACTGATACTGATGCTCCCTGAGCCTGCAGTACAGCTTGAATATCTTTGGAACTTGTTTGGGGCTGCTTGTCCACCATCCAGACTATCCTATATTGACACCTGTCCTCAATTTTCTCTTCTGTCCAGGTCCAGGGAGATTAGCTACAGTGCCATGGGTTGCAAACTTCTTGATAATGTTGCGCACCGTAGACAAAGGCCAATCTAGATCTCTGGAGATGGACTTGTAACCTTGAGAGTGTTGATATTTTTCTACAATTTTGGTTCCCAAGTCCTCAGACAGTTCTCTTTTCCTCTTTCTGTTGTCCATGCTTAGTGTGACACACAATGCAAAGACTAAGTGAGCTTCTCTCCTTTTTATCTACTTTCAGGTGTGATTTTTATATTGCCCACACCTGTTACTTGCCCAGGTGAGTTTAACCCCTTAAGGACCGGAGGTTTTTCCGTTTTTGCATTTTCGTTTTTTGCTCCTTGCCTTTAAAAAATCATAACTCTTTCAAATTTACACCTAAAAATCCATATGATGGCTTATTTTTTGCGCCACCAATTCTACTTTGTAATGACGTCAGTCATTTTGCCCAAAAATCTATGGTGAAGCGGGAAAAAAAATCATTGTGCGACAAAATTGAAAAAAAAAAACGCTGTTTTGTAACTTTTGGGGGCTTCCGTTTCTACGTAGTACATTTTTCGGTAAAAATGACACCTGATATGTATTCTGTAGGTCCATACGATTAAAATGATACCCTACTTATATAGGTTTGATTTTGTCGGACTTCTGGAAAAAATCATAACTACATGCAGGAAAATTAATACGTTTAAAATTGTCATCTTCTGACCCCTATAACTTTTTTATTTTTCCGTGTATGGGGCGGTATGAGGGCTCATTTTTTGCGCCGTGATCTGAAGTTTTTAACGGTACCATTTTTGCATTGATAGGACTTATTGATCACTTTTTATTCATTTTTAAATGATATAAAAAGTGACCAAAAATGCACTATTTTGGACTTTGGAATTTTTTTGCGCGCACGCCATTGACCGAGCGGTTTAATTAATGATATATTTTTATAATTCGGACATTTCCGCACGCGGTGATACCACATATGTTTATTTTTATTTTTATTTACACTGTGTTTTTTTTTTTATTGGAAAAGGGGGGTGATTCAAACTTTTAATAGGGGAGGAGTTAAATGATCTTTATTCACTTTTTTTTTTCACTTTTTTTTTGCAGTGTTATAGGTCCCATAGGGACCTATAACACTGCACACACTGATCTTCTATGTTGATCACTGGTTTCTCATAAGAAACCAGTGATCAACGATTCTGCCGGATGACTGCTCATGCCTGGATCTCAGGCACTGAGCAGTCATTCGGCGATCGGACAGCGAGGAGGCAGGAAGGGGCCCTCCCGCTGTCCTGTCAGCTGTTCGGGATGCCGCGATTTCACCGCGGCTATCCCGAACAGCCCACTGAGCTAGCCGGGATGCTTTCGGTTTCACTTTAGACGCGGCGTTCAACTTTGAACGCCGCGTCTAAAGGGTTAATAGCGCGCGGCACAGCGATCAATGCCGCGCGCTATTAGCCACGGGTCCTGGCCGTTGTTAGAGGCCGGGCCCGAACCGCTATGACGCGGGGCCACGCCGTGGCCCCGCGTTATAGATCGGGAGTGGACACATGACGTTCCAGTACGTCATGTGTCCTTAAGGGGTTAAAGGAGCATAACATGCTTGAAACAATCTTATGTATCCACAATTTTGAAAGGGTGCCAATAATTTTGTCCAGCCCATGTTTTGGAGTTTGGTGTGACATTATGTCCAATTTGCTTTTTTTCCTCCCTTTTTTGGTTTAGTTCCAATACACACAAAGAGAATACACATGTGTAACAAAACATGTGTTACTGCAATCCTTTTATGTGAGAAATACTTCATTTCCTTGAAAAATTTCAGGGGTGCCAGCATTTACGGTGCCCAAGATGTGAGGGCGAAGGAATGGGGTTTTTCCATATGTATTCCGGTGGAAAACTTTTATTTTTTAAATGAACTGGTGCCAGAAAGTCAAACAGATTTGTAAATTACTTCTATTAAAAAATCTTAAAGGGGTTATCCACCATAAGGTGATTTTAGTACGTACCTGGCAGACAGTAATTGACATGCTTAGGAAGGATCTGCGCTTGTCTTGGGGCTAAATGGCTATATTGTGAGATTACCTTAACACTATGGCTAGCTGTTTGTAAACTGGTATTTCCTGTTTGACTTTTCTTTTTTTGATTACAAATCCCACAATTCCATCTTCCTCCCTCCAACACATCAGCCACCCCACCCAATGAAACATAAATGAGCTGCATCCATTCAAATCAGTGTGGTTTTCAATCAGGGTGCCTACAGCTGTTGCAGATTGATCCCTCCACCCATTGAAGCAGACAGGCTCCCTGTCATCAGCTGACTAGTGAGTCTCGGTCTCGGTCGCATTGAAAGCTGGGAAAAATCTGAGACAACAGTCATTTTGTATGCTGGTAAAAATAAATATTGGGGTGAAAATCACAGAAGAATTGTGAGAAAACCGCCACACACAGGTACAGACACTGGCCCTCATTTACTAATGTCAACCCGACTCTTCTTGTCAGTTTGTAACAACCCGACAAAATATATCATCACTCCGAGTGTTTTTTAAACCCGTCAAAATGGGCGTGGTTATCACAAAAAAGGGGCGTGTTCCCAACAAAAAAAAAGTATGATGAAAAACTCACAGGAAAACCTGTGAATTTTTCTTCACCAAAACCCGACAGCTCTGAGCTGTCGGGAAATGAATCAAAACTGACTAAATCCTGCCCCCATCATGGAACAGGGTCTGTTCCATGTTGGGGGTAGTAGTACAGGGGCAAAGGGGTTGATCGCATTCGATCCGATCAAAAGTTATTAAGCAGGGGAGCGGGCGGCATGGTCCGCTCCCCAGCGATGTACGATGTATTTTATTTTCAAATTCTCCGCCGGGATCCCTGAATGGCCGGTACTGAGGAGCCATTCGGGGATCCCTGCGGGGTTCTCAAATAGAAGAGCTGCTGTGGGGAAAGTTATATAGAATCACTGGGGGTAATGTATATGTCTGGCTCCCCACAGCTTCTATATATCTTGTCCCTCACCGCAGCGCATGTATATATATATATATATATATATATACGCATGTGTCCCCCACACATCGCTATTATATGCCCCCAGCAGTGCATGTTATATATGTCCCCCGCACAGCGCTATCATATGCCCCCAGCAGCGCATGTTATATATGCCCCCCGCACAGTGCAATCATAAGCTCCCGGTAGCGCTATCATTGACAAGCATTTTATTAGCATAGAATCTCTCCAGGAAGCCGCTGACCGATGCTCTGCTAATGCTCTTCTTGTCAATGATAGCGCTTCAGTGGCATATGTGTATAGAAGCGAAGCGGGGACCAGATATATAGCGTTATCTGGTCCCCACTTCGCTTCTATTCACAGTCCTCCTCAGTCCAACCACCACAGCTGCACCATCGCCTCCCCCATCCCCGGTGTTATAATTACCTGTTCCCGAGGTCTGTGATCCCTCTGGCTCCGGCGCTGTTGCTGTGCGCTGCGATGCGCAATGACGAGTGACGTCCCCAATGCGATGTCCCCGTCAGTGCGCACAGTGACAGCACACAGCAACAGCACTGGAGCCAGAAGGATCGCGGTCCTCGGGAACAGGTAATTATAACATCGGGGATGGGGGAGGTGATGGGGCAGCTGTGGTGGTTGGACTGAGGAGGACTGTGTATAGAAGCGAAGTGGGGACCAGATAACGCTATATATCTGGTCCCCACTTCGCTTCTATACACATATGCCTCTGAAGCGCTATCACTGACAAGCAGAGCATTAGCAGAGCATCAGTCAGCGGCTTCCCGGAGAGATGCTCTGCTAATAAAATGCTTGTCAATGATAGCGCTACCGGGAGCTTATGATTGCACTGTGCGGGGGGCATATATAACATGCGCTGCTGGGGGCATATGATAGCGCTGTGCGGGGGACATATATAACATGCGCTGCTGGGGGCATATGATAATGCTGTGCGGGGGACATATATAACATGTGCTTCTGGGGGCATATGATAGCTCTGTGTGGGGGACATGTATAACATGCACTGCTGGGGGCATATGATTGTGCTGTGCGGGGGACATATATAACATGCGCTGCTGGGGGCATATGATAGCGCTGTGCTGGGGGCATATATAACATGCTCTGCTGGGGGCATATGATAGCGCTGTGGGGGGGACATATATAACATGCGCTGCGGTGGGTATATGATAGCGCTGTGCTGGGGGCATATATATACAATTTACCGTGCGACACAATTTTCAACCCGTGGGACACAATTTTTTTTTCCCATGCGACACATTAGTAAATCAGGGAGAAAAATACACAGAGTAAATGAAGAAACACTCAGAGATAAACCCGACACTCTTAGTAAATCAGAGCTACTATATTATGAACTACACCAACTTTACAGCCCCTGTAGCATAGTCAAATAAAAAAAAATCCTGTAATACCCCTTTAATCCTTTCAGTACTTTTTAGCAGCTGTTTGCTACAAAGGAAAATCTATATTTTTGGAATTTCTTTTTTGTGTTGTCCACAGTGCTTTCTGCTGACACCTGATGCCCGTATCAGGCACTGTCCAGAGCAGGAGAAAATCCCCAAAGCAAACCTATGCTGCTCTGGACAGTTCCTGACACAGACAGAGGTGTCAGCAGAGAGCGCTGTAGACAAAACAAAAAAGAAGTTCAAAAAGTAAAGAATTTCCTCTGTACTATACAGCTGCTAAAAATACTAAAAGGATTAAGATTTTTTTTAGTAGAAGTAATTTACAAGTCTGTTTAACTTTCTGGAACCAGGTCATTTAAAAAAAAGTTTTCCACCGGAGTACCCCTTTAAGGAATTTTGGATGAATGTAATAAGGATGATGGAGAGAAGGCTAGAGTTGGAGGAGGGAGGTAAATTTATAACCTGGTTATAAGGGGGAGGAAGAACGGAAGGAAAGAAGGATGGATAAGATTTTAAGAGGGAAAGTGCAATTTGTAACCTGTCTATTGGTAGCAAGAAATTGGATGTCCACAGTAGCCCCAAACATTGATGAAGTTAATGCTACAGTATGTAAGATGATGAATTTTGAATTTTGTTGAACAGCCAAGACCGGATGTTTGTCAAAATTCCATGCAATTTGGGATAAGTGGATTAAAGGAGTAGTCCAGTGGTGAACCCAGTGGTGAACAACTTATCCCCTATCCTAAGGATAGGGGATAAGTTTGAGATCGCGGGGTCCGACCGCTGGGGCCCCCTGTGATTTCCTGTATGGGGCCCCGACAGCCCGCGGGAAGAGGGCGTGTCGACCTCCGCACGAAGTGGCGGCCGACACGCCCCCTCAATACAACTCTATGGCAGAGCCGAAGCGCTGCCTTCGGCAATCTCCGGCTCTGCCATAAAGATGTATTGAGGGGGCGTGTCGGCCGCCGCTTCGTGCGGAGGTCGACACCCGCTATCTGGCCGGAGAGCCTGGCCCCTGTACAGAGAGATCGCAGGGGGCCCCAGTGGTCGGACCCCCGCGATCTCAAACTTATCCCCCATCCTTAGGATTGGGGATAAGTTTTTCACCACTGGACTACCCCTTTAAAGATATGACAGTGAGAGAGATTGGAGTTAGTCGAGAGTCTTAGATAATTAATCCCCCCCCCCCTTCTGCCATGGGGTGGGGTAGTGGGGGGTGGTAAGTGATTATGTCTCTGTAAGGGGAGGTGCTCTGTTCAACCAAAACCAGAAATATGAAATATTCCTAATGATATAGTGGAATGGAGAGGTTGTGAGATGGGATGGGGAGGGATTATTATTAGTTTCTCTTTTTCTTAAATTTTTTTCTTCTTTTTTACCTTTTTCTCTCTTTTCTCTTTTCCTTCTTCTTTTTCTTTCTCTCTCTTGTCGCTTCTCCCCTTCCCTCTCCCTCCCGCATCTCCTTTCCCCCATGTTGGAATGAAAGTTGAGTGAGGGGGAGGGACTAATATTGGTTTTTCTTCGCATAGATATATGGTGTTCTTTTAATTTTTTTTTTTTAACCAGTGAGTGGGGGTGGGATGTGGGAGGGGGAGGAGAGAGGGATTATTGAAATTAATAATAAGAATAAATGTGGGTGATGTGGGTCAGACAGGGCACTGGAACCAGACTTGAGAAGTGTATAGGGGGGAGTGGTTTAAAATGTTGTAATATTGATAATAAGTGAAGAAAATGGAAGTGTAATTTTATGGAGAATGTATAACTATTGTTATTGAAATGGAATAATAAATTATATAATACAAAAAAGAGACAGTGGTTAGATGTGCAAAAAATGCTCTGGTCCTTAAGGTGAAAATGGGCTTGGTCCTTAAAGTAGTACTCCGGTGCACACTTTCTTCATGTTATCCCGTCCGGGCTGCAAAATAAAAGAAAACACACTTTATCTTACCTGCCAACGAGCCCCCGGAGCTCCGGTACAGGTGTTCGGTCCCCGGGCTGTATTCTTCTTACTTACGGTTAGCCCGGCACGTCACACGGAGCTTCAGCCTATCACTGGCCGCAGCGATGTCCCGCCTCGGCCAGTGATAGGCTGAAGCTCCGTGTGACGTGCCGGGCTAACCGGAAGTAAGAAGAATACAGCCCGGGGACCGAACACCTGTACCGGAGCTCCGGGGGCTCGTTTGCAGGTAAGATAAAGTGCGTTTTCTTTTATTTTGCAGCCCGGACGGGATAACATGAAAAAAGTGTGCACCGGAGTACTCCTTTAAGGGGTTAACCAATGTATATTACAAATATACATATAACGGTATTATCTACATTATATAAAAAGTTTTTGTTAATGACAGGTACACTTTATTCTATTTCTAAACATAATCAAGCATGGAGTAAGACAAGTGTATTTTATGGATCTACAGAAATGTAGTATTCCTATAGTTAAATTGGTTCAGTCAGGAAGAGGAATATATCAGGTGTGTTATGTTTTTACTGATCAAATTGGTAATGAAGAAAAAAAAGGAATTACCTAATACAGAAATCTCCTTGCCGCCGCCGTGTAGACCATTGCCTGCAACTGTAGTGATCCTCACTGTGTACTGGATCCCACTGGTCAGGTTAGTGATTGTTGCTGATTCAGAATACACAGTGAATCTCTGAGATGGATCTCCGATCACTTCTACCAAATAAGAACTCCTGTTACCTTCTGGAAGACTCCAGCTGACATACATTGTACTGCTATTTTTTTTAGAAGCTGCTTGCAGAGATATAGTGGCCGGACCTGTAATCACAATATTACATGTAAGAAAATAGGTAAAACAATTATATAGAAATGATATTTAAGTATCCCTGTCATTTAAAAAAGAACTTCTGATTAGTCAACATCTCAGTGCTAAGACCCCACTGATTATAAGAACGAGTGGGGAGAAGTGCACACTTCACTCCCAGGCTTGTTGCAATCTATGTCTTACTGTCCCATGACTTATTATGGAGCTGCGAGACAAGAATCACTATAAACCTGATGGATCAAGACTTTTGACATGTCTCTGTGACATGTCAAACATGTTTTTTCGAATGACAGGGGCACTTTATTTTTGAACTCTCATATTTTAGGAGAATCTATACATTAAATTTAATTATGTATTATTTACTGTAATTTGTATGGAATTGCAGCAAAACTGCATCTTTTTGCCGTGAATCTGTCCAAAAAGTTTAAATTATGTGTAAACTGAGGCTAAACTGAGGCAAAATCCCGGGAGTGCCACATATACAGAAGGAGCTGTGCCCACTCATGACTGGCCAGCTAACTTCATAGGCAAGCATAATTAAAGGGGTGGGAAGAGAAGGAGCTGGGGAAGGAAGCAATGCCATAAAAGGAGCAGTTCCACTGCAGTTACATTCAATAAAAAAAAATTACATCGTCCTAACATTACATTGTCCAAACTATAAGAGAAAGAAAAACAAATAACAAGTAAAACAAGTAAGTCCCCTAAAATACAAGAGACAAACTTTTAAAATAATATTCTTTTATAAAGAAGATGTATATCAGCATAGGTGCCAAGGTCTATTGATACCCAAGGATTGTTCTAAATAACTGCCCACAAATGACATTTGAACAACCTATATAGTAGAGCCTGCCTGGTAAAACATGCACATACAACTGCCTCATTTTTGTACAAACCAGTACATTAATACCAGTCATTTCCATGCCCCCTTGCGCAGCAAAACCTATGCTATAGTAAGAGCTAAGGCAATAGTTCAAATTATTTCCAGAGACTATTTATACCTTTACCAAAATGAGGCTCCATTGCTGCACTTGGTATGAATATTTTTTATTTTTTTTTGGAAAAAATTTTAAGTGCCTGTATCACATTTACCTTGAAATCAATGTTAGTAGTATTTGTGTAAACAATTTTCTTAAAATATCACTGCCAGTTAAAAAGTATTTTTGGAGGTATACGCCACGCTTGCCACTGACACTGTGTCCGCCAGTGAGGGAGTAGAGGAAGACCCCATTTTTCTTCTTTCTTCCTCCTCCACCTCATCATCATCCAGTAATGAAGACCCCCTTGATTGCGACGCCGCAGGGTAATGCCATCAGAGGACCCCTGTACAAGTTTCCCTGTACCTCATACTAGTGACCCTGTCCCTATACCATTTTTTTCTGTCCCCCATTCTAGCCACCTTGTCCCCCATACAATTTTCCCTGTCCACTCTACAAATGGGGGTACACCAGCATGTTAGTGTAAAAAAATAATAACATTTTTACACTAACATGCTGGTGTTAACCCATGTTTTTCATTTTCACAAAAGGCTAAAGGAGAAAAAGAGAACTTAACTTAATTTAACTTAATTTTTCCAAAGTACAGAAATATCCCCTGTGTGGACTAAAAGTTCAGTGTAGGCGGACAACAGGGCTCAGAAGTGAGAGAGCAGAATGTACGTTTGAGGCCTAAATTTCACAGCAATGGCTGCTTAATAAAAATTTTCATATTTACAGCCCACTGTTTCAAAAATATGTCAAACACCAGTGGCATGTAAATGCTCACTGCACCCCTTGTTAGATTACTTTAGGTGTATAGGTTCAAAAAAAGGGTCAAATGTGGTGGGGGGGAAGGGGTTTCCACTGTTCAGGCACCATGGGGGCTTTATAAACGGACTATGGCCTACGACATCCAGTCCAGATAAACACACTCTCCAAAAGGTGTCTTCTAGAGATGAGCAAACTTTTCAAAAATTCGATTCGGCCGATTCGCCGAATTTTCTGAAAAAGTTTGTTTCAATCCGAATTTTTTCGCGTTGAATCTATATTAAAAAAGGCTATTTCTAGTCTACATACAGCCTCTATAGGGGTATAGAACACTTTGCTGTGTTCTAAAACGCATATGGAGTGTGCTGGGGTAGTGAAATAATACTGTTATTCAGAATAACATGCATATTACCGGCATCGCTTTTAAACTCACTGTTGCACAGCAGCACAATGACAGAACCTGGTGGTGGCATCAGTGTCAGGAGACCATATAGTGACTGAATGACATAGCGTGGAGGTGTTGGCAGCATGAGGAGACCATATAGCGGCTGAATGGCACAGTGTGGAGGTGTTGACAGCATGAGGACACCATATAGTGGCTGAATGACACAGCTTGGATGAGGCTGAAGCATGAGGACACCATATAGTGGCTGAATGACAGAGCTTGGATGAGGCTGAAGCATGAGGACACCATATAGTGGCTGAATGACACAGCGCGGAGGTGTTGGCAGCATGAGAAGACCATATAGTGGCTGAATGGCACAGCGTGGAGGTGTTGGCAGCATGAGGACACCATATAGTTGCTTAATGACACAGCATGGACATGTTGGCAGCATGAGGAGACCATATAGTGGCTGAATTACACAGCATGGAGGTGTTGGCAGCACGAGGAGACCATATAGTGGCTGAAAGGCACGGCATGGAGGTGTTGGCAGCATGAGGAGACCATATAGTGGATGAATGGCACAGCCCGTAGTTGCCAGCAGCATGAGTAGGCACTAGGCCTTCACAATCCCTAAGATTAAAAGATGAAGTAAGAAATGTCTCCTTTGCCCTGACCGGCCATTGTTTCCAAGACTTCTCGCCAAGGCAAACCATGTGAAGAACAGCTTGACACCGCCGTGACCTGCACACAGGGTATGCTGAAGGGCCACTGAGACTTTTCAGGGCAGTGGAGGCTTAAGACACAGTGGAGGATGTCGAGGCGGAGTAGCACACTGTCACAGGACCAACGGGCTGACAGAGTGTAGTAGGAAGCAGCATTGATAACACTGGGCTTCAGAATCCCAAAGAAAAAACAACCATTTAAAAAAAAAAAAAATTAAGAATATTTAGGACAGCGGGTGCTACCTATATATTGCCTGAATGACATAGCCTGTAGTTGGCTGATGCATGAGTACACACTAGGGCTTCACAATCCCCCCCAAAAAAACAAAACAATTGCTGAAATTTCTGAAGAAGACTTTTGGATAGCGGGTGCTACCTATGAGAAAATTTTAAATTTCCAGACCCAGGCCCAGCAGCGCCATCAGTAAACCATATATTGCCTGAATGACACAGGCTGGAGTTGGCTGATGCATGAGTACGCACCAAAGCTTCACAATCCCTAATAAAAAAAAAAAACATTTTTGAGGAAAAATTTTAACGAAAATTTAGGACAGCGAGTGCTCTCTTTGTATTACCAGAATGACACCGCCTGGAATTGGCTGCAACATGAGGAGACCATTGAAATGTGTGATTTTTTTTTATTTGAAATTTAAATCGAAATTTGTGTCCCAGACCCCGCCGTGTGGGTACAAAGGACATAATCTCACAAGCACCCGCAGGGCTCATGTGGCCGTAAGATGTAGGCGCAACGTCTCTATAGCCTTGACCAGCCAGAACAAGCGCATATCCAAGAGTATAATGCAGGACGGTGGACCACTAAAAGACATTCTTCTATAAAATAATTTTTCATGAAATAAAGAAGCAGAGTTCATCCCTCTCCGTATTTAAAAAAATATTACTTAAAAAATCACATGCAACAAGTGTTCAATAGTGTAATGGTTATTATTCTGGAAAATTCAAGTTTATTACAGTGATAATTATCAGAAAATTTGAATTAAAGGCCCAAGCCCAGAAGCATCATAAAGTCAAGTAGTTCCTGAAAGACACATGAGCAGTCAGGAGTAGGCATCAGCAGTACCCAAGAGGCTTTAATAACCCCTTACATTGCACGATCAATCGCGAGATCGAGCAATCACAGGTGTGTTATGCCCTCAGATGTCCAGGGCTGTGCGCGCGCTACACTGAACAGACCAGCGTGTGTCTATCTTTCACCGACAGGTGCGGTTAACGTGCTGAACCCCTTTCACGATAGTGATCAGGGATTGCAATTATTTGCCAGGAAAGAAGAATCACAACTAAGTGCGTGTCAGAAGCTCGGGTTCATTAAGTCCCTGCCCTTTGTACACACTGCATGTCTCTACTACCCATTGAATGGTTTAGTTAGGTCCTCGGATCGCCCTCGGCGGGGCAGGAGAAGGCCCTGGCAGAGCGCCGAGAATTTAAAGATCATTGTTGAAATTTGCATTAAGCATGTACTAGCTACTGCTAAACTGCCAAAAATTAAAGGCCCAAGGCCAGAAGTGTCAGTGAGGCAAGTAGTTCCTGAAAGACACAGGATGAGTCAGGAGCAGGCATTCACAGTACCCAAGAGGGTTTCATAACCCCTTACATTTAAAGATCAATGTTGAAATTTGCATTAAGCATGTATTTAGCTACTGCTAAACATCCAAAAATGTAAGGCCCAAGGCCTGAGGCATCAAGGAGGCAAGTAGTTCCTGAAAGACACAGAATGAGTCAGGAGCAGTCATTCGCGGTACCCAAGAGGGTTTCATAACCCCTTACATTTAAATATCAATGTTGAAATTTGCATTAAAGAAGAAGTATCATGGACCAAGTCACAATTTTTTTTTTCTATCATGTGAAAGTGCATCAGCTCACCATTCTGACAATCTGCTCCTCATGTATCTCACCCTCTCCCTTCTCCTGCAATCCCCTCTGAAAGATCAGTACTTCCTGGTCCATGGAGGTCCCTGACTTCCTGTCTCCCATAATGCCTTTCAGTTCATCATAGAAGTAGCCCAGCCTAGACCAGTGCTTCCTAACCAGGGTGCCTCCAGCTGTTGTGAAACTACAACTCCCAGCATGCCTGGGAGTTTTAGTTTTGCAACAGCTGGAGGCACCCTGGTTGGGCTACACTGACCTAGACACTGATCACTTTCCTAACAGCAGGCTCAGTGTTTCCCCTCCCCCTGCTTCTATTCTCAGGACATCGTTCTTTCAGACTGACCTGCTGTCAGATTGTGATCAGTGCAGGGCAAAGCAGGGATCTCCCCCTCCCCCTCTGCTTCTTCTCGGGACATTGGGACATCGTTCTTGCTGTTATAAACACTGAGCTGGCTGTCAGATGCTTCCCTGCCGAGGAGATGAAGACACGTGAGCTCAGCTCACTGGGGCTTCTATGATTGGCTGAAGCTGCACATGGGAGGTTCCCTTGCGTGCACAGAGCTGGCTAAGCTGCAGAACTATGGGAAATTGTGACATCACGGCCCCCAGCATAATGCAGCTCAATGGGGGGTCGCAAGTCATCAGAACAGGGAGCTGCTGAACTTCCTCTCTGAACAAAGAAGCTAGAAAAACAGGTTTTATATACAAGATGGGTGAAGTCAGTGATTTACAAAGTGATATAACTTTTGCTTCTGCATTTAAAACACAATACTTTTTCTACATGGGACTTCTCCTTTAAGCATGTATTTAGCTACTGCTTAACATCCAAACATTGAAGGCCCAAGGCCTGAGGCATCAGGGAGGCAAGTAGTTCCTGAAAGACACAGAATGAGTCAGGAGCAGGCATTCGCAGTACCCAAGAGGGTTTCATAACCCCTTACATTTAAAGATCAATGTTGAAATTTGCATTAAGCATGTATTTAGCTACTGCTAAACATCCAAAAATTAAAGGCCCAAGGCCAGAAGCATCAGTGAGGCAAGTAGTTCCTGATAGACACAGGAAGAGCCAGGAGCAGGCAATGGCAGTACCAAAGAGGGTTTCATAACCAACCATAATTGGGAAATGTTGGTGTAGCAGCATGGTCAATCTACTCTGAGGCATCTGGCATTGGTGGCTGGAAATCCTGGCTGATCCATCCCTGATTCATCTTGACAAACGTCAGGCTCTCCACATTTTTAGTGGACAGACGAGTTCGCCTTCGGGTGACTATGGCCCCGGCCGTACTAAACACCCTCTCTGATGGCACACTACTGGCCGGGCAGGACAGCTTTTCCAGGGCAAACTCTGCTAGTTGCGGCCATAAATCAAGTTTGGCTGCCCAGAAGTCCAGCGGATCTTCAATGGTTGTTGGCATGGTCATGTCAAGTTATGCCACCACCTGCTGGTTCAGGTCCAGCTCCATGTCTACATGCTGCTGATGAGTTGCTTCACTATGCGGGTGAAGAAAGCTACTCATCAGCGACTGTAGACTCAGGCTGCTGCTGATTGAGCTGGTACTGCTCCTGCCACCCCTCCCCTCCCCAGCAGCCATGGCAGTGGAAGGTGAGCGCAGAGGGCCCCTCGAGTCAGACCTGCGAGTGGATGGACCATGTGGCCGATAGGCATCGGCCAACTGACTACGTAGAATCTCTCGTAGTAGGTCAGTTTGTCCTCCCTCTGAGTGGGTGTAAAAAAGGCCCCCATTCTGGGACGATAGCGAGGGTCTAATAAGGTGGAGATCCAGAATTCATCCTGCTGATTAATTTTGACGATTCGGGGATCACTACGCAAGCAATTGAGCATGCATTGTGCCATTTGCGCAAGTGACTCGGAGGGACTACCTGCCTCCATCTCCACTGCATACTGCCACGGTGTGTCTGGGTCCTGTGTCTCGCCTTCCTCATAACCCTCCAGCTTCTCTGGCTGCTCCTGCTCCTCCTCTCCTGTCCGATGACTAGAAACACCGGCCATTTCATCCAACCTAAACTGTGCTCCGCTCTGCCCCTCATCATCCTCCTCCTCCAGTTCAGCCCCCACAGGGCTCATGTAGTCTTGAGATGCAGGCGCAGCTTCTCCATTTCCGTGACAAGCCAAGGTTTCAATCATTTGTTGTAGGAAATGTAGGAGTGGAATTACGTCGTTCATGGCGTAATCCAAGCGACTTACAAATATGTGGCTTCCTCAAAGGGCCTCAGCAAACGGCAGGTGTCACGTATGAGCTGCCACTGGTTCACATTGAAGTTAGACAGGGGAGTACTCCTATCTGCTTGGATCATCAAGAAATCGGTGATGGCTTTTCTTTGTTCGTATAGTCTGTCCAACATATGGAGGGTGGAATTCCAACGTGTGACAACGTCACAAATAAGACTATGTTGTGGGATACCGTTCTGACACTGCAGCTCAAGGAAGGTGTGCTTGGCGGTGTACGAGTGGCTGAAGTGCATGCACAGTTTCCTTGCCATTTTCAGGATGTTTTGCAAATGGGGTGAAAACTTGAGGAAGTGCTTGACAACCAGATTCAACAAGTGTGCCATGCAGGGCGCATGTTTCACACTTCCTTGTCGCAGCACGGACACGATGTTCTTCCCATTGTCGGTCCCCATGGTTCCCATTTCCAGATATCATGGAGTAAGCCATACTCGGATTTATTTACGAATGAACTTTAGCAGTTCCTCCCCTGTGTGACTCCGTTCGCCAAGGCAAACCATGTGAAGAACAGCTTGACACCGCCGTGCCCTACACACATGGTAGGATGAAGGGCCACCAAGATTTGGACGTGCAGTGGAGGCTGAGGACACGATGGAGGATGAGGAGGCGGCGGCGCACACTGTAACAGGACCAACTGCCTGGGAGCGAGAGCGTGGAGGAGAAGGCGGTGGGACCTGTCCAAGTTGCTGTTGTGGCTGTGCAGGAACAACATTTACCCAGTGGGCCGTAAAAGACAAGTATTGTCCCTGCCTGTAGTTACAGCTCCACACGTCAGCGCTGCCGTGCACTTTTGAACACACCGACAGGCTCAAGGAATGGCCCACCTTCTCTTGTACAAACTTATGCAGAGCTGGTACTGCCTTCTTCGCAAAGAAATGACGGCTTGGGACTCTCTACCTCGGCTCGGCACAAGCCATCAATTCTCTGAAAGGTGCAGAGTCCACCACTTGAAAAGGGAGGGACTGCAACACCTGCAACTTGGACAGGAGCACATTCAACTTCTGCGCCGTTGGATGAGTGGGCGCATACTTGTTGTCTCTTAGACATGGCTTTGCTGATGGATTGTTGGCGGAATGGCTGACTAAAAGCGGGAGAAGCAGGAGCGACAGAAGGAGGCTTTGACACACAGCTCCCTTCGGCTGAGTTGGTGGAGCCTTGGCTGGATGAAGGAGGGAGCGGATGGCCAATGGGTAATGCAGCAGGCTGGACCACTACATCAGAGCCACGGTTCTCCCAGGCCGCTACATGGTGGCGAAGCATGTGTTGACGCAGGGCAGTGGTGCCGAAATTGGGACCCTGGCCACGCTACACCTTCTGCCGACAGATCTTGCATGTGGCTACGTGAACCTCCTCCGGATGCCTGATGAAAAATTCCACACCGCCGAGTAGCTGATTTTCCCACCCGCAGTCTGCACTAATTGACTGCTGTCTCCAGGAACCCCTGTTCTACTACCTCCCGGAAAGGTAGGCTGCCGCGAAGCAGGTGGTCTCCCCCGGGCACGTTTGTCTCTTGAATTTCCACTCCTGCCACCACGCTGACTGCCAACCATGCTACCGCCTTGCTGCCTCAAAGACAACCTGTAACTCTCTTCTCTTGATGATGATGAAGCCCCTTCTGCACCCGGCTCCCAATTGCTATCGGCTTCATCATCATCAACAGGTGTGTGCACGTCACTGACGTCCTCCACAGGTTCCCCAACAGTGTCTGCTTCAGGACCCTGAACCCTTGCCACACCGCCTCCCACGTCACTCTCCGCATCACTACTTGGCCGCCTAGCGGAGCAAGCGGCGCATGTCTCCACCCCTACTTGGCTGTTCAGTAGCTGCTGACTGTCCTCTATTAGATCGTCCTCAGTAAATAGTGGAGCTCAACCCACAGCAGAAGATACTCCTTTAGGAGAGGGAACTGCATAGGACAAAGGCAATGGGAGGACAGGGACTGCTCCCGGGCCATGCCAACTGAGGGTTGTGTCTGAGGAACCCACCGACTGTTGACTGGGGGTGTCAGATGTCACTTGTGATGATGTGGATGAGCGTGTTAACCACGGCAGATGGGTTGCTGGTCGAGACACGACCACTGGCTGATAACGGGAGCTCAGGCCTCTCGTTGCGACTACTGCTGCCACTCACCTCAAGTCTGCTGCCAACTCTGCCTGAAGTATTTAGGCCTCTGCCACTCCTTTGTGTACGTCCTGGCACTTCTCTGCCTGACATACTTAAAGCGTTTATGAGGGTATTACAATACGCTAAACTACTTTTTTTTAAGTATTTGTCTAGAACAGCAGCAGGTGATTACTTACGGCTGTCCTTTCACAGTATGTAGGCCCTTGACAGATTAACAGGTACTAAATGGTACAATACTTGATGTACCTATGCGGTATGCACTGATGAGGGCAGTAATATGCGTAACTATACGCAGAAAAAAAACTCTGTATTTTTGTAAAACACCAGCTGGTGAATACTATTGTTTGGACTTTGACAGTATGGAGCACCTTGACAGATTAACAGGTACTAAATGGTACACTACTTGGATGTACGTATGCGGTATGCACTGATAAGGGCAGTAATATGAGCAACTATAGGCAGAAAAAACTCTGTATTTTTTAAAAACACCAGCCGGTGAATACTATTGTTTGGACTTTGACGGTATGGAGCACCTTGACAGATTAACAGGTAATAAATGGTATAATACTTGGATGTACGTATGCGGTATGCACTAAGGAGGGCAGTAATAGGTGCAACTATACGCAGAAAAAACTCTGCATTTTTTTAAAACACCAGCCGGTGAATACTATTGTTTGGACTTTGAAGGTATGGAGCACCTTGACAGATTAACAGGTATTAAATGGTACAATACTTGGATGTACCTATGCGGTATGCACTGATGAGGGCAGTAATATGCCTAACTATACGCAGAAAAAACTCTGTATTTTTGTAAAACACCAGCTGGTGAATACTATTGTTTGGACTTTGACGGTAAGGAGTACCTTGACAGATTAACAGGTACTAAATGGTACAATACTTCAATGTACCTATGCGGTATGCACTGATGAGGGCAGTAATATGCGTAACTATACGCAGAAAAAAACTCTGTATTTTGTAAAACACCAGCCGGTGAATACTATTGTTTGGACTTGCAAAGATTAACAGGTCCAAAATGGTACAAATGCACTACAGTCCACTGAACAATCACGTATTTCTGAACAGCAGCAGGACCCAACAGTGCAGCACCACAAAAAAACAAAAAATACAGGGATTAAACCCTAAATTGCACTCTGTCACACAATTCTGAGCAGCAGAAGATTTGTGGAGCAAAAAAAAAAACTAAATTGGGCTGAAAAATGAGGAGATAAGATGCTTCTTAATGTTCAGGCAGCTTGGAGATCTGTATGAGGCAGCTGACAGCTATCTGCCCCTCTCTGCTGCAATGCTCAATAACGTGAATAGGAGGTTTAGCTATCAATGATCCTTCTCAGTGTGAACAGCAAAGTACTCTGCACTCCTGTATTTCCCTAATGCTGATGTGACTAGCAGTGTATGAGCTATTCACACACATGAAGTCCTGTCCTCTTTATCTCAGTGGGTCAGTGAACACTGATAGGCTGCATCGCACATGTGATTCAGGGTCAGCCCGCCTACCTTCATTCCCGCCGCTGTTTCCCGCCCTCCCATAATCCCCTGCCCCATGTACTCACACGTGGATCTGCCATTTTAGGTCTCCAATAGCCTGGAACACTGTAAAATGGAGTTTAATGAAGCGATTTGCGCGATAGAATCGCGACGATATTCGTATTCATTGTGAATCAAATTTTTAATGACATTCGTAATGAATTTGGGTTCGTCAGCTTCGGTTCGCTCATCTCTACCGATGAGGGCAGAAAAATGCGCAACAATACGCAGAAAAACTCAGTATTTTTGTAAAACACCAGCAGGTGATTACTTTTACCAGGACTTTCCGTGTATCTAGACTTGTTACAGATACAAAATAGTAGACTGCTTTGATGTAGGTATGTGGTATGCACGTATGAGGACAGACAAATGCACTACAGTCCGCTGAAAAAACGTATTTGTGAACAGCAGCAGGACACAACAGTGCAGCACCACAAAAAAAAAAAACTGTGATTAAACCCTAAATTGCACTCTGTCACATTGTGTTAAGAATGGTGTGCACTGGTTTTTATACAGCCTACACACAATTCTAAGCAGCAGATGATTTCTGGAGCAAAAAAACACAGAATTGCGCTGAAAAATAAGGGGATAAGATGGTTCATAAAGTTCAGGCAGCTTGTTTATTTATGAAGCAACAAAAAGCTATCTGCCCCTCTCTGATGAAATGCTCAATAACGTGAATAGGAGGTTTATATATCGTAAGATCCTTCTCAGTGAGAACACCAAAGCACTGCACTTCTGTTTGTCCACAATGCTGATGTGACTAGCAGTTGCCAGTGGTATGCTATGGTATAAGCAATTCACACACAGACGCGCAGCCCGTCTTCTCTCTCTGAGTGCATGGATGAAATGAAGCGAGGCAAGATGGCTGCCGATTATATAGGGCTGTGACATCACAGGGGTCAATGAATGCTGATAGGGTCATCCCGCCTACCTCCCTTCCCGCTGCACTTCCCCGCCCTCCCATAACCCCCTGCCCCATGTACTCACATGTGGATCCACCATTTTAGATCTCCTTTAGCCGGGAACGCTGTAAAATGGAATTTAATGAAGCAATTCGCGCAATAGAATCGCGGCGACAGTCGCATTCGTTGCAAATCAAATACTTCATGAAATTCGTAACGAATTTGGGTTCGTCAGCTGCGATTCGCTCATCTCTAATTAATAACTCTGGGATGCTTTTACTTTTCATTCTGATTCCGAGATTGTTTTTTCGTTACATATTCTACTTTATATTAGTGGTAAAATTGTGTCGATACTTGCATAATTTCTTGTTTTTTTGCAATTTTTTTTTTAACTTTGAAGCTCTTTGCAAGAAAATGGATGTTCCAAATAAATTATATATTTATTCACATATTCAATATGTCTACTTTATGTTTGCATCATAAAGTTGACATGTTTTTACTTTTGGAAGACATCAGAAGGCTTCAAAGTATAGCAGCAATTTTCCAATTTTTCACAACATTTTCAAAATCGAAATCAGGGACCAGTTCAGTTTTGAAGTGGATTTGAAGGGCCTTCTTATTAGAAATACCCCATTAATGACCCCATTATAAAAACTGCACCCCTCAAAGTATTCAAAATGACATTCAAAAGGTTTGTTAACCCTTTAGGTGTTTCACAGGAATAGCAGTAAATTTAAGGAGAAAATTCTAAATCTTCATTTTTTACACTGGCATGTTCTTGTAGACCCAGTTTTTGAAGTTTTTACAAAGGTAAAAGAAGAGAAATCTTCCTAAGATGTGTAACCTAATTTCTCTTTTTTCATTCCAAAAAGTTTTTATTTTGAAATATTTCAAAGAACAACACAATTATCATCATTGTTAAAGTAATCAGGGAAAAGCACAAAGAAAAAACACATACAGAGTAATGTACATCAACATCACTACATAATGACATTAGCACATAATGTAAATGCACTCGAGGAACACTCTAAATGACAAAACAGCATAAAACATAGCCCAAAAGAACACGGGCTAGAACACATGTATAAGAAATAGCAAACATATCTCAGAACCCACAAACAGACCCAACTCTAGGCCCGAGAGGGCAATGAGGGCTGGATAACCAAACTTCCCATTGTCTCTGATATTTATGAACAGTATTGTGTGCAAACGCGAATGCTCTCTCATAGTCACAGGTAAGATTTACTAAGTTGAAAACTTCACATAGGGTAGGAATGCGTTCAGATTTCCATTGTCTAGCAAGCAATAATTTTGTGGACATGAACAGCTGAGCAAGGGGCATTCTGACATCAGGAGAGAACATATCCAAATCAATCAGGTTTCAGGGAGTGTTTGATCTGTTTCAGCCTTTGAATAAGCAACTCAATTCCCCTCCATAAATGGTCAATTTTTGGACAACTCCAAAACAAGTGGAAAAGACTTCCGACCTCCACACAATCTCTCCAACACAAATTAGAAAAGGTCGGGTCTATCAAATGTAGTCTAGAGGGGGTAAAGTACCATCTGTAAATAGTTTTAGCGACTGAATTTGGTGGTTAGTGGCTCTAAAGAAGGTGTGTTTGTAACCAAAGGTGTTTGCCCACTGATCCATGGTAAATTCCCGGCCAATGTCCTTCTCCCATTTATCCATATAGTGTTGCTTAACGATAGTCTTTTTGTCGTGTAATAAGTTGTAAAAAAAGGTGATTCCTCCCTCCGTGTGTAAGTCGCTATTCAAGTATGTATGACAGGTAGCAGGCATTTTGTGTGCAGCCGCAAAACTAGAGGTTACCAAGCTCCTAATTTGTAGAGTTTTAAAGAATTATTTGTGTGGTAGATGGTATGTCTCTCGCAGGTAGGGAAAGTTAACGTCACCCATAGGACTGATCAGGTCTTGTGCAGTATATACGCCATGTGCGCCCCATAATTTGAGGTCCAGATCAGGGATAAGGTGTTCTATGTAGTCCAGAGGTAGGTCAGAAAGGGAGCATGCTGTGTCTGATGTAAATGTTTTAAGGGCATACTTCCAGGCTTTATCTGTGGACATAAGTGCTGTAATATGTGAGGTAGGTGGGTTGAGATTCCGTGTCAGTAGCAGTATGCGGGATTTGAGGGAGCAAGGGTGGGAGAAGGTATTCTCCATGTCAATCCACAACTTGTCTGGGTTCAGGGACCACCAGTGTTGTGTTTGGTCTGGTAGACTAGCGATGTAATAGTCTTCCACGTGGGGGAGACCAAGACCTCCTCCTAGTCTGTGCCATGTCATCACATGTTGAGGAATTATAGGTTTTCATAAGGCCCCCACAAATTGAAACACCTGTCGCTGTATTGAACAAAAATAGGACCTGGAGATAACTATGGTCATGGTGCGGAATAGGTATAGTAGCTTTGGGAGTAGCATCATTTTAAATGCAGCTATACGGCCGAACCAGGATGTGGTGTTTTTGGAGTATTCAGTCATCGATGTAGAGAGTGAGCTGGCCATAGGTAAGAAATTGGCTTTAAAAAGATGGGAGGTGGGATTGGTAAGCTGTATACCCAGATATGTGACTTTGTGATCTTGCCAATCTAAAGGGAAGTTGGACTTGAGGGTATGGAGTGCATCAGCAGGTAAATTAAAAGGTAATTTAGAGGCATTTAATTTGTAATACGAGACAGAACTGAATGTAGCTATTAAATTAAATAGATTGGGCAAGGACGTTTCAACTTCTGATAGAGACAGCAGGACATCGTCCGCAAATAAAGCCAATTTGTGTTCGTGGGATCCGACATGAATACCCTTAATGTCTGGGGGAAGTCTAACTGCTTGGGCTAGGGTTTCAATTGATAGGTTAAAAAGAAGGGGAGAGAAGGGGCAGTCCTGTCTCGTGCAGTTTGACAGGATGAACTGGTCAGATAATACTCCATTCGTAAATACTCGAGCAGCAGGGTTAGAGTAAAGAGCTCTGATCGCCCTGACAATGGAGCCAGCAAAGCCAAAGGCCTCGAGGACTGAGAATGCGTACTGCCAGTTCACCCTGTCAAAGGCTTTTTCCGCATCCAAGGTAAGGAATGCTGTGGGGATTTTGTGGTGTTCTGAGTGTTGTAGCAAGGAGATCACTCTTCTAGTATTATCAGGAGCTAGCCTCCCATAGGTAAAGCCTACTTGGTCTTTGTGCAGTAGCCGGGGAATTAAAGGGCCAAGACGGGAGGAAAGTATTTTAGCGTATATTTTTACATTGCCATTCAATAAGGATATGGGACGAAAGTGGGCCGTTTGACTAGTTGACTTTTCGGGTTTAGGGATAGTGGTGATCAATGCCGAGAGCATTTCTTGTGGGAAGCTACCTGACTCCATAGCACCTCCGAACACCCTCAATAAATGTGGCACTTGTATAGCGCCAAATTTAGAATAATATTCATTAGGCAGACCATCAGGGCCTGGCGTTTTATTGCTCGGGAGCGAAGTAATCGCATGTAAAATTTCCTGAGACGTGATCAGACGGTTTAGGGAGTCCAGGGCTGCTACAGAAAGTTTTGGCAGGTTCAAGGGGGTTAAGAAGTCAGCAATTTGAGGAGCTACTGGCTGTGTAACGTTGGGGTCTCTGTTAAGATTGTACAATGCATCATAATAATCTCTAAAAGCATTCGCAATTGCTCTGGGTGCTAATTCCTTTCTGCCAGTAAACGGGTGGGTCATAGCAGGGATCCTCTGTTTAATAGAAGCAGGCTTTAGTCTTTTTGCCAACAGAGCACTGGTTTTGTTATCTTGGGAATAATATTTCAATCTAGATTTTTTAAAGCTCTTTTCACACTGATAAAGCAACAACTTGCCTAACTGGACTCGGTCTCTCATCAGGTCTGAGGCCGTCTCTGGTGAGGGTCTGCACTTTTGGATGGCTTCCAAAGTGTCAATACGTGCAAGTGCTTCATCAATGTGCAAAGTGCGTTGTTTTTTAAGATAGGCCCCTAATTGGATAAATTTACCTCTTATGACCGCTTTGTGAGCTAGCCAGACTGTCGTGGAGTCCATATCTGGAGTGCAGTTCTGTTGGAAATAATCAGAGAGGGTGTTAGCGAGCGTCTGCGAGTGTTCGTAATGTGCAATAATGTGAGTGTTTTCTCTCCATACGAAATCGCTATGCTTGGGCAGTTGGTCAGAGATAGTCAGGAGGACAGGAGCGTGGTCGCTCCATGTAATTTCCCCGATTGCAGTGGATTCAATTCTGTCTACAAGGGACCTGCAAGTTAGAATCATGTCAATCCTAGAATGCGTATGGAATCTAGGGGAGAAGTAGGAGTAGTCACGTTCTGCGGCATGTTGCAGTCTCCACACGTCAAAAAGGTCGTTGTCTCTTAATGTGTCTGTCAGTGAGGGATGTCGTCTGACTGTAGGTTGGGAGGTGTCAAGTGTCTGGTCTGAGATTGTATTAAAGTCCCCGCAGATGAACAGTTCCCCCTTCTTGTGCTTATTGATTACTCGCCATACCTTCCTGAAAAATCTAATTTGGTGGGAGTTAGTAGCATGCAAGTTGACAATGGTGTAGTCAATGCCATCAATGGAGCAAAGCAATATGAAATACCTGCTATTAGGGTCAACAATCTGATCTGAGACGTGGAAATCAATATTTTTACTAACTGCAATTAAAACGCCCCTCTTTTTTGACCGATAGGTGGAGTAAACTACATGTGGGAAATTTCTGTGGCGAATAGATGGAGTATTAGTGGCCGAAAGGTGGGTCTCCTGGATACAGGCAATTGTTGCTTGCCTGCGTTCTAACTCTCGCCATAACAACTGCCTTTTAAACGGACTGTTCAAGCCATTTACATTGAGCGAAACAATATTAATGCCCATACCAGAGATCTTATCAGTGGAGAGGCTGTAATGGACTGTGTGAGGATGTTACAGAGAAGATTAAAAACCTGACTGGTGTCTCTTGACACCTAGACAGGGATGTCACACAACACTTGGATTGATATATGGGGTAACCAGAAGCTACACAGAATAAATCTTAACACTGGACAGGTTGGAGTGAGCTATGAGGGGTTGTTAGGATTCGGCAGGCTGGATGTGGATCCTCTGTGTCAGCGAGGGATTGACGTGGACCGTGTCGGTGGACCGGTTCTAGGTTGCTACTGGTATTCACCAGAGCCCGCCGCAAAGCGGGATGGTCTTGCTGCGGCGGTGGCAACCAGGTCGTATCCTCCGGCAACGGCTCAACCTTGCTGACTGCTGAGAAGGCGTGGGACAGAAGGACTAGACAGAGGCAAGGTCAGACGTAGCAGAAGGTCGGGGCAGGCGGCAAGAGTCGTAGTCAATGGAGATAGCAAGAGGTTAGGAACACTGGTAAGGCAAACACTGTAAACGCTTTCTCTGGCACAAAGGCAACAAGATCCAGCAATACTGGGAAGGGGAAGTGAGGTTATATAGACAGGTGCACAGGTGGAAGCTAATCAGACTGATTGGGCCAGGCACCAATCATTGGTGCACTGGCCCTTTAAATCTTAGAGAGCTGGCGCACGCGCGCCCTAAGGAGCGGAGCCGCGCGCGCCAGGACGTGACAGCCGGGGACCGGGACAGGTGAGTGACTTGGGATGCGATTCGCGAGCAAGCGCGTCCCACTATGCGAATCGCATCCCCGCCGGCAGAGTCAGTGCAGCGCTCCCGGTCAACGGGTCTGACCGGGGCGCTGCAGAGAGAGAAATGCCGCGAGCGCTCCGGGGAGGAGCAGGGACCCGGAGCGCTCGGCGTAACAGGGGTTGCCATAGGTAAGATTAAAAACCTGACTGGTGTCTCTTGACACCTAGACAGGGATGTCACACAACACTTGGATTGATACACAGAGTAACTGGGAGCTACACAGAATAAATCTTAACAATGGACAGGTTGGAGTGAACTATGGGAGGCTGCTGTAAGGAAGTTTAAAAACCTGACTGGTGTCCCTTGACCCCTAGACAGGGATGTCACACTACCCCCGACACAGTCAGAGCACAATAACTAAGTAAACGAAATAGAAAACTAGAAACAAGGTAGGGAGGGTGAAAGAAAAAGGAGAAAGGACGGACAGTAAAAGGATACAGTTTGAACCAGGTGGTACATTACACACAGGAATACCAGTACTATGGGAAGCGTGAAACTATACTCAAAAAGCATATATAACAGTCTGCATAGCACCGACAGTTAACCAGGGCTGTCGGCATCCGCAGATCTGGGCCGGTCAGAGTCCACAGCTGGGGGACCAATGGAAGACGCATAGCGCTCATAAGGATCATCATCAGCAAGGAGGCCCCAGGAACGTAGAGCGTCTATACCCTCATCTACTGAGGAGAAGGCAAGGGTCTGGCCCTGGCATTGTAGTAGTATTTTAGTCGGGTATCCCCACCTATAGGGCCGACCAAGGTCCCGGAGAAGTCCAGTAAGTGGGCCAAAGTCTCTCCTAGCCTGTAGAGTGGCGGCTGATAGATCTGCATACATTTTAAGTCTCTCATATGGAGCCGGGAGTTTGGGAAGTTTCCTGGAGAACTGGAGCAATTTGTCTTTGGTCTGGAAATAGGTAAAGCGTGCCAGGACATCCCTAGGAATCTCATCTGGTAGCGTGCAAGGTTTTTGGACCCTGTGGGCCCTGTCAATTCTGTAATGATATGATTCCATATTAGGTAATAAGGTGTGAGTAAGGTCTTGAACATATTGTAGAAGCTGAGATGGCGCTATATCTTCAGGGATGCCTCTACCACTGAGTCAGAAGTGGGGTAAGTGTTAAACAAGTCAGGATCCGGCAGTGGAAGGGTGTCATCTAGATCAGGGAGGGCTGGCAGGCCCTCCCAGGCATGGAGCCTGGGACGTTGTTTAAGAGGGCTTATTTGCGGGGACATGGAGGGAGCCGATACATCCCCCGAGGCTGTCAGGCCCCCGGCGGAGGTTGCGCTCTCACTCGGAGCAGAGTGCCGGGCGTCGTTAGGAGTGGACTCACCATGGCGGTGGCGGGAAGTCCTCTCCGGGTCCCTCTCTTGCTCTGGTAAGTTGAAGTGCAGTCTGCGGGGTTGTCCCTCCACTGTCGAGCTGTGCCGGGATGGGTTCCAGGTAGTGCCGCCTCTCTGCAAGTTAGTTCTTTTAGGGTAGGGTTCCCGTGCGGCACGCTCCTCAGCGCCATCTTTGCTCTCAGTCGTCTTCTTAGGACCGACCTGAAAAAACTGTTGCATCGGCTTGTAGCGCCCCGTTTTGGAGTTGCGTTTTCTACCATAAGTTGCCATAGTCATCAGCTAGGTCCCCGTGGGGTTTGTTAGTCGATATCGGCAGTGAAAGCTGTATTTTCGGCGGTGCTTAGCAGGAGCTCTATCTCTACACGGCCATTCCGTTCAGCGTCCAAGCCACGCCCCCTAACCTAATTTCTCTTGAGTAAGGAAACACCTCACGTGTGTATGTCAAGTGCTCTGTGGGTGCACTAGAGGGCTCAGAAGGGAAGGAGCGTAAGTTTTTCTGAAATTATTTTTGGGGGGCATGTCAAATTTATGAAGCCCCTATGGTACCAGAACAGCAAAAGAAAAAATAACACATGGCATACAATTTTGGAAACTAAACCCCTCAAGGAATGTAACAAGAGGTACAGTGAGCCTTTACACCTCACAGGTGTTTGACGACTTTTTGTTAAAATTGGATGTGTAAACGAAAAAAATTTAATCTTTACAGACCACTGTTCCAAAAATCTGTCAGACACTTGTGGAGCGTAAATGCTCACTGCACCCTTTATTACATTCTGTGAGGGGTGTAGTTTCCAAAATGGGGTCACATGTGGGGGTGTCCATTATTCTGGCACTTTGGGGGCTTTGTAAACAAAATTTAGGGTAACACCAGCATTTTTGTGAATTTTTTTTTTTCATTTTCCCATCCAACTTTAATGAAAATTCTTCAAACACCTGTGGGGTGTTAAGGCTCACTATACCCCTTGTTACATTCCATGAGGGGTGTAGTTTCCAAAATGGGGTCACATGTGGGTTTTTATTTCTTTGCTTTAATGTCAGAACTGCTGTAAAATCAGCCACCCCTGTGCAAATCACCAATTTAGGCCTCAAATGTACATAGTGCGCAAATCGAATCTGACAAATCCGAATTCGTTACGAATTTCAGAAAAATTTGGTTCGCAACGAATGCAAATATCACGGTGATTTGATCGCTTCATTAAACTCAATTTAGTGCGGTCCAGGCTCCAACTCATCTTAAATGGCAGATCCACATGTGAGGACACGGGGCAAGGAATCCTGGCAAAGCGGTTACAAGGGTAGGCAGGTTGACCCTGATTCACATGCATCTTGTGGCCAGTTACTTCAGTCTTTTATTGTAGAGAGAAAGAGAGAGAGGGACAGACAGCTCTGTGTGTTGCACAGAAATGCATTTTTTCCAGCAGCGATTCATCTCCCAGTCACTATAGTGTTCTATTACAGAGAGGGAAAGAGAGCAGTGTATTGCGCAGAAAAGCAGGAAAATCCAGCCTAGAAGAACTGATAGAGAAGGGAGTAAAATTGAGAGAGAAAGTGCAATTTTGGGTGTAGTACACAGCGACTGTATGCTGCAACACTGGTGTGTACTGCTGGTGTTGTACACAAATACTGTTTTAAGCATACTAGAGCGCATTGTCCTCCCCTCATAAGTGCATACCACATACATACATCTCAGTGGTGTACTATTTTGTTCCTGTTAAAGTATTAAGGGCCTAGATACTGTGAAAGGCCAGGCAAAAGTACCCACTGGCTGGTGTTAAGACAAATACTGTTTTAAGCGTACTGGAGCGCATTGTCCTCAGAGTTCCCCTCACTCAGGTTTATGGAACGAACTGTTGCAGAAATTTCTACAACTTAAACTGCCCCCCTTTCAATATCCACCCTTGATGACTGTCACGATTCGGCTAGCTGGTTGTGGATCCTCCGTGTCAGCGAGGGATTGGCGTGGACCGTGCCGGTGGACCGGTTCTAAGATGCTACTGGTGTTCACCAGAGCCCGCCGCAAAGCGGGATGGTCTTGCTGCGGCGGTAGCAACCAGGTCGTATCCACTAGCAACGGCTCAACCTTGCTGACTGCTGAGAAGGCGTGGGACAGAAGGACTAGGCAGAGGCAAGGTCAGACGTAGCAGAAGGTCGGGGCAGGCGGCAAGGTTCGTAGTCAATATGGATAGCAGGAGATCTGGAAACACAGGCTTTGGACAACACTAAACGCTTTCACTGGCACAAGGCAACAAGATCCAGCAAGGAGGTGCAGGGGAAGTGAGGTAATATAGCCAGGGAGCAGGTGGAAGCTAATTAGGCTAATTGGGCCAGGCACCAATCATTGGTGCACTGGCCCTTTAAATCTTAAAGAGCTGGCGCGCGCGCGCCCTAAGGAGCAGAGCCGCGCACGCCAGGACATGACAGCCAGGGGCCGGGACAGGTAAGTGACTTGGGATGCGATTCGCGAGCGGGCGCGTCCCGCTATGCGAATCGCATCCCCGCCGGCAATGTCAGTGCAGCGCTACCGGTCAGCGGGTCTGACCAGGGCGCTGCAGAGAGAGAAACGCTGCGAGCGCTCCGGGGAGGAGCAGGGACCCGGAGCGCTCGGCGTAACAATGACCTTGTCACATAAAATACTACCCTTTTCTTGATAGCACTTTTATCAAAGATTTTTGTGTTTTTTGAAGTTTGTGCTTTTTGTACTTGTATGTTCTGTAATTAGAGCTGTAGCTCTGATCAGGTTAGTGAGGTGATCGCCTCAGGTTTGCTGTTGCAAGGGGCACAAAGGGGATCCAGCACAAAAAGCACTGAGGCATTTATTCCAAACCAGGGTGTCAGGACACTCTGGTGGGAAATATGGTGCTAAAATTGTTTTATTTTTCTGCCCAGGCCTGCGCACCTGTGAGTCACAGGCGTGCAGGCCAGGTGAGTGGAAAGTCTCTGTGCAGTTCCGGGACAGGTGATGCTGCAGCTCCAATCCTCGTGTATCATCCCTCTCCTGTGGAGTAGCTCTGGATTCTCCCTGGTCCCTCAGCAGAATAATGTGGATGGAGGGAAGGAGCAGGGGAAGTGCTGACAGAGGCCTACTCAGCTTCAGGTAGTGCACCCCCAACCTTCTTTCACTCCTCTACACCTCTCTGTCACCCCTCGTAACCTCTCTGTAACCCCTGGACACCCCTCTGTCACCCCACTACACCCCTCTATGCACCTCTGTCACCCATATACACCCCTCTACACCCCTGTCTCCCATGTACACCCCTCTGTCACTGTGTGGAGTAATGCAGGAGGCATTGTGTGTGCTTGTGGGGGGGGGGGCTGAAGGCATTTGAGTGAGGCTGGAAGCATTGGGGGAGATTTATCATAACCTGTGCAAAGGAAAAGTTGCCCAATTGCCCATA
Source organism: Hyla sarda (assembly GCF_029499605.1). Taxonomy (NCBI): domain Eukaryota; kingdom Metazoa; phylum Chordata; class Amphibia; order Anura; family Hylidae; genus Hyla; species Hyla sarda. The sequence goes on from NC_079191.1 coordinate 172,460,672, forward strand.
GCAACCAATCAGATTTCTTATTTCATTTTGCAAAGGCGACTGGGCCACTTTTCCTCTGTACAGGATTTGATAAATTTTCCCCCTTGTGCATTGTGGGAAAGCTGGTGGTATTATGTTTGGAGGAGGCTGGAGTCATTTGTAGGAAAAAGGGGTGAATAATGCTGGAAAAGTGCAGAGTCTAATACTAATATGTTTGTTATGCAGGTTCTACCCAAGAGATTTGGCTGGAATAGATGTCCTGTGCCAGATTGGGAAGAAAAAAAAGAGAATGACTCTGAATGTTCGGCAAGGGTATTTTTTTCCCAAGGGGTGCCCCAAGCCAAAATGGGGGGGGGGCACAATTTTCTGCTCTCACCTCAAGAGCAAAAAGAGCTAGCTACAGCTCTGTCTGTAATGCACATCATGTAACAATCTTTAGCACTTATCTGATTGCTGTTATTTTCTGTTCTCGCCTCAGAAGCAAAAAGAGCTAGCTACAGCTCTGTCTGTAATGCACATCACGTAACAATGTTTAGCACTTATCTGATTGCTGTTAAGAGCTGATAAGAGCCTTGTAGTTTGCATATTTTGTTTAACCCCTTAAGGACCGGGGGTTTTTCCGTTTTTGCATTTTCGTTTTTTGCTCCTTGCCTTTAAAAATCATAACTCTTTCAATTTTGCACCTAAAAATCCATATGATGGCTTATTTTTTGCGCCACCAATTCTACTTTGTAATGACAGCAGTCATTTTGCCCAAAAATCTATGGTGAAACGGGAAAAAAAATCATTGTGCGACAAAATTGAAAAAAAAACGCCGTTTTGTAATTTTTGGGGGCTTCCGTTTCTACGTAGTACATTTTTCGGTAAAAATGACACCTTATCTTTATTCTGTAGGTCCATACGATTAAAATGATACCCTACTTATATAGGTTTGATTTTGTCGGACTTCTGGAAAAAATCATAACTACATGCAGGAAAATTAATACGTTTAAAATTGTCATCTTCTGACCCCTATAACTTTTTTATTTTTCTATGTATGGGGCGGTATGAGGGCTCATTTTTTGCGCCATAACGGTACCATTTGCATTGATAGGACTTATTGATCGCTTTTTATAAATTTTTAAATGATATAAAAAGTGACCAAAAATGCACTATTTTGGACTTTGGAATTTTTTTGAGCGCACGCCATTGACCGAGCGGTTTAATTAATGATATATTTTTATAATTCGGACATTTCCGCATGCGGTGATACCATGTATGTTTATTTTTATTTACACTGTGTTTTTTTTTATGGGAAAAGGGGGGTGATTCAAACTTTTAATAGGGGAGGAGTTAAATGATCTTTATTCACTTTTTTTTTCCACTTTTTTTTGCAGTGTTATAGGTCCCATAGGGACCTATAACACTGCACACACTGATCTTCATCATTGATCACTGGTTTCTCATAGGAAACCAGTGATCGACGATTCTGCCACATGACTGCTCATGCCTGGATCTCATGCACTGAGCAGTCATTCGGCGATCGGACAGCGAGGAGGCAGGTAGGGGCCCTCCCGCTGTCCTGTAAGCTGTTCGGGATGCCGCGATTTCGCCACGGTTATCCCAAACAGCCCATTGAGTTAACCGGCAGCTTTCACTTTCGGTTTTAGCCGCGCGGCTCAGCTCTAAGCGCGCGGCTAAAGGGTTAATAGCGTGTGGCGCCGTGATCGGCGCTGCGCGCTATTAGCGGCGGGTCCCGGCTTCACTATGACGCCGGGCCCGCCGTGATATGATGCAGGGTTACCGTGTAAACCCGCGTTATATCAGGAGAGCAGGACCAAGGACGTACCGGTACGTCCTTGGTCCTTAAGGGGTTAAAGACGTTTTATAATATATGTAGAGTGACTTGTACATTTTTAAATAATATTTAATATAATTTAAATAAATAATTGCTACACATAAAATCCAGGCAAGAAGTCCAGAATGGAAGGTAACTCTCGTCACCACATTCTCATGGCATGAAGGACATTTCCAAAAGAATCTGCATGTCATACTGAAAAACAGTATTATTTCACTAACCCAGCACACACCCTATGCGTGTTACAGCAAGACAATGTGTTTTAAACCCCTATTAAGGCTCTCTGTATGTCAGAAATCACTGTTTTTAATAGCGATTTGCCGCGAATAAATTCGGATCGAACCCACATTTTTTCGGAAAATTCTGCGGATCTGACGAATTGAATTTTCTAAAATTCGCTCATCTCTAGCGTTTTTCACAAAGAATCACTACAAATATCAATTTACAAATATTAAAAAGTAGAATATGTCAGAAAAATTTACATCAGAAATAGTACAATAGGTAAATCCAAGGTACCCAAGAGTTGATAATGTATAAAGTGACACAGGTCGGATTACATTTTTTTTAGCTATATCTTTAAGGCCAAAAGAGGTTGTGTCCCTAAAGTGGCAAATTTCACATAATTAAAGGGCAATTTCACTGAGTATTTTATTGTACTGTTATTAAAGTCTGTGGCTTAGAAATAAGAAAAAACATAGTATTTTACATATATTCAAATTTAAAGAAGCACTAAAGCTTCTTGCTTATATAGTACAGTGTAGACTATTAATAGAGAATAATGCAGAGGTTCTTGTGCCATTCTGCTTAGCTGTTTTCACTTATGTGGCATGCATATGTTTTCAGCCATCTTGATTCCTATTTTCTCACTAATATAGACTCATAATGCTTTCTACATTTCTCGTGATGTTTCTGGATTTGCAGAGAGAGAGAATGCAGCTCAGTTAGTCAGACAAAACAAAGTAGGCTGCTGGAGTTCAAGAAGGTAAACTCATTATCTAATGATAACTGGGCTGATTCAGTTTGCATTATATGCTGTTTTAATTCATTTTTTATTCAAATTGTGTTTTTCGAGATGATGATGTAATTCTGTAGTTCACAGGAAGTCAGATGAACCAAGACAGATTCAACTCTGAGATACACAAACCCATGTAATTTTCTGGTGGTAAGGTAAACAAAATGCTGGTCACATGAATCAGCCACAGTTGGCACTGTAGGGATAGCAGTGGTGAGTTTGCACTATCCCTATAACAAGTTTTTTTTAAAGTAGAAACTTTATATTAATATAAATTTAAATTTGTTAGTGTCATTATATTGTATATAAGCTTAAAAGTATTCTTTTAAACTTATGTAACCATAGTAAACTAGTTAGGTACTTCCTACTGAAGCAATAGAAACACTTGTAATATGATGGTTATATGTGGTTTAATTGGATAAAGGGGTTCTCCAGTGCTTAAACATCTTATCCCCTATCCAAATGATAGGGGATAAGATGCCTGATCGCGAGAGTCCTGCCGTTGGGGACCCCCGTGATCTTGCATGCGGCACCCCGTTTGTAATCAGTCCCCGGGGTGCCGTGTGCAAGATCACGGGGGTCCCCAGCGGCGGGACTCCCGCGATCAGGCATCTTATCCCCTATCCTTTGGATGGGGGATAAGATGTCTAAGCACCGGAGAACCCCTTTAATGTGGGCATAACAATAATATTTACCTGTCCATTCAACATTATTATATCTAGTCACATGAATTAAAGTATAAAAATATTTATCACGGTATAATCGGAATACAAGAAGTACTCACTTGTGTACACAGATATTTGTGAACTGTTTCCCGTGATGTTATTTTCACCAACGACAGCAGTGATCAGCAATATGTAATAATTCCCTGGTATCAGGCCTTCGATTGTATCAGAAGTTGTAGTCACGGTTTTAATAAATGTTGGTTCTCCCACAATCTGGATTTCATAAGAACTTGTATTTCCTTCTGGTTTCTCCCAGCTCAGAGATATAGAGGTGGTGGTGATGATACCTGTCGTCAGGTTTTGCACTACTTCCGGCTCTAACATGATGTAAGAAAAGAGGATACGACTTCTGTTATTTATTCATATATGAATTATTCTGGTCATAAAACATTGCAGTTTGACACCTAATCTGTCTAATTTTTCTAAACTGTCTTTATTGTCAAAAGTAACTAATCACAGTACAGTTTTTTTGTTCTACAAACTTCTCTGGTAAAATGAAAGCTGAACTGTGATTGGTTGCTGTAAGAAAAAAAGATAATTTATCTTTAGACAAATTTCATTTCTTTACATGTTTAAGTTTAATGAATTTCTATAGCCATAAAACTTCTGGCTATGTATTTTTTTTTATATATGAACTAATGGCCTATATTTTTTCTTTTATTATTAGCTATAGACAGTAATTTTGCTGATGTTTTAGGCCCACAAATATGGAGTTTACACACCTCCAAGTATAAATTTAAAAAATGTATTAAAAAATTTATACTTGGAGGTGTGTAAACTCCATATTTTAAAGCACCTTGAACATTTTCCAGGCAGCATTAAGGTTGTACCTGTGAGGCCATGCACCTATATCAGCCAACTTGGGTGGGGCTTGTAGCCTCTCTCCCTCCTCCCATTGTATGTGTGCTCAGCCAGGCTGCATGTCGGCCTAGTGCTGCTGTAATTGCCCACTGGCCCCTGGTTTTTGCTTTTCACGCACAGGTAGGTTAGCGTTAGGTCCCGTGCCATTTGAGAAACCTTGGCGTTGGTGTGCGGGCTCTGGTGTGTCCTTCATATAAGGATACACTGGCGAATGTCTCAATTTTAACATCAGTGTTGAGGGATAGCCAATGTCATTGTATACATCTACCACAGTAGTGCACCTAAATATCTGTATTGTATTATTCTAATTGTTACACATCCACACCTTTTATCTGGTGTAGGATTATATTGTGGCACTTGTAGTCCACTGCAGGCATCCTCCATTGTATGCATTTTTATGCTGGGGATCGCCCCTAGCAATGGACTACAAGGGCAGGATCTGCTCCCCCAGTATAAATGCACAACTGCATTTGGGGTTGAGCACCTCCAGCCACGTTTTTTGTTGTTGTTTAAATTGCGTGCAGACTATTATTAGAGAATGATGTGCAAATGAAAATAAACATATGAGGTATCACTGCGTGTGTAAATGTCCGAACTATAAAAATATATCATTAATTAAACCGCACGGTCAATGGCGTACGTGCAAAAAAACTTCAAAAGTCCAAAATAGCGTATTTTTGGTCACTTTTTATATCATAAAAAATGAATAAAAAGTGATCAAAGAGTCCGATCAATGCAAAAATGAAACCGATAAAAACTTCAGAACATGGCGCAAAAAATGAGTCCTCATACCGGCCAGTACGCGGAAAAAAAAATATAGGGGTCAGAAGATGACAATTTTAAACATACACATTTTCCTGCATGTAGTTATGATTTTTTTCAGAAGTGCGACAAAATCAAACCTATCTAAGTAGGGTAACATTTTAACCGTATGGAACTACAGAATAATGATAAGATGTAATTTTTCAGAAAAATGCACTGGTAGAAACAGAAGCCCCCAAAAGTCTAAAAATTAAATTTTTGTCCTTCAATTTTATCACACAATGATTTTTTTTTCCTTTTCATTGTGGATTTTTTGGTAAAATGACTAATGTGACAGCAAAGTAGAATTGGTGGCGCAAAAGCGCAAAAAAAAGCCCTCAAATGGAATTTTATGTGCAAAATTGAAAGCGTTATAATTTTTAGAAGATGATGAGGAAAAAATGAAAAAACAAAAACGCTGAGTCCTTAAGGGGTTAAGAATGAATTTCTATAGTTATAAAAGTTCTGGCAATGCATTTTTATGTATGAACTAAAGGCCAATATTTTTTCTTTTATTTTTAGCTATAGAGGATTATTTTGCTGAAATTTTAGGCCCACAAAGGGGCATAAAAACTCTGGGGTGATTTTTGACACTGTAGGAATAGTGTTGGTTTATTATCCCCGTCACCCTGTAAGCATTTTTTTTTTTACTAAGCAGAAACTAAACATTAATATATGATTATTTGTCATAAGCATATGTCATACTTTGTTATATTAGTGGAGTATATAAATTAAAAGTATTCTTTTAAACTTATGTAACCATAGTAAACTAGTTGGGTACTTCCTACTGAAGCAATAGAAAAACTTTTAATAGAATGTTTATATGTGGTTCATGTGGGCATAAGAATAAAATTTACCTGGCCATTCGACAATTATTATGTCTAGTAGTATAAATTAAAATGTAAAAATATTTATCATGGTAAAATTGGAATACAAGAAATACTCACTTGTGTACACAGATATTTGTGAACTGTTTCCTGTGATGTTATTTTCACCAACAGCAGAAGTGACCAGCAATATGTAATAATTCCCAGGTATCAGGCCTTCGATTATATCAGAAGTTGTAGTCACGGTTTTAATAAATGTTGGTTCTCCCGCAATCTGGATTTCATAAGAACTTGTATTTCCTTCTGGTTTCTCCCAGCTCAGAGATATAGAGGTGGTGGTAATTATACCTGATGTCAGATTCTTCACTATTTCCGGCTCTAAAATGATGTAAGAAAAGAGGATACGACTTCTGTTATTTCTTCATATATGAATTATTCTGGTCATAAACATTGCAGTTTAACGCCTAATCTGTCTCATTTATCTAAACTGTCTTTATTGTCAAAAGTAACTAATTACAGTACAGTTTTATTTCTACAAACAACTCTGGTAAAATGAAAGCTGAATTGTGATTGGCTGCTGTAAGAAACATAGACAGTTTTTCTTTAGACACTTTTCTTCCTCTCATGTTTAAGAATTTATTCCTATAGTCATAAAAGTTCTGGCCATACATTTTAATGTGTGAACTAAAGGCCAATATTTTTTCTTTCATTTTTACTATAAAGGATAATTTTGCTGATGTTTTAGGCCCACAAAGGGGCATAATAACTCTTTGTGCCCATAGCCTAAGAGTGTATTAACCCCTTAAGGACTCAGGGTTTTTCCGTCTTTGCACTTTAGTTTTTTCCTCCTTACCTTTTAAAAATCATAACCCTTTCAATTTTCCACCTAAAAATCCATATTATGGCTTATTTTTTGCGTCGTTAATTCTACTTTGCAGTGACATTAGTCATTTTACGCAAAAATGCACGGCAAAACGAAAAAAAAAATCATTGTGCGACAAAATCGAAAAAAAAACGCCATTTTGTAACTTTTGGGGGCTTCCGTTTCTACGCAGTGCATATTTCGGTAAAAATGACACCTTATCATTATTCTGTAGGTCCATACGGTTAAAATGATACCCTACTTATATAGGTTTGATTTTGTCGCACTTCTGGAAAAAATCCTAACTACATGCAGGAAAATGTATACGTTTAAAAATGTCATCTTCTGACCCCTATAACTTTTTTTTTCCACGTACAGGGCGGTATGAGGACTCATTTTTTGCGCCGTGATCTGAAGTTTTTATCGGTATGATTTTTGTTTTGATCGGACTTTTTGATCTCTTTTTATTCATTTTTTTAATGGTATAAAAAGTGACCAAAATACGCTTTTTTGGACTTTGGAATTTTTTTGCGCGTACGCCATTGCCCGTGCGGTTTAATTAATGATATATTTTTATAGTTCGGACATTTACGCACGCGGTGATAACACATATGTTTAATTATTTATTTTTTACACTGCTTTATTTTTTTTATGGGAAAAGGGGGGTGATTCAAACTTTTATTAGGGAAGGGGTTAAATGACCTTTATTAACACTTAAAAAAAAAAATTTTTTGCAGTGTTATAGGTCCCATAGGGACCTATAACACTGCACACACTGATCTCCTATGCTGATCACTGGCGTGTATTAACACGCCTGTGATCAGCATTATCGGCGCTTGACTGCTCCTGCCTGGATCTCAGGCACGGAGCAGTCATTCGTCGATCGGACACCGAGGAGGCAGGTTAGGGCCCTCCCGGTGTCCGTTCAGCTGTTCGGGACGCCGAGGCGGTCCCGAACAGCCCGACTGAGCAGCCGGGTCACTTTCAGTTTCACTTTAGAAGAGGTGGTCAACTTTGACCGCCGCTTTTAAAGGGTTAATACCGCACATCGCCGCGAACGGCGATGTGTGGTATTAGCCGCGGGTCCCGGCCGTTGATGAGCGCCGGGACCGACGTGATATGATGCAGGATCGCGGCGCGATCCCACTTCATATCGCGGGAGCCGGCGCAGGAAGTAAATATACGTCCTGCGTCGTTAAGGGGTTAATGTGGTGTTTTTGATGTCTGGGGCGTAGCACTGAGAAAAAACATAATTTCATATGTATTCAGTTTTAAAGAAGAATTCACATATTTTGCTTATAAAGTGCAGTGTAGACAATTATTAGAGAATAATTTTTACTCATGTGGAATGTATGGGTTTTAAACTATTTTGATTCCGATTTTCTTACTAATATTAATTCCTAATGCTGCTCATGTCTGTGGATTTGTCTGTGGATTTCTCATGTCTGTGGATTTGCAGAGAGAGTGAATGGAGTCTCATCACTGAAGTTCAATTAATCAAAACAAAACAAAGGAGGCTGCTGGAGTTGATCCAGGTAAACTGATTACACTGTGGAATTGGTTGTGAGTTTACATTATATGCCATTTTAATGCATTTTTTATTCAAGCAGTGTTTTTAATCCCTTAAGGGCGCAGCCCATTTGGACCTTAAGAGCGCAGACAATTAAATTTTTACGTTTTCGTTTTTTCCTCCTCGCCTTCAAAAAATCATAACTCTTTTATATTTTCATCCATAGACTAGTATGAGGGCTTGTTTTTTTTGCATGACCAGTTGTCCGTTGCAATGCCATCACTCACTTTATCATAAAATGTATGGTGCAACCAAAAAAATACTATTTGTGTGGTGAAATTTAAAAAAAAAACGCAATTTTGCTAATTTTGGAAGGTTTTGTTTTCACGCGGTACAATTTACGGTAAAAATGACATGTGTTCTTTATTCATTGGGTCAATATGATTAAAATTATACCCATGATAACATACTTTTCTATTACTGTTGCGCTTAAAAAAACTATCGTAAACTTTTTAACTAAATTAGTAAGTTTAAAATTCACCTATTTTGAAGACCTATAACTTTTTCATTTTTCCGTATAAGCTTCTGTATGAGGGCTTATTTTTTACGACGTTATCTGTACTTTTTATTGATACTATATTTGCTTATATAGAACTTTTAATCCATTTTTTATAAAAATTTTTGGGAATAAAATGTTATAAAAAAGCATCTATTTTGGATTTTTTTTTTATTTTTACGTTCACACCTTTCACCGTACGGTATCATTACCATTTTATTTTAATAGTTCAGATATTTACGCACGCGGTGATACCAAATATGTATATAAAATATTTTCAGTTTTTGGGGGTGAAATAGGAAAAATGGAACAATTTACGTTTTTATTGGGGGAGGGGGTTTTTCAAATTTTTTTACTTTTTTTTTTACTTTTATTTTTACACTTTAATAGTCCCCGTAGGGGAATATTTATAGCAATCACTCGATTGCTAATACTGTTCAGTGCTATGTATAGGACACAGCACTGATCAGCATTATCTGTCATCTTCTGCTCTGGTCTGCGGGAAGGCAGATCAGAGCAGAAGACACCAGGAAGGCAGCGGAGCCAGGTGAGTGGACCTCCATCTGCCGTGCTGGATAATTGGCTCGTCGGGGCAGCGCTGCGGGCAATCCGATCATCCATTTTAGTCACCACGATGCTGCAGATGCCGTGATCTGTATTGATCACGGCATCTGAGGGGTTAATTGTGGACATCCACGGAATCGCGGGTATCCACCATTACAGGCAGGTCTCTGGCTGCGATCAGCAGCCGGGACCTGCCGTGCATGATCCAGGCATTGCTCCGATGCTCGCGGTTATGCGTTAAAGGGGTACTCCGGTGCCTAGACATCTTATCCCCGTCCTGGTGAGGTAGTACTTAAAGGGGTAGTATGCTGATAAGACATCTTACCTCCTATCCAAAGGATAGGGGATAAGATGCCTGACCGCGGGAGTCCCGCTGCTGGGGACCCCCGTGATATTGCACGTGGCACCCCGTTTGGAATAAGTCCCCAGAGCGTGTTCGCTCCGGGTCTGATTACGGGCGATCACAGGGCGGGTGGCGTGTGACATCATGCCTGCGCCCCCGTGTGACGTCACGCTCCGCCCCTCAATGCAAGCCTACGGGAGGGGCCTTGATAGCTGTCACGCCCCCTCCCATAGGCTTGCATTGACGGGAAGATCGTGACATCACACAGGGGCGCAGGCGTGACGTCACACGCCGCCCACCCTGTGATCCCCCGCAATCGGACCCGGAGCGAACACGCTCCGGGGACTGATTACAAATGGGGTGCTGCATGCAAGATCACGGGGGTCCCCAGCGGCGGGACTCCCGCGGTCAGGCATCTTATCCCCTATCCTTTGGATAGGAGGTAGGATGTCTAACCAGCATAGTACCCCTTTAAGTACTACCTCACCAGTACGTACATTTACGTCCTCCGTCGTTAAGGGGTTAAAGACATATTACCATGACAAGAAGGGAATGATTTGATCAACAATAAAATCTGGGGTGTTTTCCCAGTTCCCCCTTCCCTCTTTCCTCTTTCCCTACTCCCCTTCCCTTCCGCTTTCCTGTTTCCCGTTTCCCTCCTCCTCCCCTAACCATGTACGGTTGCAGTTTTATTCTCATCAGTCTTGCATTCTGTGCCATCTAGATCCATGGCACCCACCTACGCTTATGAGCTCCATAGAAAGACCAGCTCAGGTACTTTATAAAATGTTGTTTTAGGTACCCATTTTTGTTTCCATTTGATTCTCCTCTGCTGTGATGGCCAGCCTATATAGCAGACTGAGATGTTCCGTTTCTTGATTACCACTGATGTGGAAGTTCACATTGTTTGATATTTGATGGCACTGATGCCTGTGTCTGTGTTGTGCTTGTACCTTGTCTACCTTTGAGCCTTTATTGACGCAGGTATTATTTGTATTGTTCTTGGAAAATGACGAATAAAGTTAATATAAAAAAAAAATCTGGGGTGTTTTTTGACACTGTAGGAATAGTGGTGTTGAGTATTTATTATCCCCGTCACCGTGTAAGCATTTTTTTATTTTTATAAAGCAGAAACTATACATTAATATATGCTTATTTGTCATAAGCATATGTCAAACTTTGTTATATTAGTAGAGTATATAAGCTTAAAAAAAATTATTTTAAATATATGTAACCATAGTAAAGAGTTGGGTACTTCCGACTGAAGCAACAGAAAGACTTGTAATATGATGTTTATATGTAGTATGACTGGTTCATGTGGGCATAAGAATAACATTTACCTGGCCATTCGACATTTATTATATCTAGTAGTATAAAGTGTATAAAATATTTATCACGGTAAAATCGGAATACTAGAAATACTCACTTGTGTACACAGATATTTGTGAACTGTTTCCTGTGATGTTATTTTCACCAACGACAGCAGTGACCAGCAATATGTAATAATTCCCTGGTATCAGGCCTTCGATTGTATCAGAAGTTGTAGTCACGGTTTTAATAAATGTTGGTTCTCCCACAATCTGGATTTCATAAGAACTTGTATTTCCTTCTGGTTTCTCCCAGCTCAGAGATATAGAGGTGGTGGTGATGATACCTGTCGTCAGGTTTTGCACTACTTCCGGCTCTAACATGATGTAAGAAAAGAGGATACGACTTCTGTTATTTCTTCATATATGAATTATTCTGGTCATAAAACATTGCAGTTTGAAACCTAATCTGTCTCATTTATCTAAACTGTCTTTATTGTCAAAAGTAACTAATCACAGTGCAGTTTTAATTCTACAAACAACTCTGGTAAAATGAAAGCAGAATTGTGTTTTGTTGCTGTAAGAAACAAGGACAGTATTTTTTAAGACACTTTTCTTCCTCTAATGTTTAAGAATGAATTCCTATAGTCATAAAAGTTGTAGCCATGCATTTTTATGTATGAACTAAAGGCCAACATTTTTTCTTATATTTTTAGCTATAGAAGATAATTTTGCTGATGTTTTAGGCCCAAAAAGGGGCATAACAACTCTTTTTGCCCATAGTCTTATAGTGTTTTAATATGGCGTTTTTTATGTCTGTGGCATAGCACTGAGATAAAACATAATTTCATATGTATTCAGTTTTAACCTCTTCAGGACATAGGGCGTATGGATACGCCCTGCATTTCGAGTCTTTAAGGACCGAGGGCGTATCCATACGCCCGTGGGAATTCCAGTCCCCACCGCTAGCCGGTTGGGGACCGGAGCCGGATGCCTGCTGAAATCGTTCAGCAGGCATCCCGGCATATCGCCCAGGGGGTCATTATGCCCCCCCATGTCGACGATGGCCGCAGATCGCTGGACAATTTAGTCCAGCGATCTGCGGCGATTCCGGGTCAATCGGGTCTCCAATGACCCGGAATTATAGGCTGTTCGGGGCCGTCTCTGACGGCCCCGAACAGCCATAGCCTGCAGGTGTGAGGTGGCACTGGTGCCACATCATGATCGCCCTGATTCGTCAGCCGAATTACCGGCCGACCAATCAGGGCGCCTGCTGCGGGTGTCACTCCCGCAACCCGCTCCACCCCTCTTCCGGAGGATGTGAGCGGGCGCGGGACGTGCACCCCGGGTGCTGGGGACCCCGATCCCCGGCGTCAATGTTGGGATCGGGGCCCCAGGAGGGGTGGCGGCGGCGGCGACGACGAGGGACTGACCTGTGTGCCGGAAGCAGCAGGAGGTGAATGACAGCCTCCTGCTGTTGCTTAGCAACAGCTCCCAGCATGTAAAAAGGGCATGCTGGGAGCTGTAGTTATGCAAAAGCAGGAGGCAGACCACCACAACTCCCAGCATTCCCGTATGGGCATGCTGGGACTTATGGTTTTGCAACAGCTGGAGGCACATTTTTTCTATGGAAAGTGTACCTTCAGCTGTTGTATAACTACAACTCCCAGCTTGCACAAACAGCTAAAGTGCATGCTGGGAGTTGTAGTGGTGCATCTGCTGGTTGCATAACTACAACTCCCAGCTTGCCCGTTGGCTGTCGGTGACTGCTGAGAGTTGTAGTTTTGCAACAGCTGAAGGCACACTGGTTGTGAAACTCAGATTTTTTTTTACCTAACTCAGTGTTTCACGACTGTTGTGCCTCCAGCTGTTGCAAACTCCAACTCTCAGCAGTCAATGTACACCATGCACCGTACATGCTGGGAGTTGTAGTTTTGCAACAGCTGGAGGCACACTGGTTGTGAAACACTGAGTTAGGTCACAAACTCAGTGATACATAACCAGTGTGCCTACAGCTGTTGCAAAACTAAAACTCTCAGCATGGACAGTCTGTCAGCGCATGCTGGGAGTTGTAGTTTTGCAACAGCTGGATGTTCCCCCCCAATGTGAACGTACAGGGTACACTCACATGGGCAGAGGTTTACAGTAAGTATCTGGCTGCAAGTTTGAGCTGCGGCAAATTTTCTGTCGCAGCTCAAACTGCCAGCGAGAAATTACTGTGAACCCCTGCCCGTGCGACTGTACCCTAAAAACACTACACTAACAAAAAATAAAATAAAAAGTAAAAAACACTACATATACACATACCCCTACACAGCCCCCCTCCCCTCCCCAATAAAAAAGAAAAACGTCTGATACGCCACTGTTTCCAAAACGGAGCCTCCAGCTGTTGCAAAACAACAACTCCCAGTATTGTCGGACAGCCGTTGACTGTCCAGGCATGCTGGGAGTTTTGCAACAGCTGGAGGCACCCTGTTTGGGAATCACTGGCGTAGAATTCCCCTATGTCCACCCCTATGCAAGTCCCTCATTTAGGCCTCAAATGCGCATGGCGCTCTCACTTTGGAGCCCTGTCGTATTTCAAGGCAACAGTTTAGGGTCACATATGGGGTATCGCCGTACTCGGGAGAAATTGTGTTACAAATTTCGGGGGGTATTTTTTGCTTTTACCCTTTTTAAAAATGTTAAATTTTTGGGAAAACAAGCATTTTAGGTAAAACATTATTTTTTTTTTACATATGCAAAAGTCGTGAAACACCTGTGGGGTATAAAGGTTCACTTAAATACTTGTTACGTTCCCCGAGGGGTCTAGTTTCCAAAATGGTATGCCATGTGGGGGCTTTTTTGCTGTCCTGGCACCATAGGGGCTTCCTAAATGCGGCATGCCCCCAGAGCAAAATTTGCTTTCAAAAAGCCAAATGTGACTCCTTCTCTTCTGAGACCTGTAGTGCGCCAGCAGAGCACTTTTCACCCCCATATGGCATGTTTTCTGAATCGGGAAAAATTGTGCTTCAAATTTTGGGGGGTATTTTCTGCTATTACCCTTTTTAAAAATGTAAACTTTTTGGGAAAACAAGCATTTTAGGTAAAAAAAAAAAAATTCACATTTGCAAAAGTCGCGAAACACCTGTGGGGTATTAAGGCTCACTTTATCCCATGTTACATTCCCCGAGGGGTCTAGATTCCAAAATGGTATGCCATGTGTTTTTTTTGCTGTTCTGGCACCATAAGGGCTTCCTAAATACAACATGCCCCCCAAAAACCATTTCAGAAAAACGTACTCTCCAAAATTGGAGCTCAGTGTTATGTGGTCACCCTGCTGTATAGGGCTATGATTGGAGCTCAGTGTTATGTGGGAGTGAGCTAGCAGAGCTGTAGGAGTGACTAACATAAGTTAGGGGTGGTAACAAGCTCTCTGCTCAGGCAGCTGAGAGCAGGAAATGTGAGCAGTGCATGCAGGGAAATGTAGTCTTTGAGATCACAGGCATAGCCACCATAACCAGGAAGTAACTGGAATTTATGAGCTGAATAGCTGGTGAATGGGGGGGCGGAAAAAAAAATTACAAACATGTCAGAGAGGTGGTAGGTGAATATACTATGGAATGGCTAGGTATTTTTTTTTCTTTGCTGCATGGGATATCTTCTTTAAGGCCAAAATGGGCTTGGTCCTGAAGGGGTTAAAGAAGAACTCAAACGTTTTTTCTTATAAAGTGCAGTGTAGACTATTATTAGAGAATAATGCAGAGGTTCTGGTGCAATTCTTGTGCTTAGCTATTTTTACTCATGTGGAATGTATGGGTTTTAATCTATTTTGATTCCTATTTTCTTAATAATCTCAATTCCTAATGCTGCATCCATTTCACATGATGTCTCCGGATTTGCAGAGAGAGGGAATGGAGTCTCATCAACTGAAGTTCAGTTAATCAGACAAAACAAAGCAGGCTGCTGGAGTTGATCAAAGTACACTGATTAAACAGATAAGTGGGTTGAGTCAGTTTACATTATGTGTCATTTTAAATCATTTTTATTTAATTAAGTAGTGTTTTTAAAGACATATTACCATGACATGAGGGGGGTGATTTGACCAACAATAAGGAATAGATAATAATACACTGTAGGAATAGTGGTGGTGAGCGTTCATTATCCCCATCACCCTGTAAGTAGTTTTTTTTTTTTATAAAGGGGCCGCTGCCCCTTCTCTCCCCCTGGCTATCGGCGCCGAAATCGGAAATGGGGCGCCGGCACCGATAGTCAGGGGGACAGAACGGGCAGCGGCGCCGATAGCTAGGGGGAGAGAAGGGCCGGCAGCAGGGCTCTAGACCCCAGGAAAGGCAGGGGGAGAGAAGCGGGCAGCGACGGCCTCTCTCCCCCTGCCTTTCCTGGGGGTGTATCGGGGTATACAAGCGCACACACGCACCCTCATTTTACCATGGATATTTGGGTAAAAAACTTTTTTTACCCAAATATCCTTGGTAAAATGAGGGTGCGTGTTATAGGCCGGTGCGTGGTATACCCCGATAAATACGGTAATTACAGTACAGTTTTTTTTTTTTTTAAATACTCTGGTAAATTGAAAGCGGAACTGTGATGGGTTGCTGTAAGAAACAAAGAGAATTTATCTTTAGACAAATTTAATTTCTTTATCTCATGTTTAAGGAGGAATTTCTATAGCTATAAATGTTCTGGCCATGTATTTTAATGTATGAACTAAAGGCCAATATATTTTCTTTTATGTTTAGCTATAGATGATAATTTTGATGATGTTTTAGGCCCACAAAGGGACATAAAAACTCTTTGTGCCCATAGGCTTAGAGTGTATTAATGTGGCGTTGATTTATTTCTTGGGCTTAGCACTGAGAAAAAACATAATTTCACATGTATTCAGTTTTTAAGAATAAGTCACACGTTTTGCTTACAAATTGCAGTGTAGACTATTATTAGAGAATAATGCAGAGGTTCTGGTGCCATTCTTGTGCATAGCTGTTTTTAAGCATGTGGAATGTATGGGTTTTAATCTATTTTGATTCCTATTTTCTTAGGAGTCTAATCAACTGAAGTTCAGTTAATTAGACAAAACTAAGCAGGCTGCTGGAGTTGCTCCAGGATAACTGATTAGACTGATAAGTGGGTTGAATCAGTTTACATTATACGCCGTTTTAATGCATTTTTTTATTCAAGTAGTGTTTTTACAGACATATTACCATGACAACAGGGGGATGATTTGACCGACAATAAAAACTGGGGTGTTCTTTGACACTGTGGGAATAGTGGTGGTGAGCGTTCATTATTCCCATCACCCTGAATTTTTTTTTTTTTTTATAAAGCAAAAACGATATATTAATATATGCTTATTTGTCACAGACCTATGTCACACTTTATTATATTAGTGGAGTATATAAGCGTAAAAGTATTCTTTTAAACATATGTAACCATAGAAAACTAGTTGGGTACTTCCTACTGAAGTAATAGAAACACCTGTAGTAGGATGTTTATATCTGGTATGACTGGTTCATTTGGGCATAACAATAATATTTACCTGCCCATTCAACAGTTATTATATCTAGTCATATAAATTAAAGTGTTTAAAATATTTATCATGATAAAATCGAATACAAGAAATACTCACTTGTGCACACAGATATTTGTGAACTGCTTCCTGTGATGTTATTTTCACCAACGACAGCAGTGACCAGCAATATGTAATAATTCCCAGGTATCAGGCCTTTGATTGTATCAGAAGTTGTAGTCACGGTTTTAATAAATGTTGGTTCTCCCACAATCTGGATTTCATAAGAACTTGTATTTCCTTCTGGTTTCTCCCAGCTCAGAGATATAGAGGTGGTGGTGATGATACCTGTCGTCAGGTTTTGCACTACTTCCGGCTCTAACATGATGTAAGAAAAGAGAATACGACTTCTGTTATTTCTTCATATATGAATTATTCTGGTCATAAAACATTGCAGTTTAACACCTAATCTGTCTCATTTATCTAAACTGTCTTTATTGTCAAAAGTAACTAATTACAATACAGTTTTAATTCAACAAACAACTCTGGTAAAATGAAAGTTGATTTGTGATTGGTTGCTGTAAGAAACAAAGACAGTTTTTCTTTAGAAACTTTTCTTCTTCTAATGTATAAGGATGAATTCCTATAGTCATAAAAGTTCTGGCCATGCATTTTTATGTATGAACTAAAGGCCAATCATTTTTCTTTTATTTTTAGCTATAGAGGATACATTTGCTGATGTTTTAGGCCCACAAAGGGGCATAACAACTCTTTGTGCCCATAGCCTTAGAGTGTTCAAATGTGGCGTTTTTTATGTCTGGGGCATAGCACTGAGATAAAACATAATTTCATATTTTTTCAGTTTTAAAGAAGAACTCCCACATTTTGCTTATAAAGTGCAGTGTAGACTATTATTAGTGAATACTGCAGAGGTTCTGGTGCCATTGTTGTGCTTAGCTGTTTTTACTCATGTGGAATGTATGGGTTTTAATCTATTTTGATTCCTATTTTCTTACTTATATCAATGTCTTATGCTGCCTACATTTCTCATGATTTGTCTTGATTTGCTGCAAGAGTGAATGGATTCTCATCACTGAAGTTCAGTTAATCTAAACAAAACAAAGCAGGCTGCTGGAGTTGATCCAGGTAAACTGATTAGACTGTTAAATTGGTTAAGTCAGTTTACATTATATGCTGTTTTAATGCATTTTTTTTTCAAGCAGTGTTTTTAAAGACATATTACATTATAAGAGGGGGATGATTTGACCGACAATAAAAACTGTGGTGTTTTTTGACACTGTAGGAATAGTGGTGGTGAGCGTTTATTATCCCAATCACCCTATAAGCATTTTTTTTTATAAAGCAGAAACTATATATTAATATATGCTTATTTGTCATAAGCATATGTCATACTTTGTTATATTAGTGTAGTATATAAGCTTAAAAGTATTCTTTAAAACATATGTAACTATAGTAAGCTAGTTGGGTACTTCCTACTGAAGCAATAGACTTTTATTATGATGTTTATATGTAGTATGACTGGTTCATGTGGGCATAAGAATAAAATTTAACTGGACATTCAATATTTATTATATCTAGTAGTAAAAATTAAAGTGTAAAACATTATTTATCATGGTAAAATTGGAATGCAAGAAATACTCACTTGTGTACACAGATATTTGTGAACTGTTTCCTGTGATGTTATTTTCACCAACGACAGAAGTGACCAGCAATAAGTAATAATTTCCAGGTATCAGGCCTTCGATTATATCAGAAGTTGTAGTCACGGTTTTAATGAATATTGGTTTTCCCACAATCTGGATTTCATAAGAACTTGTATTTCCTTCTGGTTTCTCCCAGCTCAGAGATATAGAGGTGGTGGTGATTATACCTGTTGTCAGGTTTTGCACTACTTCCGGCTCTAACATGATGTAATAAAAGAGAATACGACTTCTGTTATTTCTTCATATATGAATTAATCTGGTCATAACACATTGCAGTTTAAGACCTATACTGTCTCATTTATCTAAACTGTCTTTATTGTCAAAAGTAACTAATCACAGTACAGTTTTAATTCTACAAACAACTCTGGTAAAATGAAAGTTGATTTGTGATTGGTTGCTGTAAGAAACAAAGACAGTTTTTCTTTTCTTCCTCTAATGTATAAGGATGAATTCCTATAGTCATAAAAGTTCTGGCCATGCATTTTTATGTATGAACTAAAGGCCAATCATTTTTCTTTTATTTTTAGCTATAGAGGATAAATTTGCTGATGTTTTAGGCCCACAAAGGGGAATAACAACTCTTTGTGCCCATAGCCTTAGAGTGTTCAAATGTGGCGTTGTTACGCCGAGCGCTCCGGGTCCCTGCTCCTCCCCGGAGCGCTCGTGGCGTCTCTCTCTCTGCAGTGCCCCGGTCAGATCCGCTGACCGGGAGCGCTGCACTGACATTGCCGGCGGGGATGCGATTCGCATAGCGGGACGCGCCCGCTCGCGAATCGCATCCCAAGTCACTTACCCGTCCCGGTCCCCGGCTGTCATGTGCTGGTGCGCGCGGCTCCGCTCTCTAGGGCGCGCGCGCGCCAGCTCTCTGATATTTAAAGGGCCAGTGCACCAATGATTGGTGCCTGGCCCAATCAGCCTAATTAGCTTCCACCTGCTCCCTGTCTATATTACCTCACTTCCCCTGCACTTCCTTGCCGGATCTTGTTGCCTTGTGCCAGTGAAAGCGTTAAGTGTTGTCCAAAGCCTGTGTTCCAGATCTCCTGCTATCCTCATTTACTATGAACCTTGCCGCCTGCCCCGACCTTCTGCTACGTCTAACCTTGCCTCTGCCTAGTCCTTCTGTCCCACGCCTTCTCAGCAGTCGGCGAGGTTGAGCCGTTGCCGGTGGATACGACCTGGTTGCTACCACCGCAGCAAGACCATCCCGCTTTGCGGCGGGCTCTGGTGAAAACCAGTAGCAACCCTAGAACCGGTCCACCGACACAGTCCACGCCAATCCCTCGCTGACACAGAGGATCCACATCCAGCCTGCCGAATCGTAACAGTAGATCCGGCCATGGATCCCGCTGAGGTGCCGCTGCCAAGTCTCGCTGACCTATCCACGGTGGTCGCTCAGCAATCGCAGCAAATTGCCCAACAAGGACAGCAGCTGTCGCAGTTGACCGCCACGTTGCAGCAACTTCTGCCACTGCTACAGCAGCAACCATCTCCTCCGCAGCTCTTAGCCTCCGCTTGTCCCTGCCGGACAAAT
The DNA here is from genome assembly GCF_029499605.1 of Hyla sarda. NCBI lineage: Eukaryota > Metazoa > Chordata > Amphibia > Anura > Hylidae > Hyla > Hyla sarda. The sequence continues at coordinate 172,480,617 of NC_079191.1, forward strand.
TTGATGGGGACTCTAGACTCTGCCGTGGCTTCTTGTCTTGGGCCACACCGCTCTGGGACCGCAATGATCCTGCCACAGCCACAGTCCAGTCCTTCTTCGCTGAAGTCCGTAGTGTCTTCGAAGAACCAGCCCGAGCTTCTTCTGCCGAGACTGCCCTGCTGAACCTGGTCCAGGGTAATTCTTCAGTAGGCGAGTACGCCATCCAATTTCGTACTCTCGCTTCCGAATTATCTTGGAATAACGAGGCTCTCTGCGCGACCTTTAAAAAGGCCTATCCAGTAACATCAAGGATGTGCTGGCCGCACGAGAGATTCCTGCCAACCTGCAAGAACTTATCCATTTGGCCACCCGCATTGACATGCGTTTTTCTGAGAGACACCAGGAGCTCCGCCAGGAAAAAGACCTTGATCTCTGGGCACCTCTCCTACAGTATCCTTTGCAATCTACCCCTGTGCCTCCCGCCGAGGAGGCTATGCAAGTGGATCGGTCTCGCCTGACCCATGAAGAGAGGACTCGCCGTAGGGAAAAAATCTATGTCTGTACTGCGCTAGTACCGAACATTTCTTGGTGGATTGCCCTATTCGCCCTCCACATCTGGGAAACGCACGCACGCACCCAGCTCACGTGGGTGCGGCGTCCCTTGGTACGAAGTCTGCTTCTCCACGTCTCACTGTGCCCGTGCGGATTTCTCCTTCTGCCAACTCCTCCCTCTCAGCCGTGGCCTGCTTGGACTCTGGTGCTTATGGAAATTTTATTCTGGACTCTTTGGTGAATAAGTTCTGCATCCCGCTGACCCGTCTCGTCAAGCCGCTCTACATTTCTTCGGTCAACGGAGTGAAATACTGAAAAAATAATATTTGGTGTAATCTACAGACCCCCTAATATCACTGAAGAGATAGAAGGTCGGCTGTATAAACAAATAGAGAGGGCCACCCGGGCAGGTACAGTGGTAATAATGGGAGATTTTAACTATCCAGATATAGATTGGGGCCGGGGGCTGGCTAAAACTACAAATGGGAGAAAATTCCTAAATTTATTGCAGGATAATTTTATGGGCTAGTTTGTGGAGGATCCAACAAGAAGTGATGCCTTGTTGGATCTGATCATTTCCAACAACGCAGAGCTGGTTGGTAATGTAACTGTGCGGGAAAACCTTGGTAATAGCGACCACAATATAGTTACTTTTGACTAAAAATGTAGAAAACAAAGACAGGCGGGGAAAGCAAAAACATATAACTTTAAAAAGGCAAATTTCCCTGGGCTGAGAGCTGCATTACAGGACATAGACTGGGGGGAGGTGTTCTCAAATACTGATACAGAAGGTAAATGGGACATCTTTAAATCAACTCTAAATAACTATACAGCTAAATATATACCAAAGGGGAACAAATATAAACGATTAAAACTAAATCCTACATGGCTGACAAATGAGGTTAAAAGAGCAATAAACAACAAAAAAATAGCCTTCAAAAATTCAAATCTGATGGGTCAGCTATAACATTTAAACAGTACAAAGAGCTTAATAAAATCTGTAAAAATGTAATAAAAACAGCAAAAATTCAAAACGAGAGACAGGTGGCCAAAGAAAGCAAAACTAATCCTAAATATTTTTTTAGATATATAAATACAAAAAAACCAAGGACAGAGCATGTAGGTCCCCTTAATAATGATAATGGGGAGGTTGTCACGGGCGATCAAGAGAAGGCGGAGCTACTGAATGGGTTCTTTAGTTCTGTATATACTAGGGAAGAAGGAGCTGACATTGGCCAGGTCAGTGCGGGTAACACATCATGTAATGTACTGAACTGGCTTAATGTAGAGATGGTACAAAGTAAGTTAAGTAAAGTAAATGTAAGCAAATCTCCAGGGCCGGATGGACTACACCCAAGAGTTCTTAGAGAGGTAAGTTCAGTAATATCTGTATCCTTGTTCATGATATTTAGAGATTCTCTGGTGTCTGGTATTGTGCCAAGGGACTGGCGCAAGGCGAATGTGGTACCAATCTTCAAGAAGGGCTCTAGGTCTTCACAATGCATTTATAGACCGGTAAGTCTAACGTGCATTGTGGGTAAATTGTTTGAAGGACTTATAAGGGATTACATACAGGAATACATAGGGGATAATAGTATTATAAGTGATTGCCAGCATGGGTTTACTAAAGATAGAAGTTGTCAAACCAATCTAATTTGCTTTTATGAAGAGGTGAGTAGAAGCCTTGACAGAGGAATGGCTGTGGATATAGTGTTTCTGGATTTTGCCAAAGCGTTTGATACTGTCCCTCACAGACATCTGACAGGTAAGTTAAGGTCCTTGGGCTTGGAAACTTTAGTTTGTAACTGGATTGAACACTGGCTCATGGATCGTACCCAGAGAGTGGTGGTCAATGATTCGTACTCTGATTGGTCCCCGGTTATTAGTGGTGTACCCCAAGGTTCAGTACTGGGCCCGCTGCTGTTTAATTTATTTATCAATGATATAGAGGATGGTATTAACAGCTCTGTTTCTATCTTTGCAGATGACACCAAGCTTTGTAGCACGGTACAGTCTATAGAGGATGTGCATAAGTTACAAGATGACTTGGATAGACTAAGTGTCTGGGCATCCACTTGGCAAATGAGATTCAATGTGGATAAATGTAAATTTATGCATCTGGGTACTAAGAACATGCATGCATCGTATGTCTTAGGGGGGATTAAACTGGCAGAGTCACTGGTAGAGAAGGATCTGGGTGTACTTAGATCACAGACTACAGAATAGCATGCAATGTCAGGCTGCTGCTTCCAAAGCCGGCAGGATATTGTCATGTATAAAACGAGGCATGTACTCAAGGGACAGGGACATAATACTCCCCCTTTATAAAGCATTGGTACGGCCTCACCTGGAATATGCTGTTCAGTTTTGGTGGCCTGTTCATAAAAGGGACACTGTGGAGTTGGAAAGGGTGCTGAGACGCGCGACTAAACTAATATGGGGCATGGAACATCTTAGCTATGAGGAGCGATTAAAGGAGTTGCAATTGTTTAGTCTTGAGAAGAGACGTTTAAGGGGGGATATGATAAACGTATATAAGTATATAAATGGCCCATACAAAAAATATGGAGAAAAACTGTTCCAGGTTAAACCCCCCAAAGGACGAGGGGGCACTCCCTCCGTCTGGAGAAGAAAAGGTTTAGTCTAAAGGGGCGACACGCCTTCTTTACCGTGAGGACTGTGAATTTATGGAATGGTCTACCTCAGGAACTGGTCACAGCAGGAACAATTAACAGCTTTAAAACAGGGTTAGATACATTCCTGGAACAAAATAACATTAATGCTTATGCAGAATTATAAAACTACATCCCTTCCCTTATCCCCTTACACCCTTCCCTTCAATTCCCTAGTTGGACTTGATGGACGTATGTCTTTTTTCAACCATACTAACTATGTAAGTTGGACTGTACTGTGCGTTACCGCACAGAACCCCTCTTAATGTGCATTGGACCCCATCACGAAAAGATTGAATTTTTCGTCCTTCCCAACTGCACTTCTGAAGTCCTCCTCGGTCTGCCATGGCTCCAGCATCATTCTCCCACCCTTGACTGGACCTCCGGGGAGATCAAGAATTGGGGTTCTGCTTGCCGTAAGAAATGCCTCACATCTGCTCCCAGTCCAGTCTGTCGGGTCTCAGTGTCTCCTCCTGTGCCTGGTCTCCCCAAGGCCTATCTGGACTGTGCCATACCTCCTCATAGCCCCCGTCCTGGTGACACTCTGCCCCGTGACAAGCTTCACCCTCTGCCCCCCTCCCCATTCCCACTTATTCTGAACTACCTGCTACTGTTATTGCTACCCAGGACTTCTTTTTTCAGAAGGAGACTCAAGAGGCGTCCCCTATGTTCTAGTCTCTTTTGAAGGGACAAGGAGACAAAAAGAGGGGGAGACCTAAGGGGGGGGTACTGTTACGCCGAGCGCTCCGGGTCCCTGCTCTTCCCCGGAGCGCTCACGGCGTCTCTCTCTCTGCAGCGCCCCGGTCAGACCCACTGACCGGGAGCGCTGCACTGACATTGCCGGCGGGGATGCGATTCGCATAGCAGGACGCGCCCGCTCGTGAATTGCATCCCAAGTCACTTACCCGTCCCGGTCCCCGGCTGTCATGTTCTGGCACACGCGGCTCCGCTCTCTAGGGCGCGTGCGCGCGCCAGCTCTCTAAGATTTAGAGGGCCAGTGCACCAATGATTGGTGCCTGGCCCAATCAGCCTAATTAGCTTCCACCTGCTCCCTGTCTATATTACCTCACTTCCCCTGCACTTCCTTGCCGGATCTTGTTGCCTTGTGCCAGTGTAAGCATTTAGTGTTGTCCAAAGCCTGTGTTCCAGATCTCCTGCTATCCTCATTTACTACGAACCTTGCCGCCTGCCCCGACCTTCTGCTACGTCTGACCTTGCCTCTGCCTAGTCCTTCTGTCCCATGCCTTCTCAGCAGTCAGCGAGGTTGAGCCAATGCCAGTGGATACGACCTGGTTGCTACCGCCGCAGCAAGACCATCCCGCTTTGCGGCGGGCTCTGGTGAAAACCAGTAGCAACCCTAGAACCGGTCCACCGACACGGTCCACGCCAATCCCTCGCTGACACAGAGGATCCACATCCAGCCTGCCGAATCGTAACAGGCGTTTTTTATGTCTGGGGCATAGCACTGAGATAAAACATAATTTCATATTTTTTCAGTTTTAAAGAAGAACTCCGACATTTTGCTTATAAAGTGCAGTGTAGACTATTATTAGTGAATAATGCAGGGGTTCTGGTGCCATTCTTGTGCTTAGCTGTTTTTACTCATGTGGAATGTATGGGTTTTAATCTATTTTGATTCCTATTTTCTTACTTATATCAATGTCTTATGCTGCCTACATTTCTCATGATTTGTCTTGATTTGCTGCAAGAGTGAATGGATTCTCATCACTGAAGTTCAGTTAATCTAAACAAAACAAAACAGGCTGCTGGAGTTGATCCAGGTAAACTGATTAGACTGTTAAATTGGTTAAGTCAGTTTACATGATATGCTGTTTTAATGCATTTTTTATTCAAGCAGTGTTTTAAAGACATATTACCATGACAAGAGGGGGATGATATGACCGACAATAAAAACTGGGGTGTTTTTTTGACACTGTAGGGATAGTGGTGGTGAGTGTTTATTATCCACATAACCCTGTAAGCCTTTTTTTTTTTTATAAAGCAGAAACTATTAATATATGTTTCTTTCTCAATAGCTTATGTCATACTTTGCTATATTAGTGGAGTATATAATCTTAAAATTATTCTTTTAAATATATGTAAACATAGTAAACTAGTTGGGTACTTCCTACTGAAGCAATAGAAAGACTTGTAATATGATGTTTATATGTGGGCATAAGAATAAAATTTACCTAGCCATTCGACATTTATTATATCTAGTAGTATAAATTAAAGTGTAGAAAATATGTATCACGGTAAAATCAAAATACAAGAAATACTCACTTGTGTACACAGATATTTGTGAACTGTTTCCTGTGATGTTATTTTCACCAATGACAGCAGTGACAAGCAATATGTAATAATTCCCTGGTATCAGGCCTTCGATTGTATCAGAAGTTGTAGTCACGGTTTTAATAAATGTTGGTTCTACCACAATCTGGATTTCATAAGAACTTGTATTTCCTTCTGGTTTCTCCCAGCTCAGAGATATAGAGGTGGTGGTGATTATACCTGTCGTCAGGTTTTGCACTACTTCCGGCTCTAACATGATGTAAGCAAAGAGAATACGACTTCTGTTATTTCTTCATATATGAATTATTCTGGTCATAAAACATTGCAGTTTAACACCTAATCTGTCTCATTTATCTAAACTGTCTTTATTGTCAAAAGTAACTAATCACAGTGCAGTTTTAATTCTACAAACTATTCTGGTAAAATGAAAGCTGAATTGTGTTTGGTTGCTGTAAGAAACAAAGACAGTTTTACTTTAGACACTTTTCTTCCTCTCATGTTTAAGAATGAATTCCTATAGTCATAAAAGTTCTGGCAATGCATTTTTATGTATGAACTAAAGGCCAATATTTTTTCTTTTATTTTAACTATAGAGGATAATTTTGCTGATGCTTTAGGCCCACAAAGGGGCATAAACACTTTCTGTGCCAATAGCCTTAGAGTGTATTAATGTGGCGTTTTATGTCTGTGGCATAGCACTGAAATAAAACATAATTTCATATGAAGTCAGTTTTAAAGAAGAACTCACAACTTTTGGTTATAAAGTGCAGTATAGACAATTATTAGAGAATAATGCAGAGGTTCTGGTGCCATTCTTGAGCTGACCTGTTTTAACTCATGCGGAATGTATGGGTTTTAAACTATTTTTATTCCTATTTTCTTACTAATATCAATTCCTAATGCTGCCTACATTTCTCATGATCTCTCTGAATTTGCAGAGGGAGTGATTGGAGTCTCATCACTGAAGCTCAGTTAATTAAAACAAAAAAAAAATAACAGTCTGCTGGAATTGATCCAGATAAACTGATTAGACTGTTAAATTGGTTAAGTGAGTTTACATTATATGCCATTGTAATGCATTTTAAATTCAAGCAGTGTTTTAAAGACATATTACCATGACAAGATGGGAATGATATGACCGACAATAAAAACTGGGGTGTTTTTTTGACACTGTAGGAATAGTGGTGGTGCGCGTTTATTATCCACATAACCCTGTAAGCATTTTTTTTATTTTTATAAAGCAGAAACTATTTATTAATGTATGTTTCTTTCTCAATAGCATCTGTCATACTTTGTTATATTAGTGGAGTATATAAGCTTAAAAGTACTCTTTTAAATATATGTAAACATAGTAAACTAGTTGGATACTTCCTACTGAAGCAATAGAAAGACTTGTAATATGATGTTTATATGTAGTATGACTGGTTCATGTGGGCATAAGAATAAAATTGACCTGGCCATTCGACATTTATTATATCTAGTAGTATAAATTAAAGTGTAGAAAATATTTATCACGGTAAAATCAAAATACAAGAAATACTCACTTGTGTACACAGATATTTGTGAACTGTTTCCTGTGATGTTATTTTCACCAACGACAGCAGTGACCAGCAATATATAATAATTCCCTGGCATCAGGCCTTTGAATGTATCAGAAGTTGTAGTCACAGTTTTAATAAATGTTGGTTCTCCCACAATCTGGATTTCATAAGAACTTGTATTTCCTTCTGGTTTCTCCCAGCTCAGAGATATAGAGGTGGTGGTGATTATACCTGTTGTCAGGTTTTGCACTACTTCCGGCTCTAACATGATGTAAGAAAAGAGGATACGACTTCTGTTATTTTTCACATATGAATTAATCTGGTCATAAAACATTGCAGTTTAACACCCAATCTGTCTCATTTATCTAAACTGTCTTTATTGTAAAATAACTAATCACAGTGCAGTTTTAATTCTACAAACTATTCTGGTAAAACGAAAGCTGAATTGTGTTTGGTTGCTGTAAGAAACATAGACAGTTTAACTTTAGACACTTTTCTTCCTCTCATGTTTAAGAATGAATTCCTATAGTCATAAAAGTTCTGGCAATGCATTTTTATGTATGAACTAAAGGCCAATATTTTTTCTTTTATTTTAACTATAGAGGATAATTTTGCTGATGCTTTAGGCCCACAAAGGGGCATAAACACTTTCTGTGCCAATAGCCTTAGAGTGTATTAATGTGGCATTTTATGTCTGTGGCATAGCACTGAGATAAAACATAATTTCATATGAAGTCAGTTTTAAAGAAGAACTCACAACTTTTGGTTATAAAGTGCAGTATAGACAATTATTAGAGAATAATGCAGAGGTTCTGGTGCCATTCTTGAGCTGACCTGTTTTAACTCATGCGGAATGTATGGGTTTTAAACTATTTTTATTCCTATTTTCTTACTAATATCAATTCCTAATGCTGCCTACATTTCTCATGATCTCTCTGAATTTGCAGAGAGAGTGAATGGAGTCTCATCACTGAAGCTCAGTTAATTAAAACAAAAAAACAGTCTGCTGAAGTTGATCCAGATAAACTGATTAGACTGTTAAATTGGTTAAGTCAGTTTACATTATATGCCGTTTTAATGCATTTTAAATTCAAGCAGTGTTTTAACCCCTTCAGGACCAAGCCCATTTTGGCCTTAAGGACCAGAGCGTTTTTTGCACATCTGACCACTGTCACTTTAAACTTTAATAACTCTGGAATGCTTTTAGTTATCATTCTGATTCCGAGATTGTTTTTTCGTGACATATTCTACTTTAACGTAGTGGTAACATTTTTTGGTAACTTGCATCCTTTCCTTGTGAAAAATCCTAAAATTTGATGAAAAATTTGAAAATTTTGCATTTTTCTAACTTTGAAGCTCTCTGCTTGTAAGGAAAATGTATATTACAAATAAAAAAAAAATTTATTCACATATACAATATGTCTACTTTATGTTTGCATCATAAAAGTGACGAGTTTTTACTTTTGGAAGACACCAGAGGGCTTCAAAGTTCAGCAGCAATTTTCCAATTTTTCACAAAATTTTCAAACTCACTATTTTTCAGGGACCAGTTCAGGTTTGAAGTGGATTTGAAGGGTCTTCTTATTAGAAATACCCCACAAAAGACCCCATTATAAAAACTGCACCCCCCAAAGTATTCAAAATGACATTCAGTCATCATTTTAACCCTTTAGGTGTTTCACAGGAATAGAAGCAAAGTGAAGGAGAAAATTCACAATCTTCATTTTTTACACTCGCATGTTCTTGTAGACCCAATTTTTAAATTTTTACAAGGGGTAAAAGGAGAAAATGTATACTTATATTTGTAGCCTGATTTCTCTCGAGTAAGCACATACCTCATATGTCTATGTTAAGTGTTCGGCGGGCGCAGTAGAGGGCTCAGAAGGGAAAGAGCGATAAGGGGATTTTGGAGAGTACGTTTTTCTGAAATGGTTTTTGGGGGGCATGTTGCATTTAGGAAGCCCCTATGGTGCCAGAACAGCAAAAAACCCTCACATGGCATACCATTTTGGAAACTAGACCCCTTGAGGTACGTAACAAGGAATAAAGTGAGCATTAATAACCCACAGGTGTTTCACGACTTTTGCATATGTAAAAAAAAATTATTTTTTTTCACTAAAATGTGTGTTTCCCCCCAAATTTCACATTTTTCCAAGGGTTAATAGCAGGAAATACCCCCCAATATTTGTAACCCCTTCTCTTCTGAGTATGGAGGTACCCCATAAGTTGACCTGAAGTGCACTATGGGCGAACTACAATGCTCAGAAGAGAAGGAGTCATATTTGGCTTTTTGAGAGCAAATTTTGCTCGGGGGGCATGTCGCATTTAGGAAGCCCCTATGGTGCCAGAACAGCAAAAAATACCCACATGGCATACCATTTTGGAAACTAGACCCCTTGAGGAATGTAATAAGGAATAAAGTGAGCCTTATTACCCCACAGGTGTTTCACGACTTTTGCATATGTAAAAAAAAAAAAAAAATTTCCACTAAAATGTGTGTTTCCCCCCTAATTTCACCTTTTTGCAAGGGTTAATAGCAGAAAATACCCCCCAAAATTTGTAACCCCATCTCTTCTGAGTATGGAGGTACCCCATAAGTTGACCTGAAGTGCACTATGGGCGAACTACAATGCTCAGAAGAGAAGGAGTCATATTTGGCTTTTTGAGAGCAAATTTTGCTCGGGGAGCATGTCGCATTTAGGAAGCCCCTAAGGTGTCAGAACAGCAAAAAAAAACACACATGGCATACCATTTTGGAAACTAGACCCCTTGAGGAACGTAACAAGGGGTACAGTGAGCATTTGCCCCCCACTGGTGTCTGACAGATCTTTGGAACAGTGGGCTGTACAAGTTTTCATTTTCATGGACCACTGTTCCAAAGATCCGTCAGACACCTGTGGGGGGTAAATTCTCACTGCACCCCTCATTACATTCCGTGAGGGGTGTCGTTTCCGAAATGGGGTCACATGTGGGGTTTTTTTTTTTTTTTGCGTTTGTCAAAACCGCTGTAACAATCAGCCACCCCTGTGCAAATCACCTCAAATGTACATGGTGCGCTCTCCCTTCTGGGCCTTGTTGTGCGCCCCCAGAGCACTTTGCGCTCACATATGGGGTATCTCTGTAGTCGGGAGAAATTGCGTTAGAAATTTTGGGGGGCTTTTTTCCCTTTTACCTCTTGTGAAAATGTAAAGTATAGGGCAACATCAGCATGTTAGTGTAAAAAATAAAAAAAATTTACACTAACATTCTGGTGTAGACCCCAACATTTCCTTTTCATGAAGGGTTTAAGAAGAAAAAGCCCCCCAAACCTTGTAACGCAATTTCTCCCGAGTACAGCGATACCCCATATGTGACCCTAAACTGTTGCCCTGAAATACGACAGGGCTCCAAAGTGAGAGCGCCATGTGCATTTGAGGCCTAAATTAGGGATTTGCATAGGGGTGGACATAGGGGTATTCTACGCCAGTGATTCCCAAACAGGGTGCCTCCAGCTGTTGCAAAACTCCCAGCATGCCTGGACAGTCAACGGCTGTCCGACAATACTGGGAGTTGTTGTTTTTCAACAGCTGGAGGCTCTGCTTTGGAAACAGTGGTGTACCGGACGTTCTTATTGGGGGAGGGGGGCTGTGTAGGGGTATGTGTATATGTAGTGTTTTTAACTTTTTATTTTATTTTGTGTTAGTGTAGTGTAGTGTTTTTAGGGTACAGTCACATGGGCGGGGGGTTACAGCGAGTTTCCCAGCGCAAAATTTGCTGCATCTCAAGATGCGAGAAACCCACTGTAAAAGCCTCGCCCATGTGAATGTACCCTGTACATTCACGGGGGTGGCGGGGCGGGGGGGGGCTTGCATCAGCTGTTGCAAAACCACAACTCCCAGCATGCATGGTCTGTTAGTGCATGCTGGGAGTCATAGTTTTGCAACAGCTGGAGGCACACAGGTTAGGAAACACTGAGTTAGAAACAGACAATGTTTCCCAACCAGTGTGTCTCCAGTTGTTGCAAAACTACAACTCCCAGCATGCCCAGACAGCTGAAGGGCATGCTGGGAGTTGTAGTTCGGCAACATCTGAAGGGCCAGATGTTGCTGAACTAAAACTCCCAGCATGCCTGGACAGTCAGTGCATACTGGGAGTTGTAGTTTTGCAACAGCTGGAAGAGCACAGATTGGAGACCATTATACAATGGTCTCCAAACTGGGGCCCTCCAGATGTTGCAAAACTACAACTCCCAGCATGCATGGTCTTTTAGTGCATGCTGGGAGTTATAGTTTTGCAACAGCTGGAGGCACACAGGTTAGGAAACACTGAGTTAGAAACAATGTTTCCCAACCAGTGTGTCTCCAGCTGTTGCAAAACTACAACTCCCAGCATGCCCAGACAGCTGAAGGGCATGCTGGGAGTTGTAGTTCGGCAACATCTGAAGGGCCAGATGTTGCTTAACTAAAACTCCCAGCATGCCTGGACAGTCAGTGCATGCTGGGAGTTGTAGTTTTGCAACAGCTGGAAGAGCACAGATTGGAGACCATTATACAATGGTCTCCAAACTGGGGCCCTCCAGATGTTGCAAAACTACAACTCCCAGCATGCCCGGACAGCCAAAGGCTGTCTAGGCATGCTGGGAGTTGTAGTTTTCAGACTCCTAGAAGCAGCAGTGAAGATCTTCACTGCTGCCTCTGAGGACTACATACTTACCCGTCGCTGCTCGTCCACGTGGCCGGTCCCGCGCTGCTCCTCGGTCCCGCCGCTGGATCAGGTAAGTCCGCCGGTCCCCACGTGTTCCCCCCGAATGCCGCAGGTCCCCGCGAGCCCCTGCAGCGCTTCGTCCCCCGTTCTGCCCGACTTCCAGGGGCGGGCAGTGCGGGGGATCTGAACTTTCACCCCAGATCACTGTGATTGGTCCACAGGGACCAATCACAGTGATCGCTGACCAGGACCATCAATTGATGGTCCTGGGGGTGAAGCAGAAGTTGTCCCCTGCTGGAAACAGCGGGACTTCTGCCAGTTAACCCGTGCGATGCTGCGCATCGCCGGGTTAACTGCATGTCATTTATAAACGCCGGGATGCGCGAACGCACTGCACAACCCGGCGTTTATATATGACATTCTGCGGGAAGGGGTTAAAGACATATTACCATGACAAGAGGGGGATGATATGACCGACAATAATAACTGGGGTGTTTTTTGACACTATAGGGATAGTGGTGGTGAGCGTTTATTATCCACATAACCCTGTAAGCATTTTTTTTTTTTTTATAAAGCAAAAACTATTTATTAATATATGTTTCTTTCTCAATAGCATATGTCATACTTTGTTATATTAGTGCAGTATATAATCTTAAAATTATTCTTTTAAATATACGTAAACATAGTAAACTAGTTGGGTACTTCCTACTGAAGCAATAGAAAGACTTGTAATATGATGTTTTTATGTGGGCATAAGAATAAAATTTACCTGGCCATTCGACATTTATTATATCTAGTAGTATAAATTAAAGTGTAGAAAATATTCATCACGGTAAAATCAAAATACAAGAAATACTCACTTGTGTACACAGATATTTGTGAACTGTTTCCTGTGATGTTATTTTCACCAACGACAGCAGTGACCAGCAATATGTAATAATTCCCTGGTATCAGGCCTTCGATTGTATCAGAAGTTGTAGTCACAGTTTTAATAAATGTTGGTTCTCCCACAATCTGGATTTCATAAGAACTTGTATTTCCTTCTGGTTTCTCCCAGCTCAGAGATATAGAGGTGGTGGTGATTATACCTGTTGTCAGGTTTTGCACTACTTCCGGCTCTAACATGATGTAAGAAAAGAGAATACGACTTCTGTTATTTCTTCATATATGAATTATTCTGGTCATAAAACATTGCAGTTTAACACCTAATCTGTCTCATTTATCTAATCTGTCTTTATTGTCAAAAGTAACCAATCACAGTGCAGTTTTAATTCTACAAACTATTCTGGTAAAACGAAAGCTGAATTGTGTTTGGTTGCTGTAAGAAACATAGACAGTTTAACTTTAGACACTTTTCTTCCTCTCATGTTTAAGAATGAATTCCTATAGTCATAAAAGTTTTGGCAATGCATTTTTATGTATGAACTAAAGGCCAATATTTTCTCTTTTATTTTAACTATAGAGGATAATTTTGCTGATGCTTTAGGCCCACAAAGGGGCATAAACACTTTCTGTGCCAATAGCCTTAGAGTGTATTAATGTGGCGTTTTATGTCTGTGGCATAGCACTGAGATAAAACATAATTTCATATGAAGTCAGTTTTAAAGAAGAACTCACAACTTTTGGTTATGAAGTACAGTATAGACAATTATTAGAGAATAATGCAGAGGTTCTGGTGCCATTCTTGAGCTGACCTGTTTTAACTCATGCGGAATGTATGGGTTTTAAACTATTTTTATTCCTATTTTCTTACTAATATCAATTCCTAATGCTGCCTACATTTCTCATGATGTCTCTGAATTTGCAGAGGGAGTGAATGGGGTCTCATCACTGAAGCTCAGTTAATTAAAACAAAAAAACAGTCTGCTGAAGTTGATCCAGATAAACTGATTAGACTGTTAAATTGGTTAAGTCAGTTTACATTATATGCCGTTTTAATGCATTTTAAATTCAAGCAGTGTTTTAAAGACATATTACCATGACAAGAGGGGGATGATATGACCGACAATAAAAACTGGGGTGTTTTTTTTGACACTGTAGGGATAGTGGTGGTGAGCGTTTATTATCCACATAACCCTGTAAGCATTTTTTTTTTATATAAAGCAGAAACTATTAATATATGTTTCTTTCTCAATAGCATGTGTCATACTTTGTTATATTAGTGGAGTATATAATCTTAAAATTATTCTTTTAAATATATGTAAACATAGTAAACTAGTTGGGTACTTCCTACTGAAGCAATAGAAAGACTTGTAATATTATGTTTATATGTGGGCATAAGAATAAAATTTACCTAGCCATTCGATATTTATTATATCTAGTAGTATAAATTAAAGTGTAGAAAATATTTATCACGGTAAAATCAAAATACAAGAAATACTCACTTGTGTACACAGATATTTGTGAACTGTTTCCTGTGATGTTATTTTCACCAACGACAGCAGTGACCAGCAATATATAATAATTCCCTCGTATCAGGCCTTTGATTGTATCAGAAGTTGTAGTCACGGTTTTAATAAATGTTGGTTCTCCCACAATCTGGATTTCATAAGAACTTGTATTTCCTTCTGGTTTCTCCCAGCTCAGAGATATAGAGGTGGTGGTGATTATACCTGTTGTCAGGTTTTGCACTACTTCCGGCTCTAACATGATGTAAGAAAAGAGAATACGACTTCTGTTATTTCTATATATGAATTATTCTGGTCATAAAACATTGCAGTTTAACACCTAATCTGTCTCATTTATCTAAACTGTCTTTATTGTCAAAAGTAACTAATCACAGTACAGTTTTAATTCTACAAACTATTCTGGTAAAACGAAAGCTGAATTGTGTTTGGTTGCTGTAAGAAACAAAGACAGTTTAACTTTAGACACTTTTCTTCCTCTCATGTTTAAGAATGAATTCCTATAGTCATAAAAGTTCTGGAAATGCATTTTTATGTATGAAGTAAAGGCCAATATTTTCTCTTTTATTTTAACTATAGAGGATAATTTTGCTGATGCTTTAGGCCCACAAAGGGGCATAAACACTTTCTATGCCAATAGCCTTAGAGTGTATTAATGTGGCGTTTTATGTCTGTGGCATAGCACTGAGATAAAACATAATTTCATATGAAGTCAGTTTTAAAGAAGAACTCACAACTTTTGGTTATGAAGTACAGTATAGACAATTATAAGAGAATTATGCAGAGGTTCTGGTGCCATTCTTGCGCTGACCTGTTTTAACTCATGTGGAATGTATGGGTTTTAAACTATTTTTATTCCTATTTTCTTACTAATATCAATTCCTAATGCTGCCTACATTTCTCATGATGTCTTTGAATTTGCAGAGGGAGTGAAAGGAGTCTCATCACTGAAGCTCAGTTAATTAAAACAAAAAAACTGTCTGCTGGAATTGATCCAGATAAACTGATTAGACTGTTAAATTGGTTAAGTCAGTTTAAATGATATGCCGTTTTAATGCAGTTTAAATTCAAGCAGTGTTTTAATGACATATTACAATGACAAGAGGGGGATGATATGACCGACAAAAAAAACTGGGGTGTTTCTTTGACACTGTAGGGATAGTGGTGGTGAGCGTTTATTATCCACATAACCCTGTAAGCATTTTTTTTTTTTTTATAAAGCAAAAACTATTTATTAATATATGTTTGATTCTCAATAGCATATGTCATACTTTGTTATATTAGTGGAGTATATAATCTTAAAATTATTCTTTTAAATATATGTAAACATAGTAAACTAGTTGGGTACTTCCTACTGAAGCAATAGAAAGACTTGTAATATGATGTTTATATGTGGGCATAAGAATAAAATTTACCTGGCCATTCGACATTTATTATATCTAGTAGTTTAAATAAAAGTGTAGAAAATATTTATCACGGTAAAATCAAAATACAAGAAATACTCACTTGTGTACACAGATATTTGTGAACTGTTTCCTGTGATGTTATTTTCACCAACGACAGCAGTGACAAACAATATGTAATAATTCCCAGGTATCAGGCCTTCGATTGTATCAGAAGTTGTAGTCACGGTTTTAATAAATGTTGGCTCTCCCACAATCTGGATTTCATAAGAACTTGTATTTCCTTCTGGTTTCTCCCAGCTCAGAGATATAGAGGTGGTGGTGATTATACCTGTCGTCAGGTTTTGCACTACTTCCGGCTCTAACATGATGTGAGAAAAGAGAATACGACTTCTGTTATTTCTTCATATATGAATTAATCTGGTCATAAAACATTGCAGTTTAACACCTAATCTGTCTCATTTATCTAAACTGCCTTTATTGTCAAAAGTAACTAATCACAGTGCAGTTTTAATTCTACAAACTATTCTGGTAAAATGAAAGCTGAATTGTGTTTGGTTGCTGTAAGAAACAAAGACAGTTTTACTTTAGACACTTTTCTTCCTCTCATGTTTAAGAATGAATTCCTATAGTCATAAAAGTTCTGGCAATGCATTTTTATGTATGAACTAAGGGCCAATATTTTTTCTTTTATTTTAACTATAGAGGATAATTTTGCTGATGCTTTAGGCCCACAAAGGGGCATAAACACTTGTTGTGCCAATAGCCTTAGAGTGTATTAATGTGGCGTTTTATGTCTGTGGCATAGCACTGAGATAAAACATAATTTCATATGAAGTCAGTTTTAAAGAAGAACTCACAACTTTTGGTTATAAAGTACAGTATAGACAATTATTAGAGAATAATGAAGAGGTTCTGGTGCCACTCTTGAGCTGACCTGTTTTAACTCATGCGGAATGTATGGGTTTTAAACTATTTTTATTCCTATTTTCTTACTAATATCAATTCCTAATGCTGCCTACATTTCTCACGATCTCTCTGAATTTGCAGAGGGAGTGAATGGAGTCTCATCACTGAAGCTCAGTTAATTAAAACAAAAAAACAGTCTGCTGGAGTTGATCCAGATAAACTGATTAGACTGTTAAATTGGTTGAGTCAGTTTACATTATATGCCATTATAATGCATTTTAAATTCAAGCAGTGTTTTAAAGACATATTACCATGACAAGAGGGGGATGATATGACCGACAATAAAAACTGGGGTGTTTTTTGACACTGTAGGAATAGTGGTGGTGAGCGTTTATTATCCACATAACCCTGTAAGCATTTTTTTTTTTATAAAGCAGAAACTATTTATTAATATATGTTTCTTTCTCAATAGCATATGTCATACTTTGTTATATTAGTGGAGTATATAAGCTTAAAAGTATTCTTTTAAATATATGTAAACATAGTAAACTAGTTGGGTACTTCCTACTGAAGCAATAGAAAGACTTGTAATATGATGTTTATATGTAGTGTGACTGGTTCATGTGGGCATAAGAATAAAATTTACCTGGCCATTCGATATTTATTATATCTAGTAGTATAAATTAAAGTGTAGAAAATATTTATCACGGTAAAATCAAAATACAAGAAATACTCACTTGTGTACACAGATATTTGTGAACTGTTTCCTGTGATGTTATTTTCACCAACGACAGCAGTGACCAGCAATATGTAATAATTCCCAGGTATCAGGCCTTCGATTGTATCAGAAGTTGTAGTCACAGTTTTAATAAATGTTGGTTCTCCCACAATCTGGATTTCATAAGAACTTGTATTTCCTTCTGGTTTCTCCCAGCTCAGAGATATAGAGGTGGTGGTGATTATACCTATTGTCATGTTTTGCACTACTTCCGGCTCTAACATGATGTAAAAAAAGAGAATACGACTTCTGTTATCTCTTCATATATGAATTATTCTGGTCATAAAACATTGCAGTTTAACACCTAATCTGTCTCATTTATCTAAACTGTCTTTATTGTCAAAAGTAACTAATCACAGTGCAGTTTTAATTCTACAAACTATTCTGGTAAAATGAAAGCTGAATTGTGTTTGGTTGCTGTAAGAAACAAAGACAGTTTTACTTTAGACACTTTTCTTCCTCTCATGTTTAAGAATGAATTCCTATAGTCATAAAAGTTCTGGCAATGCATTTTTATGTATGAACTAAAGGCCAATATTTTTTCTTTTATTTTAACTATAGAGGATAATTTTGCTGATGCTTTAGGCCCACAAAGGGGCATAAACACTTTCTGTGCCAATAGCCTTAGAGTGTATTAATGTGGCATTTTATGTCTGTGGCATAGCACTGAGATAAAACATAATTTCATATGAAGTCAGTTTTAAAGAAGAACTCACAACTTTTGGTTATAAAGTGCAGTATAGACAATTATTAGAGAATAATGCAGAGGTTCTGGTGCCATTCTTGAGCTGACCTGTTTTAACTCATGCGGAATGTATGGGTTTTAAACTATTTTTATTCCTATTTTCTTACTAATGCTGCCTACATTTCTCATGATCTCTCTGAAATTGCAGAGGGAGTGAATGGAGTCTCATCACTGAAGCTCAGTTAATTAAAACAAAAAAACAGTCTGCTGAAGTTGATCCAGATAAACTGATTAGACTGTTAAATTGGTTAAGTCAGTTTACATTATATGCCGTTTTAATGCATTTTAAATTCAAGCAGTGTTTTAAAGACATATTACCATGACAAGAGGGGGATGATATGACCGACAATAATAACTGGGGTGTTTTTTTGACACTATAGGGATAGTGGTGGTGAGCGTTTATTATCCACATAACCCTGTAAGCATTTTTTTTTTTTTTATAAAGCAAAAACTATTTATTAATATATGTTTCTTTCTCAATAGCATATGTCATACTTTGTTATATTAGTGCAGTATATAATTAAAATTATTCTTTTAAATATACGTAAACATAGTAAACTAGTTGGGTACTTCCTACTGAAGCAATAGAAAGACTTGTAATATGATGTTTATATGTGGGCATAAGAATAAAATTTACCTGGCCATTCGACATTTATTATATCTAGTAGTATAAATTAAAGTGTAGAAAATATTCATCACGGTAAAATCAAAATACAAGAAATACTCACTTGTGTACACAGATATTTGTGAACTGTTTCCTGTGATGTTATTTTCACCAACGACAGCAGTGACCAGCAATATGTAATAATTCCCTGGTATCAGGCCTTCGATTGTATCAGAAGTTGTAGTCACAGTTTTAATAAATGTTGGTTCTCCCACAATCTGGATTTCATAAGAACTTGTATTTCCTTCTGGTTTCTCCCAGCTCAGAGATATAGAGGTGGTGGTGATGATACCTGTCGTCAGGTTTTGCACTACTTCCGGCTCTAACATGATGTAAGAAAAGAGGATACAACTTCTGTTATTTCTTCATATATGAATTATTCTGGTCATAAAACATTGCAGTTTAACACCTAATCTGTCTCATTTATCTAATCTGTCTTTATTGTCAAAAGTAACCAATCACAGTGCAGTTTTAATTCTACAAACTATTCTGGTAAAACGAAAGCTGAATTGTGTTTGGTTGCTGTAAGAAACAATGACAGTTTAACGTTAGACACTTTTCTTCCTCTCATGTTTAAGAATGAATTCCTATAGTCATAAAAGTTTTGGCAATGCATTTTTATGTATGAACTAAAGGCCAATATTTTCTCTTTTATTTTAACTATAGAGGATAATTTTGCTGATGCTTTAGGCCCACAAAGGGGCATAAACACTTTTTGTGCCAATAGCCTTAGAGTGTATTAGCCTTAGAGTGTATTAATGTGGCGTTTTATGTCTGTGGCATAGCACTGAGATAAAACATAATTTCATATGAAGTCAGTTTTAAAGAAGAACTCACAACTTTTGCTTATAAAGTACAGTATAGACAATTATTAGAGAATTATGCAGAGGTTCTGGTGCTTTTCTTGAGCTGACCTGTTTTAACTCATGTGGAATGTATGGGTTTTAAACTATTTTTATTCCCATTTTCTTACTTATATCAATTCCTAATGCCTACATTTCTCATGATCTCTCTGAATTTGCAGAGGGAGTGAATGGAGTCTCATCACTGAAGCTCAGTTAATTAAAACAAAAAAAAAAAACAGTCTGCTGGAATTGATCCAGATAAACTGATTAGACTGTTAAACTGGTTAATTCAGTTTACATTATATGCCGTTTTAATGCATTTTAAATTCAAGCAGTGTTTTAAAGACATATTGTTACGCCTAGCGCTCCGGGTCCCCGCTCCTCCCCGGAGCGCTCACGGCGTCTCTCTTCCTGCAGCGCCCCGGTCAGTCCCGCTGACCGGGAGCGCTGCACTGACATGGCCGTCTGGGATGCGATTCGCATCCCATGTCACTTACCCGTCCCGGGCCCCTCCTGTCATGTGCTGGCGCGCGCGGCTCCGCTCTCTAGGGCGCGCGCGCGCCAGCTCTCTGAGACTTAAAGGGCCAGTGCACCAATGATTGGTGCCTGGCCCAATTAGCTTAATTGGCTTCCACCTGCTCCCTGGCTATATCTGATCACTTCCCCTGCACTTCCTTGCCGGATCTTGTTGCCTTGTGCCAGTGAAAGCGTTTGGTGTGTCCAAAGCCTGTGTTACCTGAACCCTTGCTATCCATCTTGACTACGAACCTTGCCGCCTGCCCCCGACCTTCTGCTACGTCTGACCTTGCCTCTGCCTAGTCCTTCTGTCCCACGCCTTCTCAGCAGTCAGCGAGGTTGAGCCGTTGCTAGTGGATACGACCTTGGTTGCTACTGCCGCAGCAAGACCATTCCGCTTTGCGGTGGGATCTGGTGAACACCAGTAGCCTCTTAGAACCGGTCCACCAGCACGGTCCACGCCAATCCCTCGCTGACACAGAGGATCCACTACCTGTAAGCCGAATCGTGACAGTAGATCCGGCCATGGATCCCGCTGAGGTGCCGCTGCCAAGTCTCGCTGACCTTCCCACGGTGGTCGCTCAGCAATCGCAGCAGATTGCCCAACAAGGACAGCAGCTGTCGCAGTTGACCGCCATGTTACAGCAACTTCTGCCTCTGCTACAGCAGCAACCATCTCCTCCGCCAACTCCTGCACCTCCTCCGCAGCGAGTGGCCGCTCCTAGCCTCCGCTTGTCCCTGCCGGACAAATTTGATGGGGACTCTAAACTCTGCCGTGGATTTTTGTCTCAGTGTTCCCTGCATATGGAGATGTTGTCGGACTTGTTTCCTACAGAACGGTCTAAGGTGGCGTTCGTAGTAAGCCTTCTTTCAGGAAAGGCCTTGTCTTGGGCCACACCGCTCTGGGACCGCAATGATCTGCCACAGCCACAGTCCAGTCCTTCTTCGCTGAAGTCCGGAGTGTCTTCGAGGAGCCAGCCCGAGCTTCTTCTGCCGAGACTGCCCTGCTGAACCTGGTCCAGGGTAATTCTTCAGTAGGCGAGTACGCCATCCAATTTCGTACTCTTGCTTCCGAGTTATCATGGAATAACGAGGCTCTCTGCGCGACCTTTAAAAAAGGCCTATCCAGTCGCATCAAGGATGTGCTGGCCGCACGAGAGATTCCTGCCAACCTGCAAGAACTCATCCATTTGGCTACCCGCATTGACATGCGTTTTTCTGAGCAACACCAAGAGCTCCGCCAGGAAAAAGACTTAGATCTCTGGGCACCTCTCCCACAGTATCCGTTGCAATCTACGCCTGGGCCTCCCGCCGAGGAGGCCATGCAAGTGGATCGGTCTCGCCTGACCCAGGAAGAGAGGAATCGCCGTAGGGAAGAAAATCTTTGTCTGTACTGTGCCAGTACCGAGCATTTCTTGGTGGATTGCCCTATTCGTCCTCCACGTCTGGGAAACGCACGCACCCAGCTCATGTGGGTGTGGCGTCTCTTTGTTCTAAGTCTGCTTCTCCACGTCTCACGGTGCCCGTGCGGATTTCTCCTTCAGCCAACTCCTCCCTCTCAGCCGTGGCCTGCTTGGACTCTGGTGCCTCTGGGAATTTTATTCTGGATTCTTTGGTGAATAAATTCCGCATCCCGGTGACCCGTCTCGTCAAGCCGCTCTACATTTCCGCGGTCAACGGAGTCAGATTGGATTGCACCGTGCGTTACCGCACAGAACCCCTCCTGATGTATATTGGACCCCATTACGAAGTGATCGAGTTCTTCGTCCTTCCCAACTGTACCTCTGAGGTCCTCCTCGGTCTGCCATGGCTCCGGCTTCATTCTCCCACCCTTGACTGGACCACCGGGGAGATCAAGAACTGGGACTCTGCCTGCCATAGGAAGTGCCTCTCCCCCCCTCCCAGTCCCGTCAGGCAAGCCTCAGTGCCTCCTCATGGCCCCCGTCCTTGTGTCACCCTGCCCCGTGCCAAGCTTCACCCTCTGCCCTCCCTCCCCATTCCCACTCCTGCTGTACTCCCTGCCTTTGAGGAAACCCTCCATTCACTCCCGGTGTCCTCGTCCCAGGTAAAGCACTTGTCGGACAAAAAAAGGGGGAGACCTAAGGGGGGGGGGTACTGTTACGCCTAGCGCTCCGGGTCCCCGCTCCTCCCCGGAGCGCTCACGGCTACTCTCTTCCTGCAGCGCCCCGGTCAGTCCCGCTGACCGGGAGCGCTGCACTGACATGGCCGTCGGGGATGCGATTCGCACAGCGGGACGCGCCCGCTCGCGAATCGCATCCCATGTCACTTACCCGTCCCGGGCCCCTCCTGTCATGTGCTGGCGGGCGCCAGCTCTCTGAGACTTAAAGGGCCAGTGCACCAATGATTGGTGCCTGGCCCAATTAGCTTAATTGGCTTCCACCTGCTCCCTGGCTATATCTGATCACTTCCCCTGCACTCCCTTGCCGGATCTTGTTGCCTTGTGCCAGTGAAAGCATTTAGTGTGTCCAAAGCCTGTGTTACCTGAACCCTTGCTATCCATCTTGACTACGAACCTTGCCGCCTGCCCCCGACCTTCTGCTACGTCTGACCTTGCCTCTGCCTAGTCCTTCTGTCCCACGCCTTCTCAGCAGTCAGCGAGGTTGAGCCGTTGCTAGTGGATACGACCTGGTTGCTACTGCCGCAGCAAGACCATCCCGCTTTGCGGCGGGCTCTGGTGAACACCAGTAGCCTCTTAGAACCGGTCCACCAGCACGATCCACGCCAATCTCTCGCTGACACAGAGGATCCACTACCTGTAAGCCGAATCGTGACACATATTACCATGACAAGAGGGGGATGATATGACCGACAATAAAAACTGGGGTGTTTTTTGACACTGTAGGAATAGTGGTGGTGAGCGTTTATTATCCACATAACCCTGTAAGCATTTTTTTTATTTTTATAAAGCAGAAACTATTTATTAATATATGTTTCTTTCTCAATAGCATATGTCATACTTTGTTATATTAGAGGAGTATATAAGCTTAAAAGTATTCTTTTAAATATATGTAAACATAGTAAACTAGTTGGGTACTTCCAACTCAAGCAATAGAAAGACTTGTAATATGATGTTTATATGTGGGCATAAGAATAAAATTTACCTGGCCATTTGAAATTTATTATATCTAGTAGTATAAATTAAAGTGTAGAAAATATTTATCACGGTAACATTAAAATACAAGAAGTACTCACTTGTGTACACAGATATTTGTGAACTGCTTCCCGTGATGTTATTTTCACCAACGACAGCAGTGACCAGCAATATGTAATAATTCCCTGGTATCAGGCCTTCTATTGTATCAGAAGTTGTAGTCACGGTTTTAATAAATGTTGGTTCTCCCACAATCTGGATTTCATAAAAACTTGTATTTCCTTCTGGTTTCTCCCAGCTCAGATATATAGAGGTGGTGGTGATTATACCTGTTGTCAGGTTTTGCACTACTTCCGGCTCTAACATGATGTAAGAAAAGAGAATACGACTTCTTTTTTTTCTCCATATATGAATTAATCTGGTCATAAAACATTGCAGTTTAACCCCTTAAGGACGGAGCCCATTTTCACCTCTAGGACGAAGACCTTTTTTGCAAATCTGACCACTGTCACTTTAAACATTAATAACTCTGGGATGCTTTTAGTTATCATTCTGATTCTGAGACTGTTTTTTCGTGACATATTCTACTTTAACATAGTGGTAAAATTTTATGGTAACTTTCATCCTTTCTTGGTGAAAAATCCCCAAATTTGATGAAAAAATTTAAAATTTTGCATTTTTCTAACTTTGAAGCTCTCTGCTTGTAAGGAAAATGGATATTCCAAATAATTTTTTTGGGGATTCACATATACAATATGTCTACTTTATGTTTGCATCATAAAATTGACGAGTTTTTACTTTTGGAAGACACCAGAGGGCTTCAAAGTTCAGCAGCAATTTTCCAATTTTTCACAAAATTTTCAAACTTGCAATTTTTCAGGGGCCAGTTCAGGTTTGAAGTGGATTTGAAGGGTCTTCATATTAGAAATACCCCATAAATGACCCCATTATAAAAACTGTACCCCCCAAAATATTCAAAATGACATTCAGTAAATGTTTTAACCCTTTAGGTGTTTCACAGGAAAAGCAGCAAAGTGAAGAAGAAAATAAAAAATCTTCATTTTTTACACTCGCATGTTCTTGTAGACCCAATTTTTTTATTTTTACAAGGGGTAAAAGGAGAAAATGTATATTTATATTTGTAGCCCAATTTCTCTCGAGTAAGCACATACCTCATATGTCTATTTTAAGTGTTCGGCGGGTGCAGTAGAGGGCTCAGAAGTGAAGGAGCGACAAGGGGATTTTAGAGAGTACGTTTTTCTGAAATGGTTTTTGGGGGGCATGTCGCATTTAGGAAGCCCCTATGGTGCCAGAACAGCAAAAAAAACACATGGCATACCATTTTGGAAACTAGACCCCTTGAGGAACATAACAAGGAATAAAGTGAGCCTTAATACCCCACAGGTGTTTCACGACTTTTGCATACGTAAAAAAAAAAAATATTTTTTCACTAAAATGTTGGTTTTCCCCCAAATTTCACATTTTTTGAAGGGTTAATAGCAGAAAAGACCCCCCAAAATTTGTAACCCCATCTCTTCTGAGTATGGAGGTACCCCATAAGTGGACCTGAAGTGCACTGCGGACGAACTACAATGCTCAGAATAGAAGGAGTCATATTTGGCTTTTTGAGAGCAAATTTTGCTCGGGGGGCATGTTGCATTTAGGAAGCCCCTATGGTGCCAGAACAGCAAAAAAAAAAAAACACATGGCATACCATTTTGGAAACTAGACCCCTTGAGGAACGTAACAAGGGATAAAGTGAGCCTTAATACCCCACAGGTGTTTCACGACTTTTGCATATGTAAAAAAATTATAATAATTTTTCACTAAAATGTGGGTTTCCCCCAAATTTCAAATTTTTGCAAGGGTTAATAGCAGAAAAGACCCCCCAAAATTTGTAACCCCATCTCTTCTGAGTATGGAGGTACCCCATAAGTGGACCTGAAGTACACTGCTGCGAACTACAATGCTCAGAAGAGAAGGCGTCATATTTGGCTTTTTGAGAGCAAATTTTGTTCGGGGGGGCATGTCGCATTTAGGAAGCCCCTATGGTGCCAAGACAGCAAAATAACCCCCACATGGCATACCATTTTGGAAACTAGACCCCTTGAGGAACGTAACAAGGGGTACAGTGAGCATTTACCCCCCACTGGTGTCTGACAGATCTTTGGAACAGTGGGCTGTGCAAAATTTTTCATTTTCACGGACCACTGTTCCAAAGATCCGTCAGACACCTGTGGGATGTAAATTCTCACTGCACCCCTTATTACATTCCGTGAGGGGTGTAGTTTCCAAAATGGGGTCACATGTGGGTGTGTTTTTTTTTGCGTTTGTCAGAACCGCTGTAACAATCAGCCACCCCTGTGCAAATCACCTCAAATGTACATGGCGCACTCTCCCTTCTGGGCCTTGTTTTGCGCCCCCAGAGCACTTTGCGCCCACATATGGGGTATCTCCGTACTCGGGAGAAATTGCGTTACAAATTTTGGGGGCGTTTTTCCCTTTTACCTCTTGTGAAAATGAAAAGTATAGGGCAACACCAGCATGTTAGTGTAAAAATTATTTTTTTACACTAACATGCTGGTGTAGACCCCAACTGTTCCTTTTCATAAGGGGTAAAAGGAGAAAAAGCCCCCCAAAATTTGTTAGGCAAAATCTCCCGAGTACGGCGATACCCTATATGTGACCCTATTCTGTTGCCTTGAAGTACGACAGGGCTCCAAAGTGAGAGCGCCATTCACATTTGAGGCCTGAAATAAGGACTTGCATAGGGGTGGACATAGGGGTATTCTATGCCAGTGATTCCCAAACAGGGTGCCTCCAGCTGTTGCTATACTCCCAGCATGCTTGGACAGTCAATTGCTGTCCAGAAATGCTGGGAGTTTTTGTTTTGCAACAGCTGGAGGCTCCATCTTAGAAACACTGCTGTACAATACGTTTTTCATTTTTATTGGGGAAGGGGGTGGTGGGGGGGGCAGTGTACGTGTGTATATGTAGTGTTTTACTCATTATTTTATGTTAGTGTAGTGTAGTGTTTTTAGGTTACATTCACACTGACGGCGGATTACACTGCATCTCCCGCTAGGAGTTTGAGCTGCGGCGAAAAATTTCCCGCAGCTCAAATTTGTAGCGGGGAACTCACTGTAATCTGCCGCCAGTGTGAATGTAGCCTGTACATTCACATGGGAGGGGGGTCAAAACTACAACTCCCAGCATGCACTGACAGACCTTACATGCTGGGAGTTGTAGTTTTGCAACAGCTGGAGGCACACTGGCTGGAAAACCTTGAGTTAGGTTCTATGACCTAACTCAGTATTTTCCTACCAGTGTGCCCCAGCTGTTGCAAAACTACAACTCCCAGCATGTACTGATTGCGGAAGGACATGCTGGGAGATGTAGTTATGCAATGGCTGGAGGCACGCAAGTACAACTCCCAGCATGCCAAGACAGCCTTATGCTGTTCCTGAATGCTGGGAGTTGTAGTTTTGCAAGATTTAGAGGGGTTCAAGTTGTAAATCACTGTCCAGTGGTCTCAAAACTGTGGCCCTCCAGATGCTGCAAAACTACTACTCGCAGCATGCCCATACAGCAAACTGCTGTCTGGGCATGCTAAGAGTTGTAGTTTTGCAACATCTGGAGGGCTACAGTTTGAGACCACTTAGTGATCTACAACCTGAACCCCTCTAAATATTGCAAAACTACAAGTCCCAGCATGCCCACACAGCAAACAGCTGTCTGGGCATGCTGAGAGTTGTAGTTTTGCAACATCTGGAGGGCCACGGTTTAGAGACCACTGTAAACTGTGGCCCTCTGGATGTTGCTAGGCAACAACTCACCTAGCAGGACCCGGAAGTATTGCTGCCGCCGCCGCCGCACGTGGGGGAGGATCGCGAACGGGGATCCGGGATCCAGGTAGGGACCTTCGTCGCTGACCTTCCCTGGACGGTTCCCCCGTTTTGCCCGGACACCGATAGGTGGGAAAAGCGGGGGAACCGAACTTTAACCCCCCCTCCCCCGGTCTGCTATCGGTCGGTCGCTCGGCCGATCAATAGCAGGGATAGGAGGGGTGGCACCCCTGACACCAAACTCCTATCCCTTTAGGACACCCCCGATTCCTCTTATTTTCCGGGTCACCGGGTCACCAGTGACCCGAATGACCCGGAATCACGCAGATCGCAGGTCTGAATTGATCTGCGATTTGCGCGCATCGCGGTCATGGAGGGGTCTCAGGACCCCCCTCGGCGATGTGCCAGGATGCTTGCTGTTAGAGAACAGCAGTTATCCCAGGCCGATCGCCGCTACCGGTGACGCGGCGCTCCCGGAACCCCTCAACGTACATGTACGTCGCCGCGCGCAAAGTGACACTTCGCGGCGCCGTACATGTACGTCGCTCGTCGTGAAGGGGTTAACACCTAATCTGTCTCATTTATCTAAACTGTTTTTATTGTCAAAAGTAACTAATCACAGTGCAGTTTTAATTCTTTAGACAGTTTTACTTTAGACACTTTTCTTCCTCTCATGTTTAAGAATGAATTCCTATAGTCATAAAAGTTCTGGCAATGCATTTTTATGTATGAACTAAAGGCCAATATTTTTTCTTTTATTTTAACTATAGAGGATAATTTTGCTGATGCTTTAGGCCCACAAAGGGGCATAAACACTTTTTGCGCCAATAGCCTTAGAGTGTATTAATGTGGCGTTTTATGTCTGTGGCATAGCACTGAGATAAAACATAATTTCATATCAAGTCAGTTTTAAAGAAGAACACACAACTTTTGCTTATAAAGTGCACTGTAGACAATTATTAGAGAATAATGAAGAGGTTCTGGTGCCATTCTTGAGCTGACCTGTTTTAACTCATGCGGAATGTATGGGTTTTAAACTATTTTTATTCCTATTTTCTTACTAATATCAATTCCTAATGCTGCCTACATTTCTCACGATCTCTCTGAATTTGCAGAGAGAGTGAATGGAGTCTCATCACTGAAGTTCAGTTAATTAAAACAAAAAAACAGTCTACTGAAGTTGATCCAGATAAACTGATTAGACTGTTAAATTGGTTAAGTCAGTTTACATTATATGCCGTTTTAATGCATTTTAAATTCAAGCAGTGTTTTAAAGACATATTACCATTACAAGAGGGGGATGATATGACCGACAATAAAAACTGGGGTGTTTTTTTGACACTGTAGGGATAGTGGTGGTGAGCGTTTATTATCCACATAACCCTGTAAGCATTTTTTTTTTTTATAAAGCAGAAACTATTAATATATGTTTCTTTCTCAATAGCATATGTCATACTTTGTTATATTAGTGGAGTATATAATCTTAAAATTATTCTTTTAAATATATGTAAACATAGTAAACTAGTTGGGTACTTCCTACTGAAGCAATAGAAAGACTTGTAATATGATGTTTATATGTGGGCATAAGAATAAAATTAACCTAGCCATTCAACATTTATTATATCTAGTAGTATAAATTAAAGTGTAGAAAATATTTATCACGGTAAAATCAAAATACAAGAAATACTTACTTGTGTACACAGATATTTGTGAACTGTTTCCTGTGATGTTATTTTCACCAACGACAGCAGTGACCAGCAATATGTAATAATTCCCTGGTATCAGTCCTTTGATTGTATCAGAAGTTGTAGTCACGGTTTTAATAAATGTTGGTTCTCCCACAATCTGGATTTCATAAGAATTTGTATTTCCTTCTGGTTTCTCCCAGCTCAGAGATATAGAGGTGGTGGTGATTATACCTGTCGTCAGGTTTTGCACTACTTCCGGCTCTAACATGATGTGAGAAAAGAGAATACGACCTCTGTTATTTCTTCACATATGAATTAATCTGGTCATAAAACATTGCAGTTTAACACCTAATCTGTCTCATTTATCTAAACTGTCTTTATTGTCAAAAGTAACTAATCACAGTGCAGTTTTAATTCTACAAACTATTCTGGTAAAACGAAAGCTGAATTGTGTTTGGTTGCTGTAAGAAACAAAGACAGTTTTACTTTAAACACTTTTCTTCCTCTCATGTTTAAGAATGAATTCCTATAGTCATAAAAGTTCTGGCAATGCATTTTTATGTATGAACTAAAGGCCAATATTTTTTCTTTTATTTTAACTATAGAGGATAATTTTGCTGAATCTTTAGGCCCACAAAGGGGCATAAACACTTTTTGTGCCAATAGCCTTAGAGTGTATTAATGTGGCGTTTTATGTCTGTGGCATAGCACTGAGATAAAACATAATTTCATATGAAGTCAGTTTTAAAGAAGAACTCACAACTTTTGCTTATAAAGTACAGTATAGACAATTATTAGAGAATTATGCAGAGGTTCTGGTGCCATTCTTGAGCTGACCTGTTTTAACTCATGTGGAATGTATGGGTTTTAAACTATTTTTATTCCCATTTTCTTACTTATATCAATTCCTAATGCTGCCTACATTTCTCATGATCTCTCTGAATTTGCAGAGGGAGTGAATGGAGTCTCATCACTGAAGCTCAGTTAATTAAAACAAAAAAAAACAGTCTGCTGGAATTGATCCAGATAAACTGATTAGACTGTTAAATTGGTTAAGTCAGTTTACATTATATGCCGTTTTAATGCATTTTAAATTCAAGCAGTGTTTTAAAGACATATTACCATGACAAGAGGGGGATGATATGACCGACAATAAAAACTGGGGTGTTTTTTGACACTGTAGGAATAGTGGTGGTGAGCGTTTATTATCCACATAACCCTGTAAGCATGTTTTTTTATTTTTATAAAGCAGAAACTATTTATTAATATATGTTTCTTTCTCAATAGCATATGTCATACTTTGTTATATTAGAGGAGTATATAAGCTTAAAAGTATTCTTTTAAATATATGTAAACATAGTAAACTAGTTGGGTACTTCCAACTCAAGCAATAGAAAGACTTGTAATATGATGTTTATATGTGGGCATAAGAATAAAATTTACCTGGCCATTTGAAATTTATTATATCTAGTAGTATAAATTAAAGTGTAGAAAATATTTATCACGGTAACATTAAAATACAAGAAGTACTCACTTGTGTACACAGATATTTGTGAACTGCTTCCCGTGATGTTATTTTCACCAACGACAGCTGTGACCAGCAATATGTAATAATTCCCTGGTATCAGGCCTTCGATTGTATCAGAAGTTGTAGTCACGGTTTTAATAAATGTTGGTTCTCCCACAATCTGGATTTCATAAGAACTTGTATTTCCTTCTGGTTTCTCCCAGCTCAGATATATAGAGGTGGTGGTGATTATACCTGTTGTCAGGTTTTGCACTACTTCCGGCTCTAACATGATGTAAGAAAAGAGAATACGACTTCTTTTATTTCTCCTTATATGAATTAATCTGGTCATAAAACATTGCAGTTTAACCCCTTAAGGACGGAGCCCATTTTCACCTCTAGGACGAAGACCTTTTTTGCAAATCTGACCACTGTCACTTTAAACATTAATAACTCTGGGATGCTTTTAGTTATCATTCTGATTCTGAGATTGTTTTTTCGTGACATATTCTACTTTAACATAGTGGTAACATTTTATGGTAACTTTCATCCTTTCTTGGTGAAAAATCCCCAAATTTGATGAAAAAATTTAAAATTTTGCATTTTTCTAACTTTGAAGCTCTCTGCTTGTAAGGAAAATGGATAATCCAAATAATTTTTTTTGGGATTCACATATACAATATGTCTACTTTATGTTTGCATCATAAAATTGACGAGTTTTTACTTTTGGAAGACACCAGAGGGCTTCAAAGTTCAGCAGCAATTTTCCAATTTTTCACAAAATTTTCAAACTTGCAATTTTTCAGGGGCCAGTTCAGGTTTGAAGTGGATTTGAAGGGTCTTCATATTAGAAATACCCCATAAATGACCCCATTATAAAAACTGCACCCCTCAAAATATTCAAAATGACATTCAGTAAATGTTTTAACCCTTTAGGTGTTTCACAGGAAAAGCAGCAAAGTGAAGGAGAAAATTAAAAATCTTCATTTTTTACACTCGCATGTTCTTGTAGACCCAATTTTTTAATTTTTACAAGGGGTAAAAGGAGAAAATGTATACTTATATTTGTAGCCCAATTTCTCTCGAGTAAGCACATACCTCATATGTCTATGTAAAGTGTTCGGCGGGTGCAGTAGAGGGCTCAGAAGTGAAGGAGCGACAAGGGGATTTTAGAGAGTACGTTTTTCTGAAATGGTTTTTGGGGGGCATGTCGCATTTAGGAAGCCCCTATGGTGCCAGAACAGCAAAAAAACACATGGCATACCATTTTGGAAACTAGACCCCTTGAGGAACATAACAAGGAATAAAGTGAGCCTTAATACCCCACAGGTGTTTCACGACTTTTGCATACGTAAAAAAAAAATTATTTTTTCACTAAAATGTTGGTTTTCCCCCAAATTTCACATTTTTTGAAGGGTTAATAGCAGAAAAGACCCCCCAAAATTTGTAACCCCATCTCTTCTGAGTATGGAGGTAACCCATAAGTGGACCTGAAGTGCACTGCGGACGAACTACAATGCTCAGAAGAGAAGGAGTCATATTTGGCTTTTTGAGAGCAAATTTTGCTCGGGGGGCATGTTGCATTTAGGAAGCCCCTATGGTGCCAGAACAGCAAAAAAAAAACACATGGCATACCATTTTGGAAACTAGACCCCTTGAGGAACGTAACAAGGGATAAAGTGAGCCTTAATACCCCACAGGTGTTTCACGACTTTTGCATATGTAAAAAAATTATAATAATTTTTCACTAAAATGTGGGTTTCCCCCAAATTTCAAATTTTTGCAAGGGTTAATAGCAGTAAAGACCCCCCAAAATTTGTAACCCCATCTCTTCTGAGTATGGAGGTACCCCATAAGTGGACCTGAAGTACACTGCTGCGAACTACAATGCTCAGAAGAGAAGGCGTCATATTTGGCTTTTTGAGAGCAAATTTTGTTCGGGGGGGTATGTC
This sequence comes from Hyla sarda, assembly GCF_029499605.1. Taxonomy (NCBI): domain Eukaryota; kingdom Metazoa; phylum Chordata; class Amphibia; order Anura; family Hylidae; genus Hyla; species Hyla sarda. Next base: position 172,512,705 of record NC_079191.1, read on the forward strand.
GCATTTAGGAAGCCCCTATGGTGCCAAGACAGCAAAATAACCCCCACATGGCATACCATTTTGGAAACTAGACCCCTTGAGGAACGTAACAAGGGGTACAGTGAGCATTTACCCCCCACTGGTGTCTGACAGATCTTTGGAACAGTGGGCTGTGCAAAATTTTTCATTTTCACGGACCACTGTTCCAAAGATCCGTCAGACACCTGTGGGATGTAAATTCTCACTGCACCCCTTATTACATTCCGTGAGGGGTGTAGTTTCCAAAATGGGGTCACATGTGGGTGTGTTTTTTTTTTTGGTTTGTCAGAACCGCTGTAACAATCAGCCACCCCTGTGCAAATCACCTCAAATGTACATGGCACACTCTCCCTTCTGGGCCTTGTTGTGCGCCCCCAGAGCACTTTGCGCCCACATATGGGGTATCTCCGTACTCGGGAGAAATTGCGTTACAAATTTTGGGGGGCGTTTTTCCCTTTTACCTCTTGTGAAAATGAAAAGTATAGGGCAACACCAGCATGTTAGTGTAAAAATTATTTTTTTACACTAACATGCTGGTGTAGACCCCAATTGTTCCTTTTCATAAGGGGTAAAAGGAGAAAAAGCCCCCCAAAATTTGTTAGGCAATTTCTCCCGAGTACGGCGATACCCTATATGTGACCGTATTCTGTTGCCTTGAAGTACGACAGGGCTCCAAAGTGAGAGCGCCATTCACATTTGAGGCCTGAAATAAGGACTTGCATAGGGGTGGACATAGGGGTATTCTATGCCAGTGATTCCCAAACAGGGTGCCTCCAGCTGTTGCTATACTCCCAGCATGCTTGGACAGTCAATTGCTGTCCAGAAATGTTGGGAGTTTTTGTTTTGCAACAGCTGGAGGCTCCATCTTAGAAACACTGCTGTACAATACGTTTTTCATTTTTATTGGGGAAGGGGGTGGTGGGGGGGGCAGTGTACGTGTGTATATGTAGTGTTTTACTCATTATTTTATGTTAGTGTAGTGTAGTGTTTTTAGGTTACATTCACACTGACGGCGGATTACACTGCATCTCCCGCTAGGAGTTTGAGCTGCGGCGAAAAATTTCCCGCAGCTCAAATTTGTAGCGGGGAACTCACTGTAATCTGCCGCCAGTGTGAATGTAGCCTGTACATTCACATGGGAGGGGGGTCAAAACTACAACTCCCAGCATGCACTGACAGACCTTGCATGCTGGGAGTTGTAGTTTTGCAACAGCTGGAGGCACACTGGCTGGAAAACCTTGAGTTAGGTTCTATGACCTAACTCAGTATTTTCCTACCAGTGTGCCCCGGCTGTTGCAAAACTACAACTCCCAGCATGTACTGATTGCGGAAGGACATGCTGGGAGATGTAGTTATGCAATGGCTGGAGGCACGCAAGTACAACTCCCAGCATGCCAAGACAGCCTTATGCTGTTCCTGAATGCTGGGAGTTGTAATTTTGCAAGATTTAGAGGGGTTCAAGTTGTAAATCACTGTCCAGTGGTCTCAAAACTGTGGCCCTCCAGATGCTGCAAAACTACTACTCGCAGCATGCCCATACAGCAAACTGCTGTCTGGGCATGCTAAGAGTTGTAGTTTTGCAACATCTGGAGGGCTACAGTTTGAGACCACTTAGTGATCTACAACCTGAACCCCTCTAAATATTGCAAAACTACAAGTCCCAGCTTGCCCACACAGCAAACAGCTGTCTGGGCATGCTGAGAGTTGTAGTTTTGCAACATCTGGAGGGCCACGGTTTAGAGACCACTGTAAACTGTGGCCCTCTGGATGTTGCTAGGCAACAACTCACCTAGCAGGACCCGGAAGTATTGCTGCCGCCGCCGCCGCACGTGGGGGAGGATCGCGAACGGGGATCCGGGATCCAGGTAGGGACCTTCGTCGCCGACCTTCCCTGGACGGTTCCCCCGTTTTGCCCGGACACCGATAGGTGGGAAAAGCGGGGGAAATGATCTTTAACCCCCCCTCCCCCGGTCTGCTATCGGTCGGTCGCTCGGCCGATCAATAGCAGGGATAGGAGGGGTGGCACCCCTGACACCAAACTCCTATCCCTTTAGGACACCCCCGATTCCTCTTATTTTCCGGGTCACCGGGTCACCAGTGACCCGTATGACCCGGAATCACGCAGATCGCAGGTCTGAATTGATCTGCGATTTGCGCGCATCGCGGTCATGGGGGGGTCTCAGGACCCCCCTCGGCGATGTGCCAGGATGCTTGCTGTTAGAGAACAGCAGTCATCCTGGGCCGATCGCCGCTACCGGTGACGCGGCGCTCCCGGAACCCCTCAACGTACATGTACGTCGCCACGCGCAAAGTGACACTTCGCGGCGCCGTACATGTACGTCGCTCGTCGTGAAGGGGTTAACACCTAATCTGTCTCATTTATCTAAACTGTCTTTATTGTCAAAAGTAACTAATCACAGTGCAGTTTTAATTCTACAAACTATTCTGGTAAAACGAAAGCTGAATTGTGTTTGGTTGCTGTAAGAAACATAGACAGTTTAACTTTAGACACTTTTCTTCCTCTCATGTTTAAGAATGAATTCCTATAGTCATAAAAGTTCTGGCAATGCATTTTTATGTATGAACTAAAGGCCAATATTTTTTCTTTTATTTTAACTATAGAGGATAATTTTGCTGATGCTTTAGGCCCACAAAGGGGCATAAACACTTTCTGTGCCAATAGCCTTAGAGTGTATTAATGTGGCATTTTATGTCTGTGGCATAGCACTGAGATAAAACATAATTTCATATGAAGTCAGTTTTAAAGAAGAACTCACAACTTTTGGTTATAAAGTGCAGTATAGACAATTATTAGAGAATAATGCAGAGGTTCTGGTGCTATTCTTGAGCTGACCTGTTTTAACTCATGCGGAATGTATGGGTTTTAAACTATTTTTATTCCTATTTTCTTACTAATATCAATTCCTAATGCTGCCTACATTTCTCATGATCTCTCTGAATTTGCAGAGGGAGTGAATGGGGTCTCATCACTGAAGCTCAGTTAATTAAAACAAAAAAACAGTCTGCTGAAGTTGATCCAGATAAACTGATTAGACTGTTAAATTGGTTAAGTCACTTTACATTATATGCCGTTTTAATGCATTTTAACCCCTTCCCGCAGAATGTCATATATAAACGCCGGGTTGTGCAGTGCGTTCGCGCATCCCGGCGTTTATAAATGACATTCAGTTAACCCGGCGATGCGCAGCATCGCACGGGTTAACTGACAGAAGTCCCGCTGTTTACAGCAGGGGACAACTTCTGCTTCACCCCCAGGACCATCCATTGATGGTCCTGGTCAGCGATCACTGTCATTGGTCCCTGTGGACCAATCACAGTGATCTGGGGTGAAAGTTCAGATCCCCCGCACTGCCCGCCCCTGGAAGTCGGGCAGAACGGGGGACGAAGGCTGCAGGGGCTCGCGGGGATCTGCGGCATTCGGGGGGAACACGTGGGGACCGGCGGACTTACCTGATCCAGCGGCGGGACCGAGGAGCAGCGCGGGACCGGCCACGTGGACGAGCAGCGACGGGTAAGTATGTGGTCCTCAGAGGCAGCAGTGAAGATCTTCACTGCTGCTTCTAGGAGTCTGAAAACTACAACTCCCAGCATGCCTAGACAGCCTTTGGCTGTCTGGGCATGCTGGGAGTTGTAGTTTTGCAACATCTGGAGGGCCCCCGTTTGGAGACCATTGTATAATGGTCTCCAATCTGTGCTCTTCCAGCTGTTGCAAAACTACAACTCCCAGCATGCACTGACTGTCCAGGCATGCTGGGAGTTTTAGTTCAGCAACATCTGGCCCTTCAGATGTTGCCGAGCTACAACTCCCAGCATGCCCTTCAGCTGTCTGGGCATGCTGGGAGTTGTAGTTTTGCAACAACTGGAGACACACTGGTTGGGAAACATTGTCTGTTTCTAACTCCGTGTTTCCTAACCTGTGTCCCTCCAGCTGTTGCAAAACTATAACTCCAAGCATGCACTAACAGACCATGCATGCTGGGAGTTGTGGTTTTGCAACAGCTGGTGCACCCCCCCCCCCCCCCCCTGTGAATGTACAGGGTACATTCACATGGGCGAGGCTTTTACAGTGGGTTTCTCGCATCTTGAGATGCAGCAAATTTTGCTCTGGGAAACTCGCTGTAATCCCCTCCCATGTGACTGTACCCTAAAAACACTACACTACACTACACTAACACAAAATAAAATAAAAAGTTAAAAACACTACATATACACATACCCCTACACAGCCCCCCTCCCCCAATAAGAACGTCCGGTACACCACTGTTTCCAAAGCAGAGCCTCCAGCTGTTAAAAAACAACAACTCCCAGTATTGCCGGACAGCCGTTGACTGTCCACGCATGCTGGGAGTTTTGCAACAGCTGGAGGAACCCTGTTTGGGAATCACTGGCGTAGAATACCCCTATGTCCACCCCTATGCAAATCCTAATTTAGGCCTCAAATGCGCACGGCGCTCTCACTTTGGAGCCCTGTCGTATTTCAAGGCAACAGTTTAGGGCGACATATGGGGTATCGCCGTACTCGGGAGAAATTGTGTTACAAGGTTTGGGGGGCTTTTTCTTCTTTAACCCTTCATGAAAAGGGAATGTTGGGGTCTACACCAGAATGTTAGTGTAAAAAAATTAAATTTTTTTACACTAACATGCTGATGTTGCCCTATACTTTACATTTTCACAAGAGGTAAAAGGGAAAAAAGCCCCCCAAAATTTGTAACGCAATTTCTCCCGACTACAGAGATACCCCATATGTGAGCGCAAAGTGCTCTGGGGGCGCACAACAAGGCCCAGAAGGGAGAGTGCGCCATGTACATTTGAGGTGATTTGCACAGGGGTGGCTGATTGTTACAGCGGTTTTGACAAACGCAAAAAAAAAAAAAACCCCACATGTGACCCCATTTCGGAAACGACACCCCTCACGGAATGTAATGAGGGGTGCAGTGAGAATTTACCCCCCACAGGTGTCTGACGGATCTTTGGAACAGTGGTCCGTGAAAATGAAAACTTGTACAGCCCACTGTTCCAAAGATCTGTCAGACACCAGTGGGGGGCAAATGCTCACTGTATCGCTTGTTACGTTCCTCAAGGGGTCTCGTTTCCAAAATGGTATGCCATGTGTTTTTTTTTTTGCTGTTCTGGCACCATAGGGGCTTCCTAAATGCGATATGCCCCCCCGAGCAAAATTTGCTCTCAAAAAGCCAAATATGACTCCTTCTCTTCTGAGCATTGTAGTTCGCCCATAGTGCACTTCAGGTCCACTTATGGGGTCCCTTCATACTCAGAAGAGAAGGGGTTACAAATATTGGGGAGTATTTCCTGCTATTAACCCTTGCAAAAATGTGAAATTTGGGGGGAAACACACATTTTAGTGGAAATTTTTTTTTTTTTTTTTACATATGCAAAAGTCGTGAAACACCTGTGGGGTAATAAGGCTCACTTTATTCCTTGTTACATTCCTCAAGGGGTCTAGTTTCCAAAATGGTATGCCATGTGGTTTTTTTTTTTGCTGTTCTGGCACCATAGGGGCTTCCTAAATGCGACATGCCCCCCGAGCAAAATTTGCTCTCAAAAAGCCAAATATGACTCCTTCTCTTCTGAGCATTGTAGTTCGCCCATAGTGCACTTCAGGTCAACTTATGGGGTACCTCAATACTCAGAAGAGAAGGGGTTACAAATATTGGGGGGTATTTCCTGCTATTAACCCTTGGAAAAATGTGAAATTTGGGGGGAAACACACATTTTAGTGAAAAAAAATAATTTTTTTTTTACATATGCCAAAGTCGTGAAACACCTGTGGGGTATTAAGGCTCACTTTATTCCTTGTTATGTTCCTCAAGGGGTCTAGTTTCCAAAATGGTATGCCATGTGAGGGTTTTTTGCTGTTCTGGCACCATAGGGGCTTCCTAAATGCAACATGCCCCCAAAAAACCATTTCAGAAAAACGTACTCTCCAAAATCCCCTTGTCGCTCCTTCCCTTCTGAGCCCTCTACTCCGCCCACCGAACACTTTACATAGACATATGAGGTATGTGCTTACTCGAGAGAAATTGGGCTACAAATAGTATAAATACAAGTATAAATTTTCTCCTTTTACCCCTTGTAAAAATTCAAAAATTGGGTCTACAAGAACATGCGAGTGTAAAAAATTAAGATTGTGAATTTTCTCCTTCACTTTGCTTCTATTCCTGTGAAACACCTAAAGGGTTAAAATGATGACTGAATGTCATTTTGAATACTTTGGGGGGTGCAGTTTTTATAATGGGGTCTTTTGTGGGGTATTTCTAATATGAAGAACCTTCAAATCCACTTCAAACCTGAACTGATCCCTGAAAAATAGTGAGTTTGAAAATTTTGTGAAAAATTGGAAAATTGCTGCTGAACTTTGAAGCCCTCTGGTGTCTTCCAAAAGTAAAAACTCGTCACTTTTATGATGCAAACATAAAGTAGACATATTGTATATGTGAATAAAAAAAATTTTAATTTGTAATATACATTTTCCTTACAAGCAGAGAGCTTCAAAGTTAGAAAAATGCAAAATTTTCAAATTTTTCATTAAATTTACGGATTTTTCACCAAGAAAGGATGCAAGTATCGACAAAAATTTACCACTATGTTAAAGTAGAATATGTCACGAAAAAACAATCTCGGAATCAGAATGATAACTTAAAGCATTCCAGAGTTATTAATGTTTAAAGTGACAGTGGTCAGATGTGCAAAAAACGCTCTGGTCCTTAAGGCCAAAATGGGCTTGGTCCTGAAAGGGTTAAATTCAAGCAGTGTTTTAAAGACATATTACCATGACAAGAGGGGGATGATATGACCGACAATAAAAACTGGGGTGTTTTTTGACATTGTAGGGATAGTGGTGGTGAGCGTTTATTATCCACATAACCCTGTAAGCATTTTTATTTTTTTTTTATAAAGCAGAAACTATTAATATATGTTTCTTTCTCAATAGCATATGTCATACTTTGTTATATTAGTGGAGTATATAATCTTAAAATTATTCTTTTAAATATATGTAAACATAGTAAACTAGTTGGGTACTTCCTACTGAAGCAATAGAAAGACTTGTAATATGATGTTTATATGTGGGCATAAGAATAAAATTTACCTGTCCATTCGACATTTATTATATCTAGTAGTATAAAATAAAGTGTAGAAAATATTTATCACGGTAAAATCAAAATACAAGAAATACTCACTTGTGTACACAGATATTTGTGAACTGTTTCCTGTGATGTTATTTTCACCAACGACAGCAGTGACCAGCAATATGTAATAATTCCCTGGTATCAGGCCTTTGATTGTATCAGAAGTTGTAGTCACGGTTTTAATAAATGTTGGTTCTCCCACAATCTGGATTTCATAAGAACTTGTATTTCCTTCTGGTTTCTCCCAGCTCAGAGATATAGAGGTGGTGGTGATTATACCTGTTGTCAGGTTTTGCACTACTTCCGGCTCTAACATGATGTAAGAAAAGAGAATACGACTTCTTTTATTTCTCCATATATGAATTAATCTGGTCATAAAATATTGCAGTTTAACCCCTTAAGGACGGAGCCCATTTTCACCTCTAGGACGAAGACCTTTTTTGCAAATCTGACCACTCTCACTTTAAACATTAATAACTCTGGGATGCTTTTAGTTATCATTCTGATTCTGAGACTGTTTTTTCGTGACATATTCTACTTTAACATAGTGGTAAAATTTTATGGTAACTTTCATCCTTTCTTTGTGAAAAATACCAAAATTTGATAAAAAAAATTTAAAATTTTGCATTTTTCTAACTTAGAAGCTTTCTGCTTGTAAGGCAAATGGATATTCCAAATAATTTTTTTTTTTGGATTCACATATACAATATGTCTACTTTATGTTTGCATCATAAAATGGACGAGTTTTTACTTTTGGAAGACACCAGAGGGCTTCAAAGTTCAGCAGCAATTTTCCAATTTTTCTCAAAATTTTCAAACTTGCAATTTTTCAGGGACCAGTTCAGGTTTGAAGTGGATTTGAAGGGTCTTCATATTAGAAATACACCATAAATGACCCCATTATAAAAACTGCACACCCCAAAGTATTCAAAATGACATTCAGTAAATGTTTTAACCCTTTAGGTGTTTCACAGGAAAAGCAGCAAAGTGAAGGAGAAAATTAAAAATCTTCATTTTTTACACTTGCATGTTCTTGTAGACCCAATTTTTTAATTTTTACAAGGGGTAAAAGGAGAAAATGTATACTTATATTTGTAGCCCAATTTCTCTCGAGTAAGCACATACCTCATATGTCTATGTAAAGTGTTTGGCGGGTGCAGTAGAGGGCTCAGAAGTGAAGGAGCGACAAGGGGATTTTAGAGAGTGCGTTTTTCTGAAATGGTTTTTGGGGGGCATGTCGCATTTAGGAAGCCCCTATGGTGCCAGAACAGCAAAGAAAACACATGGCATACCATTTTGGAAACTAGACCCCTTGAGGAACATAACAAGGAATAAAGTGAGCCTTAATACCCCACAGGTGTTTCACGACTTTTGCATATGTAAAAAAAAACATTTTTTTTCACTAAAATGTTGGTTTTCCCCCAAATTTCACATTTTTTGAAGGGTTAATAGCAGAAAAGACCCCCCAAAATTTGTAACCCATCTCTTCTGAGTATGGAGGTACCCCATAAGTGGACCTGAAGTGCACTGCGGACGAACTACAATGCTCAGAAGAGAAGGAGTCATATTTGGCTTTTTGAGAGCGAATTTTGCTCGGGGGGCATGTTGCATTTAAGAAGCCCCTATGGTGCCAGAACCGAAAAAAAAACACATGGCATACCATTTTGGAAACTAGACCCCATGAGGAACGTAACAAGGGATAAAGTGAGCCTTAATACCCCACAGGTGTTTCACGACTTTTGCATATGTAAAAAAAATAATAATAATTTTTCACTAAAATGTGGGTTTCCCCTCAAATTTCACATTTTTGCAAGGGTTAATAGCAGAAAAGACCCCCCAAAATTTGTAACCCCATCTCTTCTGAGTATGGAGGTACCCCATAAGTGGACCTGAAGTGCACTGCGGCGAACGACAATGCTCAGAAGAGAAGGCGTCATATTTGGCTTTTTGAGAGCAAATTTTGTTCGGGGGGGAATGTTGCATTTAGGAAGCCCCTATGGTGCCAGGACAGCAAAATAACCCCCACATGGCATACCATTTTGGAAACTAGACCCCCTGAGGAACGTAACAAGGGGTACAGTGAGCATTTACCCCCCCCACTGGTGTCTGACAGATCTTTGAAACAGTGGGCTGTGCAAAATTTTTCATTTTCACGGACCACTGTTCCAAAGATCCGTCAGACACCTGTGGGGTGTAAATTCTCACTGCACCCCTTATTACATTCCGTGAGGGGTGTAGTTTCCAAAATGGGGTCACATGTGGGTGTGTTTTTTTTTTGCGTTTGTCAGAACCGCTGTAACAATCAGCCACCCCTGTGCAAATCACCTCAAATGTACATGGTGCACTTTTCCTTCTGGGCCTTGTTGTGCGCCCCCAGAGCACTTTGTGCCCACATATGGGGTATCTCCGTACTCGGGAGAAATTGCGTTACAAATTTTGGGGGGCGTTTTTCCCTTTTACCTCTTGTGAAAATGAAAAGTATAGGGCAACACCAGCATGTTAGTGTAAAAATTATTTTTTTACACTAACATGCTGGTGTAGACCCCAAGGAGAAAAAGCCCCCCAAAATTTGTTAGACAATTTCTCCCGAGTACGGCGATACCCCATATGTGACCCTATTCTGTTGCCTTGAAGTACGACAGGGCTCCAAAGTGAGAGCGCCATTCACATTTGAGGCCTGAAATAAGGACTTGCATAGGGGTGGACATAGGGGTATTCTATGCCAGTGATTCCCAAACAGGGTGCCTCCAGCTGTTGCTAAACTCCCAGCATGCTTGGACAGTCAATTGCTGTCCAGAAATGCTGGGAGTTTTTGTTTTGCAACTGCTGGAGGCTTCATCTTAGAAACACTGCCGTACAATACGTTTTTCATTTTTATTGGGGAAGGGGGGGGGGTGGGAGGAGTGGGCAGTGTACGTGTGTATATGTAGTGTTTTACTCATTATTTTATGTTAGTGTAGTGTAGTGTTTTTAGGTTACATTCACACTGACGGCGGATTACACTGCGTCTCCCGCTAGGAGTTTGAGCTGCGGCGAAAAATTTCCCGCAGCTCAAATTTGTAGCGGGGAACTCACTGTAATCTGCCGCCAGTGTGAATGTAGCCTGTACATTCACATGGGAGGGCGGTCAAAACTACAACTCCCAGCATGCACTGACAGACCTTGCATGCTGGGAGTTGTAGTTTTGCAACAGCTGGAGGCACACTGGCTGGAAAACCTTGAGTTAGGTTCTATGACCTAACTCAGTATTTTCCAACCAGTGTGCTCCAGCTGTTGCAAAACTACAACTCCCAGCATGTACTGATTGCGGAAGGGCATGCTGGGAGATGTAGTTATGCAATGGCTGGAGGCACGCAAGTACAACGCCCAGCATGCCAAGACAGCCTTATGCTGTTCCTGGATGCTGGGAGTTGTAGTTTTGCAAGATTTAGAGGGGTTCAAGTTGTAAATCACTGTCCAGTGGTCTCAAAACTGTGGCCCTCCAGATGTTGCAAAACTACAAGTACCAGCATGCCCACACAGCAAACAGCTGTCTGGGCATGCGGAGAGTTGTAGTTTTGCAACATCTGGAGGGCCACGGTTTAGAGACCACTGTAAACTGTGGCCCTCTGGATGTTGCTAGGCAACAACTCACCTAGCAGGACCCGGAAGTATTGCTGCCGCCGCCGCACGTGGGGGAGGATCGCGAACGGGGATCCGGGATCCAGGTAGGGACCTTCGGCGCCGACCTTCCCTGGACGGTTCCCCCGTTTTGCCCGGACACCGATAGGTGGGCAAAGCGGGGAAACCGAACTTTAACCCCCCCTCCCCTGGTCTGCTATCGGTCGGTCGCTCGGCCGACCAAAAGCAGGGATAGGAGGGGTGGCACCCCTGACACCAAATTCCTATCCCTTTAGGGGGATCGAGGGTGTTTCGGACAACCCCGATCCCTTTTATTTTCTGGGTCACCGGGTCACCAGTGACCCGTATGACCCGGAATCGCGCAGATCGCAGGTCTGAATTGACCTGCGATTTGCGCGCATCGCGGTCATGGGGGGGTCTCAGGACCCCCCTCGGCGATGTGCCAGGATGCCTGCTGTTAGATAACAGCAGTCATCCCGGCCCGATTGCCGCTACCGGTGACGCGGCGCTCCCGGAACCACGCAACGTTCATGTACGTCGCCGAGCGCCAAGTGACACTTCGCGGCGCCGTACATGTACGTCGCTCGTCGTGAAGGGGTTAGCACCTAATCTTTCTCATTTATCTAAACTGTCTTTATTGTCAAAAGTAACTAATCACAATGCAGTTTTAATTATACAAACTATTCTGGTAAAATGAAAGCTGAATTGTGTTTGGTGGCTGTAAGAAACAAAGACAGTTTTACTTTAGACACTTTTCTTCCTCTCATGTTTAAGAATTAATTCCTATAGTCATAAAAGTTCTGGCAATGCATTTTTATGTATGAACTAAAGGTCAATATTTTTTCTTTTATTTTAACTATAGAGGATAATTTTGCTGATGCTTTAGGCCCACAAAGGGGCATAAACACTTTTTGTGTCAATAGCCTTAGAGTGTATTAATGTGGCGTTTTATGTCTGTGGCATAGCACTGAGATAAAACATAATTTCATATGAAGTCAGTTTTAAAGAAGAACTCACAACTTTTGCTTATAAAGTACAGTATAGACAATTATTAGAGAATTATGCAGAGGTTCTGGTGCCATTCTTGAGCTGACCTGATTTAACTCATGCGGAATGTATGGGTTTTAAACTATTTTTATTCCTATTTTCTTACTAATTTCAATTCCTAATGCTGCCTACATTTCTCATGATCTCTCTGAATTTGCAGAGGGAGTGAATGGAGTCTCATCACTGAATCTCAGATAATTAAAACAAAAAAACAGTCTGCTGGAATTGATCCGGATAAACTGATTAGACTGTTAAATTGGTTAAGTCAGTTTACATTATATGACGTTTTAATGCATTTTAAATTCAAGCAGTGTTTTAAAGACATATTACCATGACAAGAGGGGAATGATATGACCGACAATAAAAACTGGGGTGTTTTTTTGACACTGTAGGGATAGTGGTAGTGAGCGTTTATTATCCACATAACCCTGTAAGCATTTTTTTTTTTATGAAGCAGAAACTATTTATTAATATATGTTTCTTTCTCAATAGCATATGTCATACTTTGTTATATTAGTGGAGTATATAAGCTTAAAACTATTCTTTTAAATATATGTAAACATAATAAACTAGTTGGGTACTTTCTACTGAAGCAATAGAAAGACTTGTAATATTATGTTTATATGTGGGCATAAGAATAAAATTTCCAAGGCCATTCGACATTTAGTATATCTAGTAGTATAAATTAAAGTGTAGAAAATATTTATCACGGTAAAATCAAAATACAAGAAATACTCACTTGTGTACACAGATATTTGTGAACTGTTTCCTGTGATGCTATTTTCACCAACGACAGCAGTGACAAGCAATATGTAATAATTCCCTGGTATCAGGCCTTCGATTGTATCAGAAGTTATAGTCACGGTTTCAATAAATGTTGGTTCTCCCACAATCTGGATTTCATAAGAACTTGTATTTCCTTCTGGTTTCTCCCAGCTCAGAGATATAGAGGTGGTGGTGATTATACCTGTTGTCAGGTTTTGCACTACTTCCGGCTCTAACATGATGTAAGAAAAGAGGATACGACTTCTGTTATTTTTCATATATGAATTAATCTGGTCATAAAACATTGCAGTTTAACACCTAATCTGTCTCATTTATCTAAACTGTCTTTATTGTGAAAAGTAACCAATCACAGTGCAGTTTTAATTCTACAAACTATTCTGGTAAAACGAAAGCTGAATTGTGTTTGGTTGCTGTAAGAAACATAGACAGTTTTACTTTAGACACTTTTCTTCCTCTCATGTTTAAGCATGAATTCCTATAGTCATAAAAGTTCTGGCAATGCATTTTTATGTATGAACTAAAGGCCAATATTTTTTCTTTTATTTTAACTATAGAGGATAATTTTGCTGATGCTTTAGGCCCACAAAGGGGCATAAACACTTTCTGTGCCAATAGCCTTAGAGTGTATTAATGTGGCGTTTTATGTCTGTGGCATAGCACTGAGATAAAACATAATTTCATATCAAGTCAGTTTTAAAGAAAAACTCACAACTTTTGGTTATAAAGTGCAGTATAGACAATTATTAGAGAATAATGCAGAGGTTCTGGTGCCATTCTTGAGCTGACCTGTTTTAACTCATGCGGAATGTATGGGTTTTAAACTATTTTTATTCCTATTTTCTTACTAATATCAATTCCTAATGCTGCCTACATTTCTCATGATCTCTCTGAATTTGCAGAGGGAGTGAATGGGGTCTCATCACTGAAGCTCAGTTAATTAAAACAAAAAAACAGTCTGCTGAAGTTGATCCAGATAAACTGATTAGACTGTTAAATTGGTTAAGTCAGTTTACATTATATGCCGTTTTAATGCATTTTAAATTCAAGCAGTGTTTTAAAGACATATTACCATGACAAGAGGGGGATGATATGACCGACAATAAAAACTGGGGTGTTTTTTTGACACTGTAGGGATCGTGGTGGTGAGCGTTTATTATCCACATAACCCTGTAAGCATTTTTTTTTTTTATAAAGCAGAAACTATTAATATATGTTTCTTTCTAAATAGCATATGTCATACTTTGTTATATTAGTGGAGTATATAATCTTAAAATTCTTCTTTTAAATATATGTAAACATAGTAATCTAGTTGGGTACTTCCTACTGAAGCAATAGAAAGACTTGTAATATGATGTTTATATGTGGGCATAAGAATAAAATTTACCTGTCCATTCGACATTTATTATATCTAGTAGTATAAATTAAAGTGTAGAAAATATTTATCACGGTAAAATCAAAATACAAGAAATACTCACTTGTGTACACAGATATTTGTGAACTGTTTCCTGTGATGTTATTTTCACCAACGACAGCAGTGACCAGCAATATGTAATAATTCCCTGGTATCAGGCCTTTGATTGTATCAGAAGTTGTAGTCACGGTTTTAATAAATGTTGGTTCTCCCACAATCTGGATTTCATAAGAACTTGTATTTCCTTCTGGTTTCTCCCAGCTCAGAGATATAGAGGTGGTGGTGATTATACCTGTTGTCAGGTTTTGCACTACTTCCGGCTCTAACATGATGTAAGAAAAGAGGATACGACTTCTGTTATTTTTCATATATGAATTAATCTGGTCATAAAACATTGCAGTTTAACACCTAATCTGTCTCATTTATCTAAACTGTCTTTATTGTCAAAAGAAACTAATCACAGTGCAGTTTTAATTCTACAAACTTTTCTGGTAAAACGAAAGCTGAATTGTGTTTAATTGCTGTAAGAAACATAGACAGCTTAACTTTAGACACTTTTCTTCCTCTCATGTTTAAGAATGAATTCCTATAGTCATAAAAGTTCTGGCAATGCATTTTTATGTATGAACTAAAGGCCAATATTTTTTCTTTTATTTTAACTATAGAGGATAATTTTGCTGATGCTTTAGGCCCACAAAGGGGCATAAACACTTTCTGTGCCAATAGCCTTAGAGTGTATTAATGTGGTGTTTTATGTCTGTGGCATAGCACTGAGATAAAACATAATTTCATATGAAGTCAGTTTTAAAGAAGAACTCACAACTTTTGGTTATAAAGTGCAGTATAGACAATTATTAGAGAATAATGCAGAGGTTCTGGTGCCATTCTTGAGCTGACCTGTTTTAACTCATGCGGAATGTATGGGTTTTTAAACTATTTTTATTCCTATTTTCTTACTAATATCAATTCCTAATGCTGCCTACATTTCTCATGATGTCTCTGAATTTGCAGAGGGAGTGAATGGAGTCTCATCACTGAAGCTCAGTTAATTAAAACAAAAAAACAGTCTGCTGAAGTTGATCCAGATAAACTGATTAGACTGTTAAATTGGTTGTCAGTTTACATTATATGCCGTTTTAATGCATTTTAAATTCAAGCAGTGTTTTAAAGACATATTACCATGACAAGAGGGGGATGATATGACCGACAATAAAAACTGGGGTGTTTTTTTGACACTGTAGGGATAGTGGTAGTGAGCGTTTATTATCCACATAACCCTGTAAGCATTTTTTTTTTATAAAGCAGAAACTATTAATATATGTTTCTTTCTCAATAGCATATGTCATACTTTGTTATATTAGTGGAGTATATAATCTTAAAATTATTATTTTAAATATATGTAAACATAGTAAATTAGTTGCGTACTTCCTACTGAAGCAATAGAAAGACTGTTAAATGATGTTTATATGTGGGCATAACAAGAATATTTACCTGGCCATTCAACATTTATTATATCTAGTAGTATAAATTAAAGTGTAGAAAATATTTATCACGGTAAAATCAAAATACAAGAAATACTCACTTGTGTACACAGATATTTGTGAACTGTTTCCTGTGATGTTATTTTCACCAACGACAGCAGTGACCAGCAATATGTAATAATTCCCTGGTATCAGGCCTTTGATTGTATCAGAAGTTGTAGTCACGGTTTTAATAAATGTTGGTTCTCCCACAATCTGGATTTCATAAGAACTTGTATTTCCTTCTGGTTTCTCCCAGCTCAGAGATATAGAGGTGGTGGTGATTATACCTGTTGTCAGATTTTGCACTACTTCTGGCTCTAACATGATGTAAGAAAAGAGGATACGACTTCTGTTATTTTTCATATATGAATTAATCTGGTCATAAAACATTGCAGTTTAACACCTAATCTGTCTCATTTATCTAAACTGTCTTTATTGTCAAAAGTAACTAATCACAGTGCAGTTTTAATTCTACAAACTATTCTGGTAAAACGAAAGCTGAATTGTGTTTAATTGCTGTAAGAAACATAGACAGCTTAACTTTAGACACTTTTCTTCCTCTCATGTTTAAGAATGAATTCCTATAGTCATAAAAGTTCTGGCAATGCATTTTTATGTATGAACTAAAGGCCAATATTTTTTATTTTATTTTAACTATAGAGGATAATTTTGCTGATGCTTTAGGCCCACAAAGGGGCATAAACACTTTATTTGCCAATAGCCTTAGAGTGTATTAATGTGGCGTTTTATGTCTGTGGCATAGCACTGAGATAAAACATAATTTCCTATGAAGTCAGTTTTAAAGAAGAACTCACAACTTTTGGTTATAAAGTGCAGTATAGACAATTATTAGAGAATAATGCAGAGGTTCTGGTGCCATTCTTGAGCTGACCTGTTTTAACTCATGCGGAATGTATGGGTTTTAAACTATTTTTATTCCTATTTTCTTACTAATATCAATTCCTAATGCTGCCTACATTTCTCATGATCTCTCTGAATTTGCAGAGGGAGTGAATGGGGTCTCATCACTGAAGTTCAGTTAATGAAAACAAAAAAACAGTCTGCTGAAGTTGATCCAGATAAACTGATTAGACTGTTAAATTGGTTAAGTCAGTTTACATTATATGCCGTTTTAATGCATTTTAAATTCAAGCAGTGTTTTAAAGACATATTACCATGACAAGAGGGGGATGATATGACCGACAATAAAAACTGGGGTGTTTTTTTGACACTGTAGGGATAGTGGTAGTGAGCGTTTATTATCCACATAACCCTGTAAGCATTTTTTTTTTTATAAAGCAGAAACTATTAATATATGTTTCTTTCTCAATAGCATATGTCATACTTTGTTATATTAGTGGAGTATATAATCTTAAAATTATTCTTTTAAATATATGTAAACATAGTAAATTAGTTGGGTACTTCCTACTGAAGCAATAGAAAGACTGTTAAATGATGTTTATATGTGGGCATAACAATAATATTTACCTGGCCATTCAACATTTATTATATCTAGTAGTATAAATTAAAGTGTAGAAAATATTTATCACGGTAAAATCAAAATACAAGAAATACTCACTTGTGTACACAGATATTTGTGAACTGTTTCCTGTGATGTTATTTTCACCAACGACAGCAGTGACCAGCAATATGTAATAATTCCCTGGTATCAGGCCTTTGATTGTATCAGAAGTTGTAGTCACGGTTTTAATAAATGTTGGTTCTCCCACAATCTGGATTTCATAAGAACTTGTATTTCCTTCTGGTTTCTCCCAGCTCAGAGATATAGAGGTGGTGGTGATTATACCTGTTGTCAGATTTTGCACTACTTCCGGCTCTAACATGATGTAAGAAAAGAGGATACGACTTCTGTTATTTTTCATATATGAATTAATCTGGTCATAAAACATTGCAGTTTAACACCTAATCTGTCTCATTTATCTAAACTGTCTTTATTGTCAAAAGTAACTAATCACAGTGCAGTTTTAATTCTACAAACTATTCTGGTAAAACGAAAGCTGAATTGTGTTTAATTGCTGTAAGAAACATAGACAGTTTAACTTTAGACACTTTTCTTCCTCTCATGTTTAAGAATGAATTCCTATAGTCATAAAAGTTCTGGCAATGCATTTTTACGTGTGAACTAAAGGCCAATATTTTTTCTTTTCTTTTAACTATAGAGGATAATTTTGCTGATGCTTTAGGCCCACAAAGGGGCATAAACCCTTTCTGTGCCAATAGCCTTAGAGTGTATTAATGTGGCGTTTTATGTCTGTGGCATAGCACTGAAATAAAACATAATTTCATATGAAGTCAGTTTTAAAGAAGAACTCACAACTTTTGGTTATAAAGTGCAGTATAGACAATTATTAGAGAATAATGCAGAGGTTCTGGTGCCATTCTTGAGCTGACCTGTTTTAACTCATGCGGAATGTATGGGTTTTAAACTATTTTTATTCCTATTTTCTTACTAATATCAATTCCTAATGCTGCCTACATTTCTCATGATCTCTCTGAATTTGCAGAGGGAGTGAATGGGGTCTCATCACTGAAGTTCAGTTAATTAAAACAAAAAAACAGTCTGCTGAAGTTGATCCAGATAAACTGATTAGACTGTTAAATTGGTTAAGTCAGTTTACATTATATGCCGTTTTAATGCATTTTAAATTCAAGCAGTGTTTTAAAGACATATTACCATGACAAGAGGGGGATGATATGACCGACAATAAAAACTGGGGTGTTTTTTTGACACTGTAGGGATAGTGGTGGTGAGCGTTTATTATCCACATAACCCTGTCAGCATTTTTTTTTTTTTTATAAAGCAGAAACTATTAATATATGTTTCTTTCTAAATAGCATATGTCATACTTTGTTATATTAGTGGAGTATATAATCTTAAAATTCTTCTTTTAAATATATGTAAACATAGTAATCTAGTTGGGTACTTCCTACTGAAGCAATAGAAAGACTTTTAATATGATGTTTATATGTGGGCATAAGAATAAAATTTACCTGTCCATTCGACATTTATTATATCTAGTAGTATAAATTAAAGTGTAGAAAATATTTATCACGGTAAAATCAAAATACAAGAAATACTCACTTGTGTACACAGATATTTGTGAACTGTTTCCTGTGATGTTATTTTCACCAACGACAGCAGTGACCAGCAATATGTAATAATTCCCTGGTATCAGGCCTTTGATTGTATCAGAAGTTGTAGTCACGGTTTTAATAAATGTTGGTTCTCCCACAATCTGGATTTCATAAGAACTTGTATTTCCTTCTGGTTTCTCCCAGCTCAGAGATATAGAGGTGGTGGTGATTATACCTGTTGTCAGATTTTGCACTACTTCCGGCTCTAACATGATGTAAGAAAAGAGGATACGACTTCTGTTATTTTTCATATATGAATTAATCTGGTCATAAAACATTGCAGTTTAACACCTAATCTGTCTCATTTATCTAAACTGTCTTTATTGTCAAAAGTAACTAATCACAGTGCAGTTTTAATTCTACAAACTATTCTGGTAAAACGAAAGCTGAATTGTGTTTAATTGCTGTAAGAAACATAGACAGCTTAACTTTAGACACTTTTCTTCCTCTCATGTTTAAGAATGAATTCCTATAGTCATAAAAGTTCTGGCAATGCATTTTTATGTATGAACTAAAGGCCAATATTTTTTATTTTATTTTAACTATAGAGGATAATTTTGCTGATGCTTTAGGCCCACAAAGGAGCATAAACACTTTCTTTGCCAATAGCCTTAGAGTGTATTAATGTGGCGTTTTATGTCTGTGGCATAGCACTGAGATAAAACATAATTTCATATGAAGTCAGTTTTAAAGAAGAACTCACAACTTTTGGTTATAAAGTGCAGTATAGACAATTATTAGAGAATAATGCAGAGGTTCTGGTGCCATTCTTGAGCTGACCTGTTTTAACTCATGCGGAATGTATGGGTTTTAAACTATTTTTATTCCTATTTTCTTACTAATATCAATTCCTAATGCTGCCTACATTTCTCATGATCTCTCTGAATTTGCTGAGGGAGTGAATGGGGTCTCATCACTAAAGCTCAGTTAATTAAAACAAAAAAACAGTCTGCTGAAGTTGATCCAGATAAACTGATTAGACTGTTAAATTGGTTAAGTCAGTTTACATTATATGCCGTTTTAATGCATTTTAAATTCAAGCAGTGTTTTAAAGACATATTACCATGACAAGAGGGGGATGATATGACCGACAATAATAACTGGGGTGTTTTTTTGACACTATAGGGATAGTGGTGGTGAGCGTTTATTATCCACATAACCCTGTAAGCATTTTTTTTTTTTTTATAAAGCAGAAACTATTAATATATGTTTCTTTCTAAATAGCATATGTCATACTTTGTTATATTAGTGGAGTATATAATCTTAAAATTATTCTTTTAAATATATGTAAACATAGTAATCTAGTTGGGTACTTCCTACTGAAGCAATAGAAAGACTTGTAATATGATGTTTATATGTGGGCATAACAATAATATTTGCCTGGCCATTCAACATTTATTATATCTAGTAGTATAAATTAAAGTGTAGAAAATATTTATCACGGTAAAATCAAAATACAAGAAATACTCACTTGTGTACACAGATATTTGTGAACTGTTTCCTGTGATGTTATTTTCACCAACGACAACAGTGACCAGCAATATGTAATAATTCCCTGGTATCAGGCCTTTGATTGTATCAGAAGTTGTAGTCACGGTTTTAATAAATGTTGGTTCTCCCACAATCTGAATTTCATAAGAACTTGTATTTCCTTCTGGTTTCTCCCAGCTCAGAGATATAGAGGTGGTGGTGATTATACCTGTTGTCAGGTTTTGCACTACTTCCGACTCTAACATGATGTAAGACAAGAGAATACGACTTCTGTTATTTTTCATATATGAATTAATCTGGTCATAAAACATTGCAGTTTAACACCTAATCTGTCTCATTTATCTAAACTGTCTTTATTGTCAAAAGTAACTAATCACAGTGCAGTTTTAATTCTACAAACTATTCCGGTAAAACGAAAGCTGAATTGTGTTTGGTTGCTGTAAGAAACATAGACAGTTTAACTTTAGACACTTTTCTTCCTCTCATGTTTAAGAATGAATTCCTATAGTCATAAAAGTTCTGGCAATGCATTTTTATGTATGAACTAAAGGCCAATATTTTTTCTTTTCTTTTAACTATAGAGGATAATTTTGCTGATGCTTTAGGCCCACAACGGGGCATAAACACTTTCTGTGCCAATAGCCTTAGAGTGTATTAATGTGGCGTTTTATGTCTGTGGCATGGCACTCAGATAAAACATAATTTCATATGAAGTCAGTTTTAAAGAAGAACTCACAACTTTTGGTTATAAAGTGCAGTATAGACAATTATTAGAGAATAATGCAGAGGTTCTGGTGCCATTCTTGAGCTGACCTGTTTTAACTCATGCGGAATGTATGGGTTTTAAACTATTTTTATTCCTATTTTCTTACTAATATCAATTCCTAATGCTGCCTACATTTCTCATGATCTCTCTGAAATTGCAGAGGGAGTGAATGGAGTCTCATCACTGAAGTTCAGTTAATTAAAACAAAAAAACAGTCTGCTGAAGTTGATCCAGATAAACTGATTAGACTGTTAAATTGGTTAAGTCAGTTTACATTATATGCCGTTTTAATGCATTTTAAATTCAAGCAGTGTTTTAAAGACATATTACCATGACAAGAGGGGGATGATATGACCGACAATAAAAACTGGGGTGTTTTTTTTGACACTGTAGGGATAGTGGTGGTGAGCGTTTATTATCCACATAACCCTGTAAGCATTTTTTTTTTATAAAGCAGAAACTATTAATATATGTTTCTTTCTCAATAGCATACGTCATACTTTGTTATATTAGTGGAGTATATAATCTTAAAATTCTTCTTTTAAATATATGTAAACATAGTAAACTAGTTGGGTACTTCCTACTGAAGCAATAGAAAGACTTATAATATGATGTTTATATGTGGGCATAAGAATAAAATTTACCTGTCCATTCGACATTTATTATATCTAGTAGTATAAATGAAAGTGTAGAAAATATTTATCACGGTAAAATCAAAATACAAGAAATACTCACTAGTGTACACAGATATTTGTGAACTGTTTCCTGTGATGTTATTTTCACCAACGACAGCAGTGACCAGCAATATGTAATAATTCCCTGGTATCAGGCCTTTGATTGTATCAGAAGTTGTAGTCACGGTTTTAATAAATGTTGGTTCTCCCACAATCTGGATTTCATAAGAACTTGTATTTCCTTCTGGTTTCTCCCAGCTCAGAGATATAGAGGTGGTGGTGATTATACCTGTTGTCAGGTTTTGCACTACTTCCGGCTCTAACATGATGTAAGAAAAGAGGATACGACTTCTGTTATTTTTCATATATGAATTAATCTGGTCATAAAACATTGCAGTTTAACACCTCATCTGTCTCATTTATCTAAACTGTCTTTATTGTCAAAAGTAACTAATCACAGTGCAGTTTTAATTCTACAAACTTTTCTGGTGAAACGAAAGCTGAATTGTGTTTAATTGCTGTAAGAAACATAGACAGCTTAATTTTAGACACTTTTCTTCCTCTCATGTTTAAGAATGAATTCCTATAGTCATAAAAGTTCTGGCAATGCATTTTTATGTATGAACTAAAGGCCAATATTTTTTCTTTTATTTTAACTATAGAGGATAATTTTGCTGATGCTTTAGGCCCACAAAGGGGCATAAACACTTTCTGTGCCAATAGCCTTAGAGTGTATTAATGTGGCGTTTTATGTCTGTGGCATAGCACTGAGATAAAACATAATTTCATATGAAGTCAGTTTTAAAGAAGAACTCACAACTTTTGGTTATAAAGTGCAGTATAGACAATTATTAGAGAATAATGCAGAGGTTC